>NC_086373.1:26431502-26795694 GCF_036588685.1 Mytilus trossulus | reverse complement strand
ACCCCAACTTTGGACCTCGAAAAAAAAAGTTCCGTAACTTTACCCACCTGGGTATTTGGGCCCAGGTAACCTTAGGCAAGTGTCTATCATTTGTACCTAGTGGGCAAAAAAGCTTTGCCGTAGGGGAAAATTTTGTGAAGGAAAGAAGGGGGATGGTAGGGTCACCCTACCCCAACTTTGGACCTCGAAAAAAAAAGTTCCGTAACTTTACCCACCTGGGTATTTGGGCCCAGGTAACCTTAGGCAAGTGTCTATCATTTGTACCTAGTGGGCAAAAAAGCTTTGCCGTAGGGAAAAATTTTGTGAAGGAAAGAAGGGGGATGGTAGGGTCACCCTACCCCAACTTTGGACCTCGAAAAAAAAAAGTTCCGTAACTTTACCCACCTGGGTATTTGGGCCCAGGTAACCTTAGGCAAGTGTCTATCATTTGTACCTAGTGGGCAAAAAAGCTTTGCCGTAGGGAAAATTTTGTGAAGGAAAGAAGGGGGATGGTAGGGTCACCCTACCCCAACTTTGGACCTCGAAAAAAAAAGTTCCGTAACTTTACCCACCTGGGTATTTGGGCCCAGGTAACCTTAGGCAAGTGTCTATCATTTGTACCTAGTGGCAAAAAAGCTTTGCCGTAGGGAAAATTTTGTGAAGGAAAGAAGGGGGATGGTAGGGTCACCCTACCCCAACTTTGGACCTCGAAAAAAAAAAGTTCCGTAACTTTACCCACCTGGGTATTTGGGCCCAGGTAACCTTAGGCAAGTGTCTATCATTTGTACCTAGTGGGCAAAAAAGCTTTGCCGTAGGGAAAATTTTGTGAAGGAAAGAAGGGGGATGGTAGGGTCACCCTACCCCAACTTTGGACCTCGAAAAAAAAAGTTCCGTAACTTTACCCACCTGGGTATTTGGGCCCAGGTAACCTTAGGCAAGTGTCTATCATTTGTACCTAGTGGGCAAAAAAGCTTTGCCGTAGGGAAAATTTTGTGAAGGAAAGAAGGGGGATGGTAGGGTCACCCTACCCCAACTTTGGACCTCGAAAAAAAAAGTTCCGTAACTTTACCCACCTGGGTATTTGGGCCCAGGTAACCTTAGGCAAGTGTCTATCATTTGTACCTAGTGGGCAAAAAAGCTTTGCCGTAGGGAAAATTTTGTGAAGGAAAGAAGGGGGATGGTAGGGTCACCCTACCCCAACTTTGGACCTCGAAAAAAAAAGTTCCGTAACTTTACCCACCTGGGTATTTGGGCCCAGGTAACCTTAGGCAAGTGTCTATCATTTGTACCTAGTGGGCAAAAAAGCTTTGCCGTAGGGAAAATTTTGTGAAGGAAAGAAGGGGGATGGTAGGGTCACCCTACCCCAACTTTGGACCTCGAAAAAAAAAGTTCCGTAACTTTACCCACCTGGGTATTTGGGCCCAGGTAACCTTAGGCAAGTGTCTATCATTTGTACCTAGTGGGCAAAAAAGCTTTGCCGTAGGGAAAATTTTGTGAAGGAAAGAAGGGGGATGGTAGGGTCACCCTACCCCAACTTTGGACCTCGAAAAAAAAAGTTCCGTAACTTTACCCACCTGGGTATTTGGGCCCAGGTAACCTTAGGCAAGTGTCTATCATTTGTACCTAGTGGGCAAAAAAGCTTTGCCGTAGGGAAAATTTTGTGAAGGAAAGAAGGGGGATGGTAGGGTCACCCTACCCCAACTTTGGACCTCGAAAAAAAAAGTTCCGTAACTTTACCCACCTGGGTATTTGGGCCCAGGTAACCTTAGGCAAGTGTCTATCATTTGTACCTAGTGGGCAAAAAAGCTTTGCCGTAGGGAAAATTTTGTGAAGGAAAGAAGGGGGATGGTAGGGTCACCCTACCCCAACTTTGGACCTCGAAAAAAAAAGTTCCGTAACTTTACCCACCTGGGTATTTGGGCCCAGGTAACCTTAGGCAAGTGTCTATCATTTGTACCTAGTGGGCAAAAAAGCTTTGCCGTAGGGAAAATTTTGTGAAGGAAAGAAGGGGGATGGTAGGGTCACCCTACCCCAACTTTGGACCTCGAAAAAAAAAGTTCCGTAACTTTACCCACCTGGGTATTTGGGCCCAGGTAACCTTAGGCAAGTGTCTATCATTTGTACCTAGTGGGCAAAAAAGCTTTGCCGTAGGGAAAATTTTGTGAAGGAAAGAAGGGGGATGGTAGGGTCACCCTACCCCAACTTTGGACCTCGAAAAAAAAAGTTCCGTAACTTTACCCACCTGGGTATTTGGGCCCAGGTAACCTTAGGCAAGTGTCTATCATTTGTACCTAGTGGGCAAAAAAGCTTTGCCGTAGGGAAAATTTTGTGAAGGAAAGAAGGGGGATGGTAGGGTCACCCTACCCCAACTTTGGACCTCGAAAAAAAAAGTTCCGTAACTTTACCCACCTGGGTATTTGGGCCCAGGTAACCTTAGGCAAGTGTCTATCATTTGTACCTAGTGGGCAAAAAAGCTTTGCCGTAGGGAAAATTTTGTGAAGGAAAGAAGGGGGATGGTAGGGTCACCCTACCCCAACTTTGGACCTCGAAAAAAAAAGTTCCGTAACTTTACCCACCTGGGTATTTGGGCCCAGGTAACCTTAGGCAAGTGTCTATCATTTGTACCTAGTGGGCAAAAAAGCTTTGCCGTAGGGAAAATTTTGTGAAGGAAAGAAGGGGGATGGTAGGGTCACCCTACCCCAACTTTGGACCTCGAAAAAAAAAGTTCCGTAACTTTACCCACCTGGGTATTTGGGCCCAGGTAACCTTAGGCAAGTGTCTATCATTTGTACCTAGTGGGCAAAAAAGCTTTGCCGTAGGGAAAATTTTGTGAAGGAAAGAAGGGGGATGGTAGGGTCACCCTACCCCAACTTTGGACCTCGAAAAAAAAAGTTCCGTAACTTTACCCACCTGGGTATTTGGGCCCAGGTAACCTTAGGCAAGTGTCTATCATTTGTACCTAGTGGGCAAAAAAGCTTTGCCGTAGGGAAAATTTTGTGAAGGAAAGAAGGGGGATGGTAGGGTCACCCTACCCCAACTTTGGACCTCGAAAAAAAAAGTTCCGTAACTTTACCCACCTGGGTATTTGGGCCCAGGTAACCTTAGGCAAGTGTCTATCATTTGTACCTAGTGGGCAAAAAAGCTTTGCCGTAGGGAAAATTTTGTGAAGGAAAGAAGGGGGATGGTAGGGTCACCCTACCCCAACTTTGGACCTCGAAAAAAAAAGTTCCGTAACTTTACCCACCTGGGTATTTGGGCCCAGGTAACCTTAGGCAAGTGTCTATCATTTGTACCTAGTGGGCAAAAAAGCTTTGCCGTAGGGAAAATTTTGTGAAGGAAAGAAGGGGGATGGTAGGGTCACCCTACCCCAACTTTGGACCTCGAAAAAAAAAGTTCCGTAACTTTACCCACCTGGGTATTTGGGCCCAGGTAACCTTAGGCAAGTGTCTATCATTTGTACCTAGTGGGCAAAAAAGCTTTGCCGTAGGGAAAATTTTGTGAAGGAAAGAAGGGGGATGGTAGGGTCACCCTACCCCAACTTTGGACCTCGAAAAAAAAAGTTCCGTAACTTTACCCACCTGGGTATTTGGGCCCAGGTAACCTTAGGCAAGTGTCTATCATTTGTACCTAGTGGGCAAAAAAGCTTTGCCGTAGGGAAAATTTTGTGAAGGAAAGAAGGGGGATGGTAGGGTCACCCTACCCCAACTTTGGACCTCGAAAAAAAAAGTTCCGTAACTTTACCCACCTGGGTATTTGGGCCCAGGTAACCTTAGGCAAGTGTCTATCATTTGTACCTAGTGGGCAAAAAAGCTTTGCCGTAGGGAAAATTTTGTGAAGGAAAGAAGGGGGATGGTAGGGTCACCCTACCCCAACTTTGGACCTCGAAAAAAAAAGTTCCGTAACTTTACCCACCTGGGTATTTGGGCCCAGGTAACCTTAGGCAAGTGTCTATCATTTGTACCTAGTGGGCAAAAAAGCTTTGCCGTAGGGAAAATTTTGTGAAGGAAAGAAGGGGGATGGTAGGGTCACCCTACCCCAACTTTGGACCTCGAAAAAAAAAGTTCCGTAACTTTACCCACCTGGGTATTTGGGCCCAGGTAACCTTAGGCAAGTGTCTATCATTTGTACCTAGTGGGCAAAAAAGCTTTGCCGTAGGGAAAATTTTGTGAAGGAAAGAAGGGGGATGGTAGGGTCACCCTACCCCAACTTTGGACCTCGAAAAAAAAAGTTCCGTAACTTTACCCACCTGGGTATTTGGGCCCAGGTAACCTTAGGCAAGTGTCTATCATTTGTACCTAGTGGGCAAAAAAGCTTTGCCGTAGGGAAAATTTTGTGAAGGAAAGAAGGGGGATGGTAGGGTCACCCTACCCCAACTTTGGACCTCGAAAAAAAAAGTTCCGTAACTTTACCCACCTGGGTATTTGGGCCCAGGTAACCTTAGGCAAGTGTCTATCATTTGTACCTAGTGGGCAAAAAAGCTTTGCCGTAGGGAAAATTTTGTGAAGGAAAGAAGGGGGATGGTAGGGTCACCCTACCCCAACTTTGGACCTCGAAAAAAAAAGTTCCGTAACTTTACCCACCTGGGTATTTGGGCCCAGGTAACCTTAGGCAAGTGTCTATCATTTGTACCTAGTGGGCAAAAAAGCTTTGCCGTAGGGAAAATTTTGTGAAGGAAAGAAGGGGGATGGTAGGGTCACCCTACCCCAACTTTGGACCTCGAAAAAAAAAGTTCCGTAACTTTACCCACCTGGGTATTTGGGCCCAGGTAACCTTAGGCAAGTGTCTATCATTTGTACCTAGTGGGCAAAAAAGCTTTGCCGTAGGGAAAATTTTGTGAAGGAAAGAAGGGGGATGGTAGGGTCACCCTACCCCAACTTTGGACCTCGAAAAAAAAAGTTCCGTAACTTTACCCACCTGGGTATTTGGGCCCAGGTAACCTTAGGCAAGTGTCTATCATTTGTACCTAGTGGGCAAAAAAGCTTTGCCGTAGGGAAAATTTTGTGAAGGAAAGAAGGGGGATGGTAGGGTCACCCTACCCCAACTTTGGACCTCGAAAAAAAAAGTTCCGTAACTTTACCCACCTGGGTATTTGGGCCCAGGTAACCTTAGGCAAGTGTCTATCATTTGTACCTAGTGGGCAAAAAAGCTTTGCCGTAGGGAAAATTTTGTGAAGGAAAGAAGGGGGATGGTAGGGTCACCCTACCCCAACTTTGGACCTCGAAAAAAAAAGTTCCGTAACTTTACCCACCTGGGTATTTGGGCCCAGGTAACCTTAGGCAAGTGTCTATCATTTGTACCTAGTGGGCAAAAAAGCTTTGCCGTAGGGAAAATTTTGTGAAGGAAAGAAGGGGGATGGTAGGGTCACCCTACCCCAACTTTGGACCTCGAAAAAAAAAGTTCCGTAACTTTACCCACCTGGGTATTTGGGCCCAGGTAACCTTAGGCAAGTGTCTATCATTTGTACCTAGTGGGCAAAAAAGCTTTGCCGTAGGGAAAATTTTGTGAAGGAAAGAAGGGGGATGGTAGGGTCACCCTACCCCAACTTTGGACCTCGAAAAAAAAAGTTCCGTAACTTTACCCACCTGGGTATTTGGGCCCAGGTAACCTTAGGCAAGTGTCTATCATTTGTACCTAGTGGGCAAAAAAGCTTTGCCGTAGGGAAAATTTTGTGAAGGAAAGAAGGGGGATGGTAGGGTCACCCTACCCCAACTTTGGACCTCGAAAAAAAAAGTTCCGTAACTTTACCCACCTGGGTATTTGGGCCCAGGTAACCTTAGGCAAGTGTCTATCATTTGTACCTAGTGGGCAAAAAAGCTTTGCCGTAGGGAAAATTTTGTGAAGGAAAGAAGGGGGATGGTAGGGTCACCCTACCCCAACTTTGGACCTCGAAAAAAAAAGTTCCGTAACTTTACCCACCTGGGTATTTGGGCCCAGGTAACCTTAGGCAAGTGTCTATCATTTGTACCTAGTGGGCAAAAAAGCTTTGCCGTAGGGAAAATTTTGTGAAGGAAAGAAGGGGGATGGTAGGGTCACCCTACCCCAACTTTGGACCTCGAAAAAAAAAGTTCCGTAACTTTACCCACCTGGGTATTTGGGCCCAGGTAACCTTAGGCAAGTGTCTATCATTTGTACCTAGTGGGCAAAAAAGCTTTGCCGTAGGGAAAATTTTGTGAAGGAAAGAAGGGGGATGGTAGGGTCACCCTACCCCAACTTTGGACCTCGAAAAAAAAAGTTCCGTAACTTTACCCACCTGGGTATTTGGGCCCAGGTAACCTTAGGCAAGTGTCTATCATTTGTACCTAGTGGGCAAAAAAGCTTTGCCGTAGGGAAAATTTTGTGAAGGAAAGAAGGGGGATGGTAGGGTCACCCTACCCCAACTTTGGACCTCGAAAAAAAAAGTTCCGTAACTTTACCCACCTGGGTATTTGGGCCCAGGTAACCTTAGGCAAGTGTCTATCATTTGTACCTAGTGGGCAAAAAAGCTTTGCCGTAGGGAAAATTTTGTGAAGGAAAGAAGGGGGATGGTAGGGTCACCCTACCCCAACTTTGGACCTCGAAAAAAAAAGTTCCGTAACTTTACCCACCTGGGTATTTGGGCCCAGGTAACCTTAGGCAAGTGTCTATCATTTGTACCTAGTGGGCAAAAAAGCTTTGCCGTAGGGAAAATTTTGTGAAGGAAAGAAGGGGGATGGTAGGGTCACCCTACCCCAACTTTGGACCTCGAAAAAAAAAGTTCCGTAACTTTACCCACCTGGGTATTTGGGCCCAGGTAACCTTAGGCAAGTGTCTATCATTTGTACCTAGTGGGCAAAAAAGCTTTGCCGTAGGGAAAATTTTGTGAAGGAAAGAAGGGGGATGGTAGGGTCACCCTACCCCAACTTTGGACCTCGAAAAAAAAAGTTCCGTAACTTTACCCACCTGGGTATTTGGGCCCAGGTAACCTTAGGCAAGTGTCTATCATTTGTACCTAGTGGGCAAAAAAGCTTTGCCGTAGGGAAAATTTTGTGAAGGAAAGAAGGGGGATGGTAGGGTCACCCTACCCCAACTTTGGACCTCGAAAAAAAAAGTTCCGTAACTTTACCCACCTGGGTATTTGGGCCCAGGTAACCTTAGGCAAGTGTCTATCATTTGTACCTAGTGGGCAAAAAAGCTTTGCCGTAGGGAAAATTTTGTGAAGGAAAGAAGGGGGATGGTAGGGTCACCCTACCCCAACTTTGGACCTCGAAAAAAAAAGTTCCGTAACTTTACCCACCTGGGTATTTGGGCCCAGGTAACCTTAGGCAAGTGTCTATCATTTGTACCTAGTGGGCAAAAAAGCTTTGCCGTAGGGAAAATTTTGTGAAGGAAAGAAGGGGGATGGTAGGGTCACCCTACCCCAACTTTGGACCTCGAAAAAAAAAGTTCCGTAACTTTACCCACCTGGGTATTTGGGCCCAGGTAACCTTAGGCAAGTGTCTATCATTTGTACCTAGTGGGCAAAAAAGCTTTGCCGTAGGGAAAATTTTGTGAAGGAAAGAAGGGGGATGGTAGGGTCACCCTACCCCAACTTTGGACCTCGAAAAAAAAAGTTCCGTAACTTTACCCACCTGGGTATTTGGGCCCAGGTAACCTTAGGCAAGTGTCTATCATTTGTACCTAGTGGGCAAAAAAGCTTTGCCGTAGGGAAAATTTTGTGAAGGAAAGAAGGGGGATGGTAGGGTCACCCTACCCCAACTTTGGACCTCGAAAAAAAAAGTTCCGTAACTTTACCCACCTGGGTATTTGGGCCCAGGTAACCTTAGGCAAGTGTCTATCATTTGTACCTAGTGGGCAAAAAAGCTTTGCCGTAGGGAAAATTTTGTGAAGGAAAGAAGGGGGATGGTAGGGTCACCCTACCCCAACTTTGGACCTCGAAAAAAAAAGTTCCGTAACTTTACCCACCTGGGTATTTGGGCCCAGGTAACCTTAGGCAAGTGTCTATCATTTGTACCTAGTGGGCAAAAAAGCTTTGCCGTAGGGAAAATTTTGTGAAGGAAAGAAGGGGGATGGTAGGGTCACCCTACCCCAACTTTGGACCTCGAAAAAAAAAGTTCCGTAACTTTACCCACCTGGGTATTTGGGCCCAGGTAACCTTAGGCAAGTGTCTATCATTTGTACCTAGTGGGCAAAAAAGCTTTGCCGTAGGGAAAATTTTGTGAAGGAAAGAAGGGGGATGGTAGGGTCACCCTACCCCAACTTTGGACCTCGAAAAAAAAAGTTCCGTAACTTTACCCACCTGGGTATTTGGGCCCAGGTAACCTTAGGCAAGTGTCTATCATTTGTACCTAGTGGGCAAAAAAGCTTTGCCGTAGGGAAAATTTTGTGAAGGAAAGAAGGGGGATGGTAGGGTCACCCTACCCCAACTTTGGACCTCGAAAAAAAAAGTTCCGTAACTTTACCCACCTGGGTATTTGGGCCCAGGTAACCTTAGGCAAGTGTCTATCATTTGTACCTAGTGGGCAAAAAAGCTTTGCCGTAGGGAAAATTTTGTGAAGGAAAGAAGGGGGATGGTAGGGTCACCCTACCCCAACTTTGGACCTCGAAAAAAAAAGTTCCGTAACTTTACCCACCTGGGTATTTGGGCCCAGGTAACCTTAGGCAAGTGTCTATCATTTGTACCTAGTGGGCAAAAAAGCTTTGCCGTAGGGAAAATTTTGTGAAGGAAAGAAGGGGGATGGTAGGGTCACCCTACCCCAACTTTGGACCTCGAAAAAAAAAGTTCCGTAACTTTACCCACCTGGGTATTTGGGCCCAGGTAACCTTAGGCAAGTGTCTATCATTTGTACCTAGTGGGCAAAAAAGCTTTGCCGTAGGGAAAATTTTGTGAAGGAAAGAAGGGGGATGGTAGGGTCACCCTACCCCAACTTTGGACCTCGAAAAAAAAAGTTCCGTAACTTTACCCACCTGGGTATTTGGGCCCAGGTAACCTTAGGCAAGTGTCTATCATTTGTACCTAGTGGGCAAAAAAGCTTTGCCGTAGGGAAAATTTTGTGAAGGAAAGAAGGGGGATGGTAGGGTCACCCTACCCCAACTTTGGACCTCGAAAAAAAAAGTTCCGTAACTTTACCCACCTGGGTATTTGGGCCCAGGTAACCTTAGGCAAGTGTCTATCATTTGTACCTAGTGGGCAAAAAAGCTTTGCCGTAGGGAAAATTTTGTGAAGGAAAGAAGGGGGATGGTAGGGTCACCCTACCCCAACTTTGGACCTCGAAAAAAAAAGTTCCGTAACTTTACCCACCTGGGTATTTGGGCCCAGGTAACCTTAGGCAAGTGTCTATCATTTGTACCTAGTGGGCAAAAAAGCTTTGCCGTAGGGAAAATTTTGTGAAGGAAAGAAGGGGGATGGTAGGGTCACCCTACCCCAACTTTGGACCTCGAAAAAAAAAGTTCCGTAACTTTACCCACCTGGGTATTTGGGCCCAGGTAACCTTAGGCAAGTGTCTATCATTTGTACCTAGTGGGCAAAAAAGCTTTGCCGTAGGGAAAATTTTGTGAAGGAAAGAAGGGGGATGGTAGGGTCACCCTACCCCAACTTTGGACCTCGAAAAAAAAAGTTCCGTAACTTTACCCACCTGGGTATTTGGGCCCAGGTAACCTTAGGCAAGTGTCTATCATTTGTACCTAGTGGGCAAAAAAGCTTTGCCGTAGGGAAAATTTTGTGAAGGAAAGAAGGGGGATGGTAGGGTCACCCTACCCCAACTTTGGACCTCGAAAAAAAAAGTTCCGTAACTTTACCCACCTGGGTATTTGGGCCCAGGTAACCTTAGGCAAGTGTCTATCATTTGTACCTAGTGGGCAAAAAAGCTTTGCCGTAGGGAAAATTTTGTGAAGGAAAGAAGGGGGATGGTAGGGTCACCCTACCCCAACTTTGGACCTCGAAAAAAAAAGTTCCGTAACTTTACCCACCTGGGTATTTGGGCCCAGGTAACCTTAGGCAAGTGTCTATCATTTGTACCTAGTGGGCAAAAAAGCTTTGCCGTAGGGAAAATTTTGTGAAGGAAAGAAGGGGGATGGTAGGGTCACCCTACCCCAACTTTGGACCTCGAAAAAAAAAGTTCCGTAACTTTACCCACCTGGGTATTTGGGCCCAGGTAACCTTAGGCAAGTGTCTATCATTTGTACCTAGTGGGCAAAAAAGCTTTGCCGTAGGGAAAATTTTGTGAAGGAAAGAAGGGGGATGGTAGGGTCACCCTACCCCAACTTTGGACCTCGAAAAAAAAAGTTCCGTAACTTTACCCACCTGGGTATTTGGGCCAAGGCAAGCTCAGGCAATTGCCTATCGAGTGTACCGATTGTGGTTAAAAGCTTTGCCGTAGGGACTTAGCTATGAATTAAACAAGGGGAGGGTAGGGTCACCCGATACCAACTTTGGACCTCCGAAAAATAAATTCCGTAACTTTACCCACCTGGATCTTTGGGCCCAGGTAAGCTTGGGCCATTGCCTATCGAGTGTACACAGTGTGGTTAAAAGCATTTCCGTATGGACTTGGCTATGAATTAAAAAAGGGGAGGGTAGGGTCACCCGACCCCAACTTTGGACCTCCGACAAAAACAATTCCGTAACTTTACCCACCTGGATCTTTGGGCCCAGGCAAAGTTAGGTAATTGCCTATCGAATGTACCTAGTGTGGTTAAAAGCTTTGCCGTAGGGACTTGGCTATGAATTAAAGAAGGGGGAGGGTAGGGTCACCGACCCCAACTTTGGACCTCCGAAAAAAAAAATTCCATAACTTTACCCACCTGGATCTCTGGGGCCAGGCAAGCTTAGGCAATTTCCTATCGATTGTACCTAGTGTGGTTAAAAGCTTTCCCGTAGGGACTTGGCTATGAATTTAAGAAAGGGGAGGGTAGGGTCACCCGACCCCAACTTTGGACCTCCGAAAAAAAAATCCGTAACTTTACCCACCTGGATCTTTGGACCTGGGTAGGCTTAGGCAATTGCCTATCGAGTGTACCTAGTGTGGTTAAAAGCTTTGCCGTAGGGACTTGGCTATGAATTAAAGAAGGGGGAGCGTAGGGTCACCCAACCCCAACTTTGGACCTCCGAAAAAAAAATCCCATAACTTTACCCACCTGGATCTCTAGTCCCAGACAAGCATAGGCAATTGCCTATCGAGTGTACCTTGTGTGGTTAAAATCTTTGCCGTATGGACTTGGCTATGAATTAAAGAAAGGGGAGGGTAGGGTCACCTACCCCAACTTTGGACCTCCGAACAAAAAATCCATAACTTTACCCAAATGGATCTTTGGGCCCAGGCAAGCTTAGACAATTGCCTATCGAGTGTACCTAATGTGGTTAAAAGCTTTGCCGTAGGGACTTGGCTATGAATTTAAGAAGGGGGAGGGTAGGCTCACCCGACCCCAACTTTGGACCTCCAAAAAAAAATCCGTAACTTTACCCACCTGGATCTTTGAGCCCAGGTTAGCTTAGGCAATTGCCTATCGAGTGTACCGAGTGTGGTTAAAAGCTTTGCCGTAGGGACTTGGCTATGAATTAAAAAAAGGGGAGAGTAAGGTCACCCGACCCCAACTTTTGACCTCCCCAAAAAAATCCGTAACTTTACCCACCTGGATCTTTGAGTCCAGGTAAGCTTAGGCAATTGCTTATCGAGTGTCCCTAGTGTGGTTAAAAGCTTTGCCGTAGGAACTTGGCTATGAATTTAAGAAGGGGGAGGGTAGGGTCACCCGACCCCAACTTTGGACCTCCGAAAAAAAAATCCGTAACTTTTCCCACCTGGATCTTTGGGCCCAGGCAAGCTCAGGCAATTGCCTATCGAGTGTACCTTGTGTGGTTAAAAGCTTTGCCGTAGGGACTTAGCTATGAATTTAAGAAGGGGGAGGGTAGGGTCACCCGACCCCAACTTTGGACCTCCGAAAAAAAAAATCGTAACTTTACCCACCTGGATCTTTGGGCCCAGGTAAGCTTAGGCAATTGCCTATCGAGTGTACCTAGTGTGGTTAAAAGCTTTGCCGTAGGGACTTGGCTATGAATTAAAGAAGGGGGAGCGTAGGGTCACCCAACCCCAACTTTGGACCTCCGAAAAAAAAATCCATAACTTTACCCACCTGGATCTCTAGTCCCAGACAAGCTTAGGCAATTGCCTATCGAGTGTACCTTGTGTGGTTAAAATCTTTGCCGTATGGACTTGGCTATGAATTAAAGAAGGGGGAGGGTAGGGTCACCTACCCCAACTTTGGACCTCCGAACAAAAAATCCATAACTTTACCCAACTGGATCTTTGGGCCCAGGCAAGCTTAGACAATTGCTAATCGAGTGTACCTAGTGTGGTTAAAAGCTTTGCCGTAGGGACTTGGCTATGAATTTAAGAAGGGGGAGGGTAGGCTCACCCGACCCCAACTTTGGACCTCCGAAAAAAAATTCCGTAACTTTACCCAGCTGGATCTTTGGGCCCAAGCAAGTTTAGGTAATTGTCTATCGAGTGTACCTATTGTGGTAAAAAGCTTTGTCGTAGGGACTTGGCTATGAATTAAAGAAGGGGGAGGGTAGGGTCACCTACCCCAACTTTTGACCTCCCTAAAAAAATCCGTAACTTTACCCACCTGGATCTTTGAGCCCAGGTAAGCTTAGGCAATTGCCTATCGAGTGTCCCTAGTGTGGTTAAAAGCTTTGCCGTAGGGACTTGGCTATGAATTTAAGAAGGGGGAGGGTAGGGTAACCCGACCCCAATTTTGGACCTCCGAAAAAAAAAATCCGTAACTTTTCCCACATGGATCTTTGGGCCCAGGCAAGCTCAGGCAATTGCCTATCGAGTGTACCGATTGTGGTTAAAAGCTTTGCCGTAGGGACTTAGCTATGAATTAAAGAAGGGGAGGGTAGGGTCACCCGATACCAACTTTGGACCTCCGAAAAATAAATTCCGTAACTTTACCCACCTGGATCTTTGGGCCCAGGTAAGCTTGGGCCATTGCCTATCGAGTGTACACAGTGTGGTTAAAAGCATTTCCGTATGGACTTGGCTATGAATTAAAAAAGGGGAGGGTAGGGTCACCCGACCCCAACTTTGGACCTCCGAAAAAAACAATTCCGTAACTTTACCCACCTGGATCTTTGGGCCCAGGCAAAGTTAGGTAATTGCCTATCGAATGTACCTAGTGTGGTTAAAAGCTTTGCCGTAGGGACTTGGCTATGAATTAAAGAAGGGGGAGGGTAGGGTCACCGACCCCAACTTTGGACCTCCGAAAAAAAAAATTCCATAACTTTACCCACCTGGATCTCTGGGGCCAGGCAAGCTTAGGCAATTTCCTATCGATTGTACCTAGTGTGGTTAAAAGCTTTGCCGTATGGACTTGGCTATGAATTAAAGAAGGGGGAGGGTAGGGTCACCCGACCCCAACTTTGGACCTCCGAAAAAAAAAATCCGTAACTTTACCCACCTGGATCTTGGGGCCCAGGTAAGCTTAGGCAATTGCCTATCGAGTGTACCTAGTGTGGTTAAAAGCTTTGCCGTAGGGACTTGGCTATGAATTAAAGAAGGGGGAGCGTAGGGTCACCCAACCCCAACTTTGGACCTCCGAAAAAAAAATTCCATAACTTTACCCACCTGGATCTCTAGTCCCAGACAAGCATAGGCCATTGCCTATCGAGTGTACCTAGTGTGGTTAAAATGTTTGCCGTATGGACTTGGCTATGAATTAAAGAAGGGGGAGGGTAGGCTCACCCGACCCCAACTTTGGACCTCCGAAAAAAAAATCCGTAACTTTACCCACCAGCTGGATCTTTGGGCCCAGGCAAGCTTAGGCAATTGCCTATCGAGTGTACCGAGTGTGGTTAAAAGCTTTGCCGTAGGGACTTGGCTATGAATTAAAAAAAGGGGAGAGTAGGGTCACCCGACCCCAACTTTTGACCTCCGCAAAATAATCCGTAACTTTACCCACCTGGATCTTTGAGCCCAGGTAAGCTTAGGCAATTGCCTATCGAGTGTCCCTAGTGTGGTTTAAAGCTTTGCCGTAGGGACTTGGCTATGAATTTAAGAAGGGGGAGGGTAGGGTCACCCGACCCCAACTTTGGACCTCCGAAAAAAAATCCGTAACTTTTCCCACATGGATCTTTGGGCCCAGGCAAGCTCAGGCAATTGCCTATCGAGTGTACCGATTGTGGTTAAAAGCTTTGCCGTAGGGACTTAGCTATGAATTAAAGAAGGGGAGGGTAGGGTCACCCGATACCAACTTTGGACCTCCGAAAAATAAATTCCGTAACTTTACCCACCTGGATCTTTGGGCCCAGGTAAGCTTGGGCCATTGCCTATCGAGTGTACACAGTGTGGTTAAAAGCATTTCCGTATGGACTTGGCTATGAATTAAAAAAGGGGAGGGTAGGGTCACCCGACCCCAACTTTGGACCGCCGAAAAAAAAAAATCCGTAACTTTACCCACCTGGATCTTTGGGCCCAGGCAAAGTTAGGTAATTGCCTATCGAATGTACCTAGTGTGGTTAAAAGCTTTGCCGTAGGGACTTGGCTATGAATTAAAGAAGGGGGAGGGTAGGGTCACCGACCCCAACTTTGGACCTCCGAAAAAAAATTCCATAACTTTACCCACCTGGATCTTTGGGCCCAGGCAAGCTTAGGCAATTGCCTATCGAGTGTACCTAGTGTGGTTAAAAGCTTTGCCGTAGGGACTTGGCTATGAATTAAAGAAGGGGGAGGGTAGGCTCACCCGACCCCAACTTTGGACCTCCGAAAAAAAAATCCGTAACTTAACCCACCTGGATCTTTTGGCCCAGGCAAGCTTAGGCAATTGCCTATCGAGTGTACCTAATGTGGTTAAAAGCTTTGCCGTAGAGACTTGGCTATGAATTAAAGAAGGGGGAGGGTAGGGTCACCCGACCCCAAATTAGGGGGTCACCCTACCACATCCAGGACTTTGCCGACCCTACCACATCCGTGACTTTGCCGTAGGGTAATGTTTACGGATTATAGTTATTTTAAATAGGCTTGAATCTAAATATTTTTTTGTTGAGATTAACCAAAATATTTATGTCAAATCGTTCTCGTTCTATTTGACGTGTGTTGTTTTTACACTTATCGCTTTTCTTATAAGAATGTAACAAATAAATTACTAGAGTGACTATTTACTTATGAATAATTTCCTGAACTAGCTTGTTCTTAGGCGAAAAGTTAGTATAATGGTAATCAGCTTTTCTTTTCAATCGAATAATTTCTATTAGCTTGAAGATCTAATTGTATCGCTACACTAGTTTATTGTCACCCGTTGTTATAAATTGTTTTTATTCTTATTACACAGATAATAACCCATCCCTTATCAGAGAGAAAGGAGAAAGGGTTTATAGCTTAAACATTTTTTAGATTCCCGGCTTTAAAAAAAAGTTGTATTTAGTACACGAATAAATAATTAAACTTTGTATGTGTTAAAATGGAATTACGTACATTTCATCTTCCTACTGGAAATTATTTGTCATCATATTTATTTATTTGTCATCATATGTATAAGTACGTTTGGTGTTGTTGCAAGTCTTCGGTTTTGGGGCATGATCATGTTGGCGCGTTTTCTTATTGTTCGCTGGCTTATTGTTCGCTAGCTTGATTCACCTTATTGTTCGCTGGCTTATTGTTCGCTAGCTTGAGTCTGGTATATTTATATTTCGACATTTAAGTCCTCTAATATGCGTTGCGGAACATGTTGACTATATTCATTTTGTTCCTCTTGTTATAAGCTTTCGAATGAGGTATAAGGTTTATCTATTATTAGGGGCTAAAAGGTCGCAGCAGTCCATTCCATTATTCAAAATATCCATTTCATTATTAAAAATTGGCTATTTCTTAACTTTTACGCATATTTCGACATTTAAGTCCTCTAATATGCGTTGCGGAACATTTTGACTATATACATTTTGTTCCTCTCGTTATAAGCTTTCGAATGAGGTATAAAGTTTATCTATTATTAGGGGCTAAAAGGTCGCAGCAGTCCATTCCATTATTCAAAATATCCATTTCATTATTCAAAATTTGCTATTTCTTAACTTTCACGCGTATTTCGACATTTAAGTCCTCTAATATGCGTTGCAGAACATGTTGACTATATACATTTTGTTCCTCTTGTTATAAGCTTTCGAATGAGGTATAACGTTTATCTATAATTAGGGGCTAAAAGGTCGCAGCAGTCCATTCCATTATTCAAATATCCATTTCATTATTCAAAATTTGCTATTTCTTAACTTTCACGCGTATTTCGACATTTAAGTCCTCTAATATGCGTTGCGGAACATGTTGACTATACACATTGTGTTCCTCTTGTTATAAGCTTTCGAATGAGGTATAAAGTTTATCTATAATTAGGGGCTAAAAGGTCGCGGCAGTCCATTCCATTATTCAAAATATCCATTTCATTATTCAAAATTGGCTATTGCTTAATTTTCACGCGTATTTTGACATTTTTACAGTCCTCTATATGCGTTGCGGAACATGTTGACTATATACATTTTGTTACGCTAGTAATCAGCTTTCGAATGAGGTATAAATTTCATCTATAATTAGGGGCTAAAGGGTCGCAGCAGTCCATTCCATTATTCAAAATATCCATTTCATTATTCAAAATTGGCTATTTCTTAACTTTCACGCATATTTCGACATTTCATTCCTCTAATATGCGTTGCGGAACATGTTGACTATATTCATTTTGTTCCTCTTGTTATAAGCTTTCGAATGAGGTATAAGGTTTATCTATAATTAGGGGCTAAAAGGTCGCAGCAGTCCATTCCATTATTCAAAATATCCATTTCATTATTCAAAATTGGCTATTTCTTAACTTTTACGCATATTTCGACATTTAAGTTCTCTAATATGCGTTACAGAACATGTTGACTATATACATTTTGTTCCTCTTGTTATAAGCTTTCGAATGAGGTATAACGTTTATCTATAATTAGGGGCTAAAAGGTCGCAGCAGTCCATTCCATTATTCAAATATCCATTTCATTATTCAAAATTTGCTATTTCTTAACTTTCACGCGTATTTCGACATTTAAGTCCTCTAATATGCGTTGCGGAACATGTTGACTATACACATTGTGTTCCTCTTGTTATAAGCTTTCGAATGAGGTATAAAGTTTATCTATAATTAGGGGCTAAAAGGTCGCGGCAGTCCATTCCATTATTCAAAATATCCATTTCATTATTCAAAATTGGCTATTGCTTAATTTTCACGCGTATTTTGACATTTTTACAGTCCTCTATATGCGTTGCGGAACATGTTGACTATATACATTTTGTTTCTCTTGTAATAAGCTTTCGAATGAGGTATAACGTTTATCTATAATTAGGGGCTAAAAGGTCGCAGCAGTCCATTCCATTATTCAAAATATCCATTTCATTATTCAAAATTGGCTATTTCTTAACTTTCACGCGTATTTCGACATTTAAGTCCTCTAATATGCGTTGCGGAACATGTTGACTATATACATTTTGTTACGCTAGTAATCAGCTTTCGAATGAGGTATAAATTTCATCTATAATTAGGGGCTAAAGGGTCGCAGCAGTCCATTCCATTATTCAAAATATCCATTTCATTATTCAAAATTGGCTATTTCTTAACTTTCACGCATATTTCGACATTTCATTCCTCTAATATGCGTTGCGGAACATGTTGACTATATTCATTTTGTTCCTCTTGTTATAAGCTTTCGAATGAGGTATAAGGTTTATCTATAATTAGGGGCTAAAAGGTCGCAGCAGTCCATTCCATTATTCAAAATATCCATTTCATTATTCAAAATTGGCTATTTCTTAACTTTTACGCATATTTCGACATTTAAGTTCTCTAATATGCGTTACAGAACATGTTGACTATATACATTTTGTTCCTCTTGTTATAAGCTTTCGAATGAGGTATAACGTTTATCTATAATTAGGGGCTAAAAGGTCGCAGCAGTCCATTCCATTATTCAAATATCCATTTCATTATTCAAAATTGGCTATTTCTTAACTTTCACGCGTATTTTGACATTTTTACAGTCCTCTATATGCGTTGCGGAACATGTTGACTATATACATTTTGTTTCTCTTGTAATAAGCTTTCGAATGAGGTAGAAAGTTTATCTATAATTAGGGGTTAAAGGGTCACAGCAGTCCATTCCATTATTCAAAATATCCATTTCATTATTCAAAATTGGCTAACATGTTTAACCCCGTCGAATTATTTATGTATGACTGTGTCTGTCCCAATTCAGGAGTCTGTAATTTAGTGGTTGTCGTTTGTCTATGTGTTATATATTTGTTTTTCGTTCATTTTTTAAAATGAATAAGGCCGTTAGTTGTCTTGTTTAAATTGTTTTACATTGTCTTATTGGGGCCTTTTATAGTTGACTATGCGGTATGGGCTTTGCTCATTGTTGTAGGCTGTACGGTGAGCTATAGTTGTTGATGTCTGTGTCATTTTGGTCTTTTGTGGATGTTTGTCTCATTGACAATAATACCACATCTTCTTTTTTATATTTCCTCATTTTAATGCATATTGTTGCATTTAGGTCGTCCGTAAACCCTCTTATGGTCATTGCGAATAAAAATATAGCTATAGTGTCATGGTCAAATTTTTTTTATATTTTTTTCACTATTCACCGCTTCAATTTGAATAATGAAACATAAACCATTTCATTATTCATTATTCATTATTCATTTTTCAATATTGAATAGTGAATAATGAACTATTTCATTATTCATTATTGAATAATGAATAATGAACTATGAATAATGGACGTACTTCAGCCCGGTGTCGCTAATCACAAAATTAAGAACCCGAATATAATAAAACTTGTGATATGAGTATTTTAATTGTAGAGCCAGTGGATGTCATTCAAAATAATGAAATAGGAATCATTTCGTATTTTCATCAATATTCTTAGAAATGTAAATATAAATTTCGTTCTTATTCCTAATTTGAATTGACTTTTGTTTACAGAACCTTTGCTGTGTCTCACAAATTAGCGACAAGAAGCGACAAGAGGCCTATTTAGCGACAAGAACACTTAAAATAATTCTTATTCATCTAAATTATTCCAAATAAACGTATTTTTAGTTAGTTTTCTAGATTGATTGTTTTGAATCTCTCGAATGGAAACGGGGATGGTGTCAAAGAGACAACAACGCTACCAAAGAGCAGAAAATAGAACACAGTCATCAAATTGTCTTCAACGCAGCCAGCAAATCAAGCACCAGGATGCGGGCTTCTGCTGACCCCTACAATTATATATATTAACGCACCGAACGGACGCCACACCAATTTCTAAAACATAAATGAAAAAAAATCTAAAACCACACGAACCTAACAAAGACTAGAGGTTCCTAACTTGGGACAGGCGCAAAAATGGGGCGGGTTAAACATGTTTAGGTATATCTCAACCCACTCATATATCTTAAGCCAATGTTGAATAAACGAACAAGCAGAAATAAGCACCATAAAATTTTTGTCCCAACTGTTCAGGGTTGGACCTCTACCGTCTTATCCAGCTGCGCTCGGCGAAACAATTTATAATACTAGCAATGGCTGTATACTGTAAATATATACTATTAAATGAAAATTTTGCAAGAATGAAATATAAAGATGCATGCTGTTTATGAAGGGACCAAAGTATGTGCATAAGTTTTAAGGAACGAAATAACGAATTAATTGATTAAAAAAAAAACCAATAAATAATGTTTTTGTATATTATTTTTACAGAACTTTGATTTCAAAAATTACATAACTCTAAGCAATGGCATAAGGAATATTATTTTTAAATCAAATCAAAGCGCTGTAGAACGTAAAGCAATCAAATCAAAACAAGTATGTGTCTTTATAGAATTTTGGAATCATTGAAAATAACATTAATACCACGGCCTCAATTTGGTTTTTATGGGATTCGGGATCCTCCTTTAGTATTCTTTGTAATGTTTGTAAACTATTGTTTGTCTTTTTAATCGCTTTTTTCTTCTTCATTGAATTGTCTGTTATACTCGACTTATGATTTGCAAGTGTCCATTTTCATTGGCGGATGAAAAGGGGGATAAGGGGGATGATTTCCCCTTTTCTAAAAGTCTGAATCCACGCCTGATTTTGGTATCTTCTGCATATTTCTGATAGGTGAATTTTCCGCAGAAGAAAACTTTTGCAGTATTTACAAAAAAAAAAAAATATAATCGCTAACTTGACACACGTAAAACGCGTTCGTTGCAATATAAAAGATTTTTCAGCGCATGTATGGTAAAGGTCGCGGTAGCGTAACGTCATAATAGAAGAAACGTTGTCAAAGTGACGGCACCTCCTTTTCCCCACTACACAGTTCCATCTATCGCAGTAAGGAGTGATTATAAAAGAAGCAAACATATATTGAATTATGTCAATCAGTGTATTCGAAAAGTTATGGATGAAAGAATGAAAAACGATAGGTAAGCATATTTTACATTAATTTATGCTAATTTTAATGATGTATGTATGTTAAAGGAATATAGAACTATAACTTATGTTCGAAATGTTTCATAAAATTACTTTATAACCTTTATTAATAGTATAAGTAGAACCACATGCAACCTTTCAAGAACGCGAATTAAATTAAAACACCATTATTACAGATGCCCCTCCAGTTAAAAGAAAGAAAGAAAAAAAAGAGAAAAAAACACTCTTTACACTTTGACCACAACTAAATCAAAGTGACAAATTCAGATAACAAGATAATATAAGAATAGTATAAAACTAGATGTGTCAAAGCAACACGAATGGCCCCGTCTCCAAAAGTTGAAAAAATCTGCAATTACAATAACACATGTAGACACAGAGATGATGGTAGTCTCATATGTATATAAAAAAAATAGCTCAAAATCTGGAGGCGTATAGAAAAATGTCCGTATGACTGTCATTTTCAACAATTTTCAAAGTTGTATACCCTTAATTTTAGAAAAAAAAGATAGCGGAGGGGAACGAAACTTAAACTTGATCTGTAACTCATCATGAGTAACCAACAAACCAAATTCAGCCCAATTTCTGTCCCATATTAAAAGAAATCACACAATTTGTAATACCACAGAGATATACCTCCATCATACCATACATCATTATTTCATACGGTCTTGTTCAAGATGATAAGTTTTCCTTTTTATAGGTGAACAAATATGAGACTAAACACTTTATTTTTGCTCCTTTGTAGCGAAACTGGCGAAAAGATGGCACCTACAAAACAGGCTGTTCACAAAAAGACGACAGAAAGAAGTAAGTTTAAGGAGCATCTTCATCGCCTGTTATTCCTTCTTCGGTTTTTTTTTTATTACCCGGTGGACTATTTGTTTTGATTAGAAATCGTCTTTTATTAATTAGTTTGGAAAAATAATAAGGAGAGGCTTCTTAAAAAAAAGAAGAATAGCAATCTTTGTTATGTAATCTAATCTTAGTGCATATAGAATAGGAAGATGTGGTATGAGTGCAAATGAGACAACTATCCATCCAAATAACAATAAATAAAAGTAAAACCATTATAGGCCAAAGTGCAGACTTCACAGACCTTTTACACAGAGCCTTGGCTCACACCAAACAGAAAGCTATAAAGGGCCCCAAAAATTAGTAAAGTAAAACCAATCAAACAGGAAAAACAACGGTGTAATCTATATAAAAGTATATGCATGAACCTGACTTATATCGTTTCGAATTATTAACATGTAGCTCCGTGCTGTTATAATACTTAGCGTTAATATTATTTAAAATACTCATAGAAATATCACGTACATAACGTTGATGTATCAAACCGATACCGAAATACAGCGGCAAATATTACAGTATAGGACAGCATGGTTTCATCTTCATACATATAACCTACAGTGGCGGAGTACACAAAAGGGGGAAGGATCCGGGGGTTCGAAGCCCCTTTTGTTTGACGACCGATGCCTTTGAATAAGTACATATGTTTGGACTCATCTTTTTAAAATGAATGGATCCAGTCCCTGGTCTGCTTGCCTTTAGTAAAAGTAAGCGCTTTTGGAAATAGTGTTGTGCGGCACTGTGTTTTACTACATGGTGTCTGTTTTCAACTATATACCCCAATTCAACTGCATTGATCGTCTTAAAAGGAGGGTTCCACCCCGGACCCCCTCTTTTAGATCCAACACTGATATGCCTGTACTATGTCTAGAAGTCCTAGAACCTAGTCATAGGTATTTTTCAGTTATATTTCATGTTTTCTCCTTTCGGTAAAGTGCTGATGCCAGTTCTAAGATAGTGTATATTTTTTGCGAACTTGACACTATGCAGATGTTTTTTTTAAACTGTGTATTGACTTCTATATGTCTTTCCTTTCTTCTTTTTATTCGTTTTGATGCTTTTCGTTCATTATCTCATTTAAAACATATTCCCAACTCATTTATCCAAATTGCAAAATTTAACAGAAATAATCGATGACAATGAATCAGACTGATTGTAATATGTGGATTGTCTAATGTGAATTAAAATACCGCATCATTTAAGAATTGAATGCTTCTTTGTAAATTCATTGGGGTGTAAAAGCGTCAACCGTAGAACAATTTTATGAAGCGCACAAACGCTTCCTTTTTCAAATGTGCGCACGTTCAACGCTTTTACAATCTCATTTACTAAAAGACGTGTTCAATATATATAATTACATTTTCGCTATGATCATGAAAACATGATTACTATCAAGTTATATCTTGTATTTACCTGTGCACTTTATCGTAGAAGCACGTGTCAACATAAATGTTACAATTCATATTGAAATGAAGTTGTTTAAGCAATAACGTGAGATTGTTTTAAGCCAATCAGAACAACGTATTATAATGAAGTATACATATAATGTAACTATTAACTAATACAAATCTTTGTATATTTTGTAGTCGGATCAAGAAGACAGGTATTCGACATAGAGTATGATACAGTGGAAAACGTAGACAGGACAGGGAATGAGTAAGTCTAGTTTATCTTTTCATTAATATGGAACATGAGACAATATCAAATTCAGATCTCTGTAAAAAAAAGTCCCATACCCATTAAGTACAGCAAAATATACCGTAGTACCACATCCTTACGACAATGGTATATCTTCGAGAGAACTTAATAAAATTCACAAAAACTTAAGCAAGAGACACTGATACATAAACTATTTACTTACTTACTTACATACCTCTTGCACTGAACAGACGGACAAATCAGACAAACGAATACAATGCCATCCAGTACACATACAAACATGTAGATAAAATATCTATTAACTTTATTAATAGAAGTATAATAGATATATAATAAAATAAGAAATGCATGATAACAATGTTATACCGGTACTACATTGTAATTCGACTGTATTCATTGGGTTACACAAGGCAACATATTAGTTTATCCTCTAAAAAGTAAATATGGTTTTGTTTTCGTATTGTCACCACTTCAGAAACAGAAATGGGGAATGATCCTACTTCATGATTTAATGGGTTTGTAAATGTAGCCACTATTTGCTTATGTTGTCCAGGGTTGAGTTCAATATCGTAGCAACTACGTAGTGCTACGTAGCTTATGACTATTGAACGTGTAGCTATAGACTAGCTGTTACATATATATTGATAGCCGCTACGGTATTGAAATCAACCCACAACTGATTTATGTGAAAATACGTAATATACTAGTACTACTTATGTAGTATCTTGTTTAAGAAGCGCTATTTTATGTAGCGAATCGCTTTAAATTACAGTAAGAACAAATATAAAACATGATTTCAGATTGCTTGCCAACTGGAGGTGCTTAGTTCAAGAAAAAGGGGAAGAAATCCAAACAACCTACAACAAACTACAAAACATGCAATCAAGCAAACTGACCGGGAATAAGCTCAGGCAAGAAATAGAGAAATGGATTGATTTTAAAAAGGCGGACGGACATGTTATGAAGCGATGCATGCACAATCTACAAATTTCCATGAAAGATAGGCTTCATTACTTAAGGAAACAGAAACAGTTTCTTCTTGATAAACAGCAAACCCTAAAAAATGTTTACAAATCAATTGAACAGAGCAACCGCTCAAGAATTCCAAATCCTTTCCACAAATTCATTTTTGATATCAAACGTGAACATTACCAACTATTCAACGAGGAACTTCTGATTTCATCAAATGGCAGCACAAACAAGTATAAAAGACAAATGATCGAAGCCAACACTGTCATTATTGGTGACACCAGGTTATATTTTGGGAAAACTGGTAGAACACACGTGATGACACCAATTCATGAAAATATACTAGAATCCGACAAGTGCATTACAGGGGAGTGTGTTGACTCTTGCTGCTCATGCCGTAGATCCGAATCAGAACTTAGTTTTCTGAATCATGAGAAGACACAGATAAACGAGCTCCAGAAGCATGCTAAGAAATCGAAAATTCCTGTTCCAGTCAAACTGCCACAATTGCTAGCTAACAAGAAAATGAAATACGAGGAAAAGTCACCCTCTACTCCAGTAAAACTACCACTACTACTTCCTAAGAGGAAGATGAAATACGTAGAAGATTCGTACTCAGAGACTCTAAAACGTCAACCATTGTTACCAAACAAGAAGATACTATACTCGATAGAACTTTCTGACACTACCCTTAAGCTACCACCTGTATTTCCTGACACAGAGAAAACATGCATGCAAGAACACCTCTTCACTAATCGTCCTGGTACTCCAAACCTGCTTCCACCATTACAGAACTTTCCACTAAACATCAAAAAGACATTAATTGTTAAGAAGATCTGGGATGAAAAAAAATATAAAAGTACAGAAAGGCCAACAGAATCATTCTCTAAACCAGTACCACAGCGACCAGCTGAGACAACAGCTTTCAATGAAATTTCAGATATAAGCACAGATTTAGGTTATAAAAGACCAAAATGGAAAAATAAGTATAAAACTTTCAGGCTGCAAAAGAGATCTCGTCAAATTTACTACAAGCATGTAGGAATGCAAATAGACAGAGAAAAACCAGACAGATATCCAGAACCAGATAAAAATCATACATTGCCACAAAATATGAAAGAGACATCAATTGTAAATAAGATCAGATATGAAATTAACGAGAAAAGTAAAGTTATTCCAAAGCAATCAACGTCTATAGCAGCTGTTCAGAAAACTGCTGAGACAACAGCAAACGATGGAACTTTAGATATGAACTCAGAACTAGCTTTGAAAAGGGTTAAATGGGAAAATAAGTTTCCAACTTTTAAGCTGCAAAAGGCATCTGGTAAAGATTGCCACATCTCTGAGAGAAAAAAACGATTTTCCATGCTGCAAAAGTCATCTGGTAAAAATTGCTATATACTGAAAAGCATAAGTGATAAAGGAAGCAACATCGTTACTGAAAACTATTGTACAACAAGAACACAAAAAAGGAATGTCAAAAATCAAAAAGAAATAGAAAAACCGGACAGCTACCCAACACCAGATCAGATTCATACTTGGCCACAAAATTTAAAAAAGATATTAATTGTAAAAAAGATGAGGAATGAAAAGAGAGATTACAGTGAAGTTGTGAGATCAATGCCTTTATCAGCACAAGAACAGACTGATAAAACAATAGCATCAATTGAAATGTATAAATCAGCACCAGAAGAGGCCGATGGGACAACGGCGTTCGCTAAAATATCTAAATCAACACAACAGCAAGCCGATAGGACAATAACTTCCAATAAAATGTCTAAATCAACACAACAGCAAGCCGACAGGACAACAACTTCCAATAAAATGTCTAAATCAACACAACAGCAGGCTGATGAGACAACAGCTTCAAATAAAATGTTCCAACCAGCAACAGATCAGACTGATGAGACAACAGCTTCAAATAAAATGTCTAAATCAAGACAACAGCAGGCAGATGATACAAAAAGTTCAAACAAAATGTCTAAATCAGCTCCACAGCAGGCCGACAAGACAACAGCTTCCAAAAAAATATCTAAATCAACACAACAGCAGGCTGATGAGACAACATCTTCAAATAAAATATCAAAATCAACACAACAGCAGGCAGATGATACAAAAAGTTCAAACAAAATGTCTAAATCAGCTCTACAGCAGGCCAATAAGATAACAGCTTCAAATAAAATATGTAAATCAACTCCACAGCAGGCTGATAAGATAACAAATTCGATTGTAATTTTCAATACCCCACGAAAACAAAATAGGAATGTCGGAAAACAAGCAAAAGGAGAAAAAACGGAGAGCTTCTTAAAACCAGACCAAACTCATACTTCGCTGGATATTGAAGTGGATGATAAATGTCCCACGAAAGACATCTTTCACAAGCTGGAGGATAACGAACTGATAGGATTTTATCAGGTGCAAGAAAAAGATCTGTTTCCTGTCATAGAAAATATGAGTGACAGCAAAGTGATGGAATTGTTCAAGAAATTACACGACCAGCATATTGCTGTCATTCAAAGTATAAGTAATACAGCAGATGACACTCAGAGCTCGAACTCAGGCAGTACACTAGATGATTTTCACGATACAGAAGAAAATGATGGAACATTGAAAACATCAATGAAAACATTTGTTAAAAAACTTATCCCAGATTGCATAACGAACGGTGACCACTGTCAACCAACAGAAACTCTTTCTTCAAATTGGCAAATTATAAAAATCCGCTCTGGAACGAATATAAAGACACAATATATTCCTATGCCACTCACACAATTTATTCCAATGCCACCCAATTCACCAAAACCAAAAACATCAAACGCCAGACGTAAACAATATGGCCGAAAAAAGGATAAAAATAACAATTCTTCAGAATCTTAAAAAGCAATAAGATTCTGATGGTTTGATACATTAACGATTCATATTTTCAAAAGAAGATATTTGGTGGATACCTCCAGTTGTAAAAGATATTACAGGAAACATGTTGGAAAATTAAAAATTAAATCTAATTGTGTGAAACATTCTCAAAAGACTATCTATAGTGCATATATGTTAGCACAGTTTGATAAACTCAGGTGACTCGCTGTATATGTACAATGTTCCTTATCTGTTTTTAGTAGCAATGGTAAAAGGGTGCTACAACATGGTTCAATTTCTATGTAGAATGGTGAAAATATATATAATGAAATATCCAGTATAAAACAACAAATTGTATATATATAAAATATCAATAGCAACAATAGTAAGACAATCATATTGCATATGTGTACATTTTATTTTGTAAATAAAATAAAATAAAAAACACTTTATTTGTGTCCATGTCTCACACTCCATTGCACATCCTAAATATCTAATATTTCATTGGAAAACTAACATTAAGATAAATAATGAAAGCATGATACGGCTTATGAGCCACGAATATTATAACTTACATTGTATGCAGGTTCACATTCAATTTGATTGATTGGTGTGGCTCGCTCCATTCAAAGTTTTGTACTTTTTCATGTCAGTATTAATTTACTGGTGGAGGAAACCAGAAGACAGAGAAAACCGCCGACCATTGGTAGGAAAACTGACAATCAAATTCAGTTAAGATTAGAGTCGAGCTCACTTGTCACAAGCAATTTGCCACTCACAACCTCTTCAGTGCTGATGAGCTAGTGATACAGTTATTTGACTACTTAAGGTTTTGGTTCTCAATGCTCTCCAACTTCGTACTTTATTTGACCTTTTTGAACATTTTGGGATTCGAGCATCACTGATGAGTCTTTTGTAGACGAAACGCGCGTGTGGCGTATATACTAAATTTAGTCCTGGTATCTATGATGAGTTTATTGACTACTTAAGGTTAATACAGTAAATGGCTTTGTCACAGATTTTGTTAAAATTTTGCATACAACCTTGGCTCGTTGAACTACAACTGAAAAAAAACCAAAACTTTATGGTTGAAAGTTTGTATAGAAAGCACTGACATCAGCGAAAAACCCTCTAAAATTTGTCTTAAAATCTTCAATTTGTATTCAAAATTTTAGCATATTCTGTGCCATAGCCCATTAAGAGTGCACACAATGTAATGTTTTGCCTTCTTTACTGACCATTGATTTTATGTTGATAGTCCTAACTATAAAGCTTTATTTCAAGAACATGTATCACATAAACTTAACATGCTCCAAGAAAATGAGGGTAAGGTGAGATAAACCAAATGGGAAATAGATGTACATCTTACAACCATTCAATACACCAAATATATCTGATATATTGCTAATAGTCTGTAAGAAACAGACTTTACTAGGAAAAACTAAACGTTGACCAATAGATCATGAAAGTGAGGTCAAGTTCAGATGGACCATGCAGGACAGACTTGTATAGAAGTTAAATATTTTAAGGAAAACTATACGATATTTTCGATTCTTTTGTTTATGTTACAACAGTATATATTGATAAAATTGACAAACTGTAAATCAGTGTAAGTACAGTTTAATGTTAAAAATATTGCAATTCTATACACTTATCAAAAGTGAAATAACAAAATTACCGAACTCCGAGGAAAATTCAAAACGGAAAGCCCCTAATGAAACCAGTGACAAACTTTCAAAACTCATCTGTAAAAATACACCAGAAGATTGTATCAAACTAGTTTTATTTAGAATTAATCTTCCTGTTTATAATCGATTTTATTTTTTTGTCAGATGACGGCGTGCTGTTGACATAGATAAACGTTACATAGATAAATGGTTTCGATTTTTGATCAAGTACTTTCTTTTGGATAAACCGAAATGTTTATTTGATACAAATGTTGGCTTTATAATCTAACATTTTTTGCAATCAAATTGTTTTATTTTAATTTCCGTTGAACTGAAGCAGTTTAGCATCCCGTGCTATAATTTGTTTGGCTCTTTCCTTTTCCTTTCATTGTCTGTTCTCCCTTCTGTTTGTAGGTTTGATCTATTATTATCTTTTCTGTAACCTCAATAGGAACTTTCCTTTCATTGTCTGTTCTCCCTTCTGTTTGTAGGTTTGGTCTATTATTGTCTATTCTGTAACCTCAATCGAAACTTTCCTTTCATTGTCTGTTCTCCCTTCTGTTTGTAGGTTTGGTCTATTATTATCTTTTCTTTAACCTCAATCGGAACTTTCCTTTCATTGTCTGTTCTCCCTTCTGTTTGTAGGTTTGATCTATTATTATCTATTCTGTAACCTCAATCGGAAGTTTCCTTTCATTGTCTGTTCTCCCTTCTGTTTGAAGGTTTGGTCTAATATTATCTATTCTGTAACCTCAATCGGAACTTTCCTTTCATTGTCTGTTCTCCCTTCTGTTTGTAGGTTTGGTCTATTATTATCTATTCTGTAACCTCAATAGGAACTTTCCTTTCATTGTCTGTTCTCCCTTCTGTTTGTAGGTTTGGTCTATTATTATCTATTCTGTAACCTCAATCGGAACTTTCCTTTCATTGTCTGTTCTCCTTTTTGTTTGTAGGTTTGGTCTATTATCATCTATTCTGTAACCTCAATCGGAACTTTCCTTTCATTGTCTGTTCTCCCTTCTGTTTGTAGGTTTGATCTATTATTATCTTTTCTGTAACCTCAATAGGAACTTTCCTTTCATTGTCTGTTCTCCCTTCTGTTTGTAGGTTTGGTCTATTATTATCTATTCTGTAACCTCAATCGGAACTTTCCTTTCATTGTCTGTTCTCCCTTCTGTTTGTAGGTTTGGTCTATTATTATCTATTCTGTCACCTCAATCGGAACTTTCCTTTCATTGTCTGTTCTCCCTTCTGTTTGTAGGTTTGGTCTATTATTATCTATTCTGTCACCTCAATCGGAACTTTCCTTTCATTGTCTGTTCTCCCTTCTGTTTGTAAGTTTAGTCTATTACTATCTATTCTGTAACCGCAATCGGAACTTTCCTTTCGAGGTGATAGACATCAATGAATGCATAAAGCATATACACATGGACGTCGCTCTGGTTTTCCAATGTGTCCTACGTTATATAAAAAATATTGTAATAATAGTTATCAAAGGTACCAGGATTGTAATTTAGTTCGCCAGACGCGCGTTTCGTCTACATAAGACTCATCAGTGACGCTCATATCAAAATATTTATAAAGCCAAACAAGTACAAAGTTGAAAAGCATTGAGGATCCAAAATTCCAAAACGTGGTGTCAAATACAACCAAGGTTATCTATGCCTGGGATAAGAAAATACTTAGTTTTTCGTAAAATTCAAAGTTTTGTAGACAGGAAATTTATAAAAATGACCAACAATAAATAATAGAAACTTGTTCTAAAAAGCAAGATACATGTATATAAAAATCAACGTAAAATACTTATCACAAAGACTCTTTTTTATTTCGCTTTTCAATTACAAAGCTAATTACAATCAATTTTTTTTTATTTAGCATAAACTTATATTACTTTTCTTCTTATCAAATTGCTTGAATTTGGCTTTTAAGATTCACAGTACATTCGTTTTCCGTAGGCATGAATGATATTAAAAAAACCATTGGACATTTTATGAACAAAAAAAATGATGTGTCCAGAATATAAGAAAAAAACTTTTTTTGACAATTTGTAATTTCTATCATTCAAAAAATACTGGCACATGATTGAATAACAGATAAAAGAGGGACAAAAGATAGCAGAGGGATAGTCAAACTCATAAATCGAAAATAAACTGACAACGCCATGGCTAAAAATGAAAAGGACAAACAGACAAACAATAGTACACATAACACACAATGAAAATTAAAGAATGAGTAACACGAACACCACCAAAACCTAGGGGTAATCTCGGGTGTTCTGGAAGAGTAAGCAGATTATGCTCCACATGTGGCATCCGTCGTGTTGCTTATGTGATAACAAATCCGATAAACCAACAAGCAACAAGGATAAATGTTTTGTCTAAGTGCAGGTCACAAATGTTATCATATTGCAGACCCAATTGGTAAGTTTTTATAAATCTTTTTCGATGTATATCTTAAAATCATCTTAGTTTGAAGTGATGATACTTTATGCAATTGTTATCCACTAGAAAACGTAACGTAAATGAAACTTTAAGGTCAAAGTCACACACTTATTTTAATGTTAGAGACTCTTAGTGTATAAGGAAAAATAATGTCATTTCTTTATCTAGCGTGCTACATGTTCTACATCATGAAAGTCGGTGATAATTTAAGTGATTTAAAGGATTGGTTACTATAGAGCACTACTATGTGATATGACGCACAAACAGATTTAGCTAACGATTCACCAGTTCCTCGTTGTTAAATTTTGAAGGTATCAGATGATTTTCCTATTCTATTTGTGTTCCTTTGATCATAAGCAAGACTCTCCATTTACCGGTGTATTTAGTTTTCTGTTTATTGTTTAGGGGTGTTTGTAGGATATTCTTTTGTGGTTTTTAGAACGGTATTATTTGTTTTCGTTCGACTTTTTAGTGTCCCTTTGGTAACTTTTGTTTGTAAGCAATAGTTAAATTGGGATATGATCTCCCAAAAAATCATTTCAACGACAACTGTTTCTTTTAAACATAAAATAGCTTCACTAACAGAACATAGATTCAGGTTTGGTGTTTTATATTTCATGATATAATTTTATTATTTATTAAAGCAATCAAATATATGCATTAAAAGTTCCTTATCCATGGAACGATTATTATTAGAAAACTATAATCATTATAATTACTAATTTTTTGATAGGGATATAATTACTAAATTTAGTAATAAATATTATAGTATATGGATTATCTTCCTTAGATTTACCTAAATACACATACGTCTCTGCCTAAACGTTGATTGACAGAAGTACAATTAGACTCCTCTACAAATCATAGAATGTATGTGGTTTTATATAGAGTGAAAGAGAGGCGCAAGGTATTAAAGGGATATTCAAACTCCTGTCTAAAATAAACTGACAACGCCAAGGCTAAAAAAGAAAAAGAGCAACAGATCTTCAACAGTACATAAGATACAGCATAAATAATAAAGACTGAGAAACACAAATCCTACCACAAACGGGTGTGATCTCGAGTTAACATTTGGGTATGATAAAAATAAAACTAGATTTCATGGAATGAAAATCTTAAAAGTTTATTGGTTAAGAAGCCATGTTCATGGTTAAACATTATTAAATGTCATATCTATATATGTACAGTTAAATATCATAATTATATCAATAAAACTTAGTTTTTGTTAGAGATATAATTACTAAATAAAGTAATATTCTGGTATATGGACCCTCGTGCTGTGATTTAAATTTATGTTTTACAAAAACGTCGGACAGACGTACAAGTAGACCCCTCTACAGTTGAACTCTATATCAAATGTATATTATTTTTCAATGACATTCACTCGCGGATCATCGATTCGTTTATTCTATCTTTCAACCAGTAGGAACACACAAATCAAATCAACTGTTATAAAATCAAACCAATATGAAACGAGCGTCCGACGTACACAGTTTGACTCATGGTATCTTTGATAAGTTGAACGAGCGTCCGACGTACACAGTTTTACTCCTGGTATCTTTGATAAGTTGAAAGAGCGTCCGACGTACACAGTTTTACTCCTGGTATCTTTGATAAGTTTATACATAAAAGAAGAAATGTTAAATGACATAAATGAATAAAAAAAAAAAAAAAAAGTAGAAATAAAAATTAATGAAATTTTTGAATTAGAAATTTAAAACAATGGTGATATGGGGGACTAATCACGGTCGTCTATGTTTTAAGGACAAAAGTCTACATTTTTAAGTCGATAAAAAAAATGCAAGTAATTTTAATTGATGTCATCACATACGTCATCGTTTATCTGTGCACACATGTTTCAGTTTTCGTTTGATATGTTTGAGCTTTTGATTTTGCCTTTTGGTTTGGGACTTTCCGTTTCCAATTTTCTATGGAGTTCTGTATATTTTGTTATTTTACTTTTTATGTCATTATAATCTGTTTTAATGTAGTTTAAACTTGTAGCTGGAACAATAAACAATAGCTCTTTCTGCTGATGGACTCGAGTTAAAAGGTAATAGTACAATAAGTACAATATCTTCTCTATAATCCTTCCTTGTATAAGAAACTGTTTGTATTTGATTGTTTTAAATACATTTCGATTATTTGTTTTTTTTTAGAAAATAAAACTGTAGGAATGTATATTATTCAAGATAAGTTATACCTCAACTAACTAGAGGACAGGACAGTAATATTAATAATTATATGTGTGGTCTTATTTTTCCATTTATTGAATTTGTTTAAAGTATCCGAGTAAAATTTAATCAAAACATATGTCTTAAAGTTTCTGTATTTATTCTGGTAACATGAAAACAAGGCTTAAATAAACACGAAAAGGCAAAGGAATTTTGTGGTTTTCATTGCTGTTAAATTAAATTTTGACACATATAAATATTTGCTCACATTATGACCCGTTAAGCCTGTTCGACTTTGGCTAGTGTGCTATATAAAGTTTGTATAGCTTGGTCTCGGCTATTTTTTTTTTTGCCGAACTTGGTTGACTTGCATCATTTTATTTTGCCTCGGACTATTGTAGCACTCAACGAATTTAGAACACAAGTATGAATCGTATGCATTTCACATTTTAAGAGGGTATGATTTTAAACATACCTGAATATGATCGAAAGAAAAAAAATGACTGATTCGATGTTTTACAAGTACAAATGTACTTGTATACGTATGTATAGCTATATGACCAAAATGAGACATTAAAGAATAACAAAACCCTTTTAAATCAGATTTTACTTATAAAGTTTGAAAGTTCAATTTATCAACAGAGATCGTTTATGTTATAAATTATATTAAATTCGAGTGTCTCCGATTGCGTTGTTTTGTAGAAGAAACCCGCACTTTACACGTACAAAATTCTAAGCCTAGTACCTTTGATATTTTTTTCATACCACAAATGACCAGAAGAAACAATATTGAAATCGTTTGTCTTGTTTTATAAATGTATAAAACTACTTCAATGTTGAATATTTATCAAGTCTAAGCATTGTAATTATTCTATCATGTCACAAAGCTGTTAAGTTTAAACGTCTCTGTTGGCTTCTAAGCTTCATTTTGTGAAGAACTGAATGAAGATTCGGCCAATGATTCGAAGTAAGTCCGAGCGACATTGATTTTGTCTAACAGTCATCGTTGACAGGATAAAAGTGTTTAAAATAATGCATGTAGGGGTACCAAACCATGGCTATAATAGATTTGTCTTGTTTATCACGTAAAATTTTGACAAAATGGTTTCTTTGAACTGCTGACAAAAATATAAAAATACAAAAATATAAAGATATAAAAGTTTCATAACATTGGAACCACACAAACAACACTCTAAGCCAATGTCACGCCATCTACATTCGAGTCATGACTAAATTTTCATCTAGTTTTACGCAAACCGGAAACAAAGATGTTGAGTCAAGGAAAAAAAATGTTGTGTCCAGAGCCCGGATGAACAAGAATTCAGACAAAAAATGAAAAGATTTATAGATAAATTTAGTGTTGTATAGAATTTTTACATCGTGCAGCAACCAAAATTGAATAGAAAACACTTTTGCATGAATGTTGAAACATTTGTTGGTCTCAAATGTATTGTTACTTTTATTGATGTATACGCTTTTCATTTATGCTATTTGTCTTTCGCACAAAAGTTTTCTTTCCTTCTTGTCTTTGTTTTCATCGTCCATTATCGTTTTATATTAGATTAACAAAAAAAGTTGAAATTACGCTAATTTCTGACCTTTTTTTTTATGAATACATTCGTTGGAATCATCAGCGGAATTTTGAGTCTGGCGAAGTAATCACATAAGTTTGCAAATACAAAATGCTTTCATGTCCGTGTCTTGACGATGTTACAAACCTTGTTTGTTATTTTTTGATAACGGTCAGCAAATGGTATGTATTTTCCTAGGCGCAAGAATGCTTTCATGTAAGGATCTGATACATCAGAAGTTTCAATGTTGTCATAATTGATAAGAAGTAACGATTTTGATTTGTTTCTGAAAAAGTGGTTTACAGCTCCTCTGAATTCCTGCACACAGAAAGGATCGTCCTCCGTGGTATAGGCTTTTGATAAAACCACAATGATTTGTTTAGACTGAGCAATTTTGATAGATATTACCTCCCCTCTATTCGATCCTGGAAGTGTATCGACAACAGTATCGTACACTTTTAACCCGTTCTTTAACAAGGTGTTCCGAAGATCGCCCAAAACCCAAAGCCGAACGTCGAGTTCATTTACATCATACGAAATGTAAACGTCATAATATAAATTTCGAGCTGCCTTTTGTTTCTTCGTCTGGCGCATCATTCGGAACATTATCAGAATTTCATATTGGAAAAACATAAATAATCCAAAAATAACGGCTAACAACGATACAATAACGGAAGATAGTATTATAAGCCAGTCCCACTTAAATTGAATATCCTCACATCCAAGAAATTCTTTTGTGATGTCCTCGACATGTAATATATTACCATTTGCATTACAAAGCAACGGATTTATTGTTTTGTTTACATTGTATACTTTTCTCCATTCTCCTATCCAAAGATTGTTACAATCACACACAATAGGAGTTGTGCCAAGATAGATGAGGTTGGCATCGAGTTTCTTAAACGAGTCGGGTAAATCAGTCAAACTGTGATTGAAAATAATAACCTTTTTAAGTTTTTCAAAATAAGCGATATCCACAGAAAATAATGAATTAATCTCTTTGAATGAATTATAGGAAACATCTAAAATTGAAACTCTGTTCAAATATTCGAAGAAAGGAAATCTTTTCATACCTGTGTTTTTGAAATATAGCTCTAGATTATGACCAAAACCTTTTGGCATCACTTTCAAGAATTCCGGATGGCTTATTTCCTGGTCAGAACAATTGACAACGAGTCTATCTCTACTCGGTTGGTCAAAGCAGTCGCATCGACTTGGACAATTTAAATCGCCATGAAGGTCGCATGTAAGTTTATCTCTTTCAATCTTGTCAAGAAATAGTTTAGCATTGATTCCCACATTCGGACCATCAGATGGACAAATGAAGTCGGGAAAATTTGGGAAAACAAAGCTATAATCTGGTTTCCATATGTTCGAGAAACGCAATACGGGTTCTAATCTACAATCACAATAATATGTGTTGTTTCCGAAATAAAAGTTGGTATTTCGCATAATCTTGAAGAGTTTTGGGAACTGATTCACAGAAAATCCAACATATTCGTAATCCGGAAAGTGCATAGGTGGATTTTTTGCAACAGTAACCGTTCCTGATCCGTAGTGTAGACTTGTATTGACTTTCCATCCTAGTACATTTTCTATTTCTTGAAATAGATTGTTTTCATAGTTTATCTCACAATAAAGTTTGTCCATTACCAGATTAGTCACGTCAATTTTTGTAAGATTGTTTCCGGACAAATCAAAATTAAATATGTTAATCGAATCGTCATTAAAAGCATGTGGATCCATTTCTGTGATTTGGTTGTTGGCTAAACTCACACTTCGTAAATTTGACATATTTTGAAACGTTTCATTGCTCAGATAAACTAGTTTATTATATTCAAGTTTTAGAATTTCCAAATTTCTCAAACAGGAAATAGTATTTATATTTGTGAGTTGATTTGATGTTAAATCCAAAAGTTTTAAATTCTGAAAATCACAAATATTTGATGGTAAGACTCGAAGTGTTCCATGTCTGTGTACAAGATTTGCTGGAGCACTTGTATTAAAATCTGACGGTGGCAGAACAAATGCGTTCGAACCAAATCTAACATACTCGATATGCAAAGCCTGGGACGATCGTTTGGAATGCTTGTCGATTTCCCATAATCCTTTAGAATGACAACTACAGCAAGTGTCATAATCAGCAACAACATGTGTGCATATAGAACTGTCGCAAAGAAGTTCTTGGTCTCCTTTCCATTGACTGGGAGACCACGGTACCATGTTTGCAAGCAACATTTGAATTTCAATCACCGCTATGAAATATAATCCTAAAAAGTGGAACATTTCAATTTCATTTAAGAAAAACTTTTAGTTGTCAAAATGTATGCTATTCTGAGATTGTACGCATTTATACGAACGGATGACAACTCGTGACAAAGTTTCTGCAATACATGTGGTATCAACTCCGCCTACATACAAAAAATAAAAGTGCAAGTATATAATTTGCCATCCGAAGATATGAATTAACCAAGGATTTACCCCGTTGTATGTAATAATGAACCACGTGAGATATTATCTATTTAAATGTCGCATTTGTCCACGTTTAAAGTAGATAATTTGGAATGTGCGAAAAACATTCCAAATTATATACTTCAACGTGTTGATTATCTCTCAGTAAATGTGAATTCTTTATCTCTATATTTTCTTTAACCATCTCCGAAAGATAAAAACATAATATTTTAATAATAACATTACTTGCGACAGTACTGCATTTTAAGTTGAAATAACTTAAAGGGTAAACATTAATTTTGAGATTTCCACAACTCGGGGTAATTTTTTGATAAAATGACACCACAAAACGAACAGAACCAGAATCAACCAACAATATAAAAAAACGAATAAAACTTGCAAAAATTAATCGAAGTCAAAGACCCTCTTCGACGTCGCATTTTAAGTGTAACGTGTTGTAAGGAATATCGTGCCCAACATTTGAAAGTAGCATTAGAGCAATTGATACTTTAATTCACCCTTATTACAAGAAACCATGCAGTATGCGCTTATTTTGAGGGAGATGGGATGCTTAGCTGGCAAGTTAGGCTCGCATATACACTTAGTATTATCTACCTAAACTGTCTGTACAGTTTTTTTTTTTTTTTTTTTTTTTATTATCATTAACCTGAATTGTTTTTTATAAAATATATAAGTTTCTCACTGAAGGTATTCAAAGAAGGTATCCAAAGATTTTGCGACGATGCAAATATTAAACTTTACAATATAAATAAATATCTTTAACCAATGAATTTAAATAGCAAAAGCTATGCAATTAACAAATATGTACTTATTAAGCTTCATGTAAATTATTTAACAATAAAATGCATTAAATATGGCATTTGGAGTTTTACCAAGGGAGCTAATAATTGAATAATAACACTGTCTGCCACACAGCATTTCGGGGACTCTACCTCTGGTATCTTTCCTCCCTCTTTTATAGCTGACTATGCGGGGGCTTTTGTAATTATTGGGGGCATTATGATGACGTATAGTTGTTAATATCTGTGTCATTTAGTATCTAGGCAATTATAATAGATATTCTTTTATATATAGCGATGTCGTTATAACGACTTAGTGATGTCGTTATTACGACAAGATATGTCGAAATTACGACATAGCGATGTCGTTATAACGACATGTTATGTCGAAATTACGACATAACGATGTCGTAATAACGACATGTTATGTCGAAATTACGACATGCTATGTCGTAATTACGACATAATTTTATTTTTTTGAATGGCCCTTATCGGCTTCCGTACAATTGCTCAATTGATTTTCATAATAATATCTACACCGTTTACAATTTATGTACTTTATATTACCTTGTACTTTTGTAGATGGATATATATTTGTTAATTAAGATTGAGATATAGAAGATATCATTCTTAAAAATTACGTTGCACTGAAAATGATATAGTTGATGTGAATTATTTGTTCTCATATCCACACTAGCCTATAAAGACTATATTTTGTTACCGTCGCATATCAACCTGTTTCCAGTCAAGAAAACTTGTCAGTGGTTTATAGTTTGGTATTTTTAGATTCAAGGAAAATGATCTTGTAGGTTATCATTGAGGGTTTTTGTTCAATTTTCTCAGAATATGTAGGGCTCTACATTTTGTATGGACACTTTTTATTTGGGTAAGGCCTTTCTAAACATCAAAATAGATTTTGTATTTTGTTTGTTGTTTGTCGTTTGGTTTTTTTTGGGTTTTTATTTTGTTTGTTGGTTGGTTGTTTTTTTTTTTTTTTTTTTTTTTTTTTTTTTTTTTTTTGGGGGGGGGGGGGTATTTTGTGACTCTGAGTTCTGACTTATTGTCATCTGCTACTCATTTTCGTTTATCTTAATAGTTGTAATACAGTTGTAAGTAGGTTTGTTAAACCCTACCGTTAGCGTCAAATTGGCTAAAATTTTATCGTGATTCGTCAAATAGTTTTTGGAAGATTTTTTACCGTTCTTCGATATGGATTTACCTCTATTACGACTTTTCTCTCATTTTATTCATATTTGTTTCAAACAATGAACCTAATGACATTATGACGTTAGTTCTAGTATATGTGTAGAAAATTCACAATTTTTTATTTGATAGTTTATGTCATTAATAATCTAAATGTCAAAATGTAGAGTCAAAAATACTATGTCCCTCTTTTTGTCCAAAATGTCTTCCTTGTAAACCGTACACAACTTATCTAAAGGCAGAGTGTTATAAATGTCAATAGATTCATTTTGGCAAAATAATGCATGTCAACATTATGAATTGAATAAAAATTAGTCATTAAAAAAACAGTTCCTGTGTCCACACTCTGCATGCTACAAGGATATGACAACGTTGCATTCTATTTTCCCAATTCTTTGCTTTTCTCGCAATGATGCACACTCTCCAAAATTACCAGAGTTAAGTTCAGTTTCTTGCTTCTTTTTCCTCCATAAAGGATGCTCGCTTTTCTGTTCCAATATAGCAAGCATTTTCAAAAGACTGTTTTGAATTGATATTTGCCATATAACAGAATCTAAAAAGTAGAAAAAGTTATAGGTTCGGTGTGTCTTTTCGAGGGAAAACAATGGACATTTTATTCTGGAAATCATGAGCGGTACGTTTGCAGATATTTCCTTTAAATAGGAAGAAACCTCCTCCTCTTTTTTTACAAATCAAGTATTCTGGTATGATTGCCAATGAAACAGCTATCCATAAATAGTTCAAATGACGTGGATGTCAGCAATTATAGAGAACGTTCGACTGTGATAAACCCCTATAAAAGGCACCGACATGAAAAATATAAAACAATTTAATTAAGAAAACTAACGGTCTAATTCAAAAACAATATGACAGACATGAACCAATAACAACCACTGAACTACAAGCCCCTGGCTTGCGGCAGCCACATTAAAAATGTGGCGGGGTTAAACATGTTATCAATTCAAAATAAGCAATTAATCGAAATTAGATGCATGAGCCTATTCATCAACATGAAATTGAGGCGCCATTGTATATACAGACAAACAAAGAAAGGCAAAATTGTTCATTGATTTGGTATAGGATTGGCTCTGGCATACCCATACTGTCATTTTACTGCATTTAATTCTTCTTCAGTCCGGGATATATTCAGAGTGTTCTCATTCTAGCCAATACAATAGGGTACACATTATAAGACAACTAATGAGAACCATTATTGGTTACTTAATATTTTCAAGGTGGGACGAATATTTGTATGAAACTAAGAGCTTCGCACCGTGATCAGAAGCAACAATGCCTGCACCCATTCTCGATGAGAATGAAATTGAGATTGGAAATGGGGAATGTGTCAAAGAGACAACAACCTGATCAAAGAGCAGACAATTAACAGCAGAAGGCCACCAATGCATCTTCAATGCAGCGAGGAACTCCCGCACCCGGATGCGTCCTTCAGTTGGTCCCATAACAAATATGTATACTAGTTTAGTGATATTGGACGTCTTACTAAACTTCGAATCATATTAAATTCATATGTAAAATTCAGCACATTAAAGGATAAATGCGCCAGATCTTCACTTCCCTTTTGGTATATTGTACACCAAAACAAAACGTACAAGTACTAGAGAAATGAGAGTAAGTGTTTTGAATTCAAATCAGATTGCAGAGTTCAACAGGCTTAGAAACAAGTTTCTTTAGAGGTATTTCTGTTTAAAACTGTATAGCAAACTTATATAGCTCTATTTTAAATAAAAAACTAATAAAGCATTATGAAAATAAGTTCTGTAGTCATCAATTTGGATTCCGTTCAAACCATAGAACGTCTGATAGCATATTTATTTTAAAAACTCTTGTCACCAAGTACTAGTACTTGAAAAAAAATAAGACAAAGCGGTTTGCTTATTTTGTAGATTTGCATGGTGCTTTTGACTCTGTTTTGCATAATGGCCTGTTGTATTAATTGATAAATGATGGTGTTGGTGTAAATATTTACACTACTTTGAAAATATATGTATAGCGTATCCCAGTCTGCACTGAAGATTGGTAATGAACACTCTTTGCTTTTTCCAATTATAAGAGGTGTAAGACAAGGGGACAGTTTAAGTCCCACATTGTTTAATTGTTATATATTATTGATTTACATTCAGCTTTTGATGAAACTTTTAACTCTCCAGTTCTTGACACTTCAAGTGTCCAAACTCTCAGTTACGCAGATGATTAAGTGTTACAGTCAGAGACACACCAGGGGCTTCAAAATGCGTTAGACAAACTAAATAAATATTGTATTAAATGGCACTTGAGTGTGAATATAAACAAGACTAACATTCTAGTTTTTCAGAACATTTATAAACAATCCCCACACCTCTTGTTCAATGATAAATTTTTGACTGAAGTTAAGGACTTTAAATTTCTAGGGAATATTATTAACTATAGGGGAAATTTTACAAAAACTACTGAAGAGCTGTCTAAAAAAGGTATTAAAGTTTTATTTTTATTGAGAAATATATGTCAAATTTCATTTTTTGTTCCCCCTAATTTGTCATGTAAATTATTTGATACTCTTATAATACCTATTTTGACATAGAATCATATTCAAAACAGTGTGGTCCTGGTCATTGATTGACGATCTAAATTATCCCATTGACTTGGACAGATTAGGTGAACGTTTGTCTGTAACGACCATTGCTCACTTTTTACTTATTATAGAATTTAAACTGTGGGGTCACCAAAGGTTCTTAACGCCTCTAATAATAAAAGAATTCGAAAAATTATTCAGGAATAACCTTTATGTTTTGATTTATATTATTGATATAAATCAACACATTGTATTATTCCGGATTCGTTTTTCGAATGGCTTTATTTAGGTGTTGAGAACCTTTGGTGACCCCACAGATTCAGTGTCTTTAACAAGTACATAGTGAGCAGTGGTTGTTACCGACAAACGTTCACATAATCTGTCCCAGTAAATAGGATAATTTAGGTCGTCAATCAATGGCCAGGACCACACTGTTTTGAATATGATTCTACAACTCTGAAATTTGGTTTATGGATAATTTTCAGTCAACTTTTTGGGGCATGCTGTAAATAATACTTTTTGTGATACTCTTGCATTAGCAGAAAAATATCCTCTTGAGAAAGTTCATTCTAAATATTGTAAAGCAGTATTATACTAAAAAACACAGGTGCTAGGTGCTAGATCAGAATTATGTAGATTTACTTTGGACTCTTATGTAAAAACTCGAACACTCATGTACTTTTATAGAATAAACTGTGGTGATATTAATCCCCTGGTTAAAGAATCTCTGGAAACAAACATAAAGGAGTAGGTCCGGTAAGGACCGGTTTTGGCCTCAAATTTTAAGTTCATTTGATGAAAGATTTTGACCTTTTTTTAAACACTTTAGTGTCTATTTCAATTGAATCAATTAGATTATGTGAAATATTTTAACAAATTTTGTCATTAAAAACGACCCGATTCAAGCTCAAATATGAAAAATCTACCAAATATGACGAAAAATGTCACTTTTCAGATGGTTTTCGTCAAAAATGAAATTGTTCATCCTCACTCTTTATATATATTATAAATTACAACTTACATTTAAATATTTTGGATGAACACGAATGCGGCCACCTCCGTTTCACACGAAACCCGTCTAAAATTTAACTAAACTACTAGAATTGTGAAGATTTCAGTAATTTAGCATGACTTAATGGTGGTAGTACGTCATGTATGAGCATTGTATTGTCAAAAACAGCCCATATCTATGGAGCAGAAGCATTCTACTGTACAATAAATAACTAAAAGTTTACATTTTAACAATTTTGTAAAACTGCTATATTTTGGGGCCAAAAAGGGGTCTTACTGAACCTACTCCTTTACATTCCGCAGTAATTTATTCTTGGTACTCATATGCAGATAAATATTTTAAAGATATGCAAATAAACCCAGAAATTACTCTAATATCAATGTACCTTTTAAACAATCAAAAAACGTGTTAAAATGTAATATTAAAAGTATGTTTCAGAGGAATATGAAAAAACTACTTTAAATAAACTTTCAAAATTAGATTCCTCATCCAAACTTTGTCTCTAGGGGAAATTAAAAACTAATTGTCAGTCTGAGGTATATTTAAATTGTAATAATTTTATACAAAGGCAGTTACTCTCAAAATTTAGACTTAGTGATCATTCCCTAGGCATTGAATTGGGAAGGTACAGAAACATTCCAAGAGCACAAAGATTATGTAAAAAATGTGGAGTCTTAGATGACGAATTCCATTTTTTGTTGTATTGTGACATTAACATATCACTACATTCTATATTTTTTTGGCTTATCTAAAAGACTATGTACCATCATCTCAACATCTTGATGAATTTGATAAACTAAAACACATTCTAAACCCCATTCCCGAACTTGTTTGTGATATTGGAGTCTTTAATAAGCAGTCTTTAGAACTGAGGTGGTCAGACAAGCTCATGATTGTGTTTTATACATAAATTTATAATTGAACTTTTAAAATATGTTCTATTATATTGTATTGTATTTCATTGTATTGCATTGTATTAAAAATGTATATTTGTTTCAACGGTTTGTATTGCTTGACCCTTATGGATGTAATTTTGCAATAAAGATTATTTAAAATATGCCAAGCTCCAAACTCGGTCTGAGTCTAAAAAGCATCAAGCTTAGACTATAACAAATCTACCACCATACCAAATCCCCCTCAAGGTAAAAAAAAAAAGAAATAAACAAATCAAAACAAGAAACCACTTGCTAGTTTGCATTAGAAGCAAAAATCATTAATCCACTCACCGTTTCATACATCACGGAATGAAGCGGTTTGGCCTTAGTTTGAAACCTGTTCAAATGAGCTGTAACTGGGTCGATTCCGCAGGTCTATATGTCGTATACTTACCAAAAATAGTATGTAGGTGCTAATATAATTCATTTATCAGTGTATCGAGGTTTAAGAAAGGAACCAAATATTCCAGCGTTTGATCATTTTTTTTATTTACATCTGCGAATCACTTAACATTTACGTACCCCCCTCACAAAGTTAAATAGAACAAAATACTTGGCCGAGAGCAGATACAATTGTCCTTTAGCCTTTGCTCTCTTTACAAGAAAACTTGAATGATGTATTGTTTATTTTAGTAAATAGATAAACTTGAAATGGACAGCCATGATCTATGTTGATATATATCCTATCAACGATAGCACAAGTCCAATTGAAATGATAAATAGGATAAGATATTGGTTTTATTTCAATTGATTTATCAATATTATTTTCTGTGTTCTTTTATTAATATGTTATTGAATGAATTTTGGTATATTCTTGTTTTGATATAATAAACCGTTCTGACGAAATGTAAGGATATTCAAATGTTTAAAATTTGGTAATTTTCAATAGCGTTTAAAACAGGTTAAGTAACCTTTCGCTGATGTCAACAAACGCAATGGCCTACGCCAATTCACGAACTTTGTAAAAACTGATCCTCTCAAAGTAAGAGAAAGGATCGGTCAGCCAAAAGTACAATGAGCAATGGTCCTCCTTTCCAGTGAACTCTTATTTGTTTGGCAAAAATGTATCTAAAAATACAATTCACTCGTGCCAATCTATACACATGGAAAAAAGTATTGCAACACATTGATTTTTAAAAACTTGAAAAATCAGCCTTTTATTTTGGATGGAATATGAAAAATATTTGTAAAATAATATTGAAACATAATTTATGATTACATTGGCATTTTAACTAACAAAAAATGTTTGAAAAAAAAAAGATTTATCTATTAAACTGCAATTTTAAAAACAAAATGAAGTGTTTTTTGTACAAAAAACTGCATTTTACAACTTTTACTGTAGTCGAACTTTACAATGTCAGACATTTCAAAATTTATCTTAAAATGTTTGTTCAAATCATGGTTGATAGTTATACGCCAAAGAATAAGTACTTTGTGCGCAGCCTCCGTTCAAACGGTTAACCGCCAATTAACGTCTTCTGATTCCTACCATAAATCGACTAATTTGTTGCTAAGGTAGCAGCAACCATTTCTGATGAAAGCATTGTTTATTTCATCACTAATCTTGTTTGGACTGGGGTGTCTTTTCGTGCACATTACGCCCAATAGTGTCCCATATATTCTCGATATGGTTCAAATCCGGGCTACGATCGGGCCAAGGAAGATAAACCGAATTCCATTGGAACAATGGACATTCCTCCACGATGCTAATTTCCAACTTTGGCGAGCTCTGCACTACATTGGATACGGACAACTGTGTGTCTGTTTGTAAGCAAAGGTCCCTGAAAATGGTCTTATCGTACGATAACCAGTAGCGATGAGTCGATCTCGAACAATTTCTGTTAAAAGGCTCCTGTATGCCCACCACTCTCTTTTTAGAATTGTATTGTATGCAATGCAATGGGTATCTTTCTGGCCAAGCTTCATTATGCTTGATTTTCCCTAGCAGATGGCATAGGGGGTCTTTTGATCTCGGATAGTCTTTGCAACGTTTATTGCCTGATTTTTATTCCCAAAACGACTAATAGTGGAATGGTGATGACCAACAATACGTGCGGTTGTCACAGCGACATTCCTGCTTCTCTCATGCTGATAATCTGCCATCTTGCTGTGGTTAAGAGTTGTGGAGGACCCATTACAAGGTGTCAATCACGTAACTTTATAAATTTGGTTATTTAAAGTGTTGAAAACAATGAGGATAAAACACATGTTTTGCTGTTTACGGGTACAGTAGCTGCATGTGCAGATAAGAACTTAACGAGTCGATAATTATTGATCAAACTCAGGTGATATTTAAATAATGTTTAACTAGATCTATTTTAACAAATTATATAAAAAAAAAATAAAGAGTATTTTTTTAATTTCAATTTCAATTTGGTGTTGCAATATTTTTTTCCATGTGTATAGTACATGCATGATGGTGTTTTTTTAATTTCGGTATCAACCATAAGTTTATCGTATAAAATTAACATGAATATATTTTTGAAATATGGGCCAACACTGAATTGCCATACCCGATCTCACTCCTTTTACTGCAAATGCAAATTTCGCCGGACACTTTGAGTTGGGGCAATCCATTGAACTGAAATCTTCGAAATTTTGTCAGTTTTCATACCGAAAGTTCACGGATGGTTCTCTCCGGGCACTGGTTTGTGGCTTCCGCCGCCTATAAATACTGACCGCAACTTAATATCGCAAAAGTGTCAAAAGTGGAATAAATTTAAACGGCACCAATCATTCATTCGATCAATCAACTTAAAATCTTTCTTTCGATATCACACGCGAATACTTTTCTACACTTATGCATATGGCTCTGATATTGCTGTGACCTTAGATCATTTAAGTAAGTTGATTATGTTCTTATTATGATTGTTAAAATTATTGGTGTTAACAAGGATTTGTATAGTTAGATATACTAATCCTTGGTGTTAATTGGTCAATAATTAAAACAAAATCATTGTATCAAATCCTTTGCTTATCATGACCCTTTACTTGAAATAATATAAATTGTAATGTTACCTTTTTATAAATCTGTAGATATTGACTTGATGGGACTTTATTTCATATTTGGTATTTATTGTTGTGTGTATGCACACATTTGTTCTCGAGATATTTAAAAAGTAAATCTTTCAATTGTTGTAATCTCATAAGGTTATGAATCCATCACAGTAATAAATGTTTGTTATATTTAGAAAGACTATTAAAAATTGATTTAAATTACTAAAATATCACTTATGTGCAACTTTTAATGTCTGCTATATATTTTTAAATAATAAAAAATAATATTCAAATATTCATATTAATCAAACTGCTGATAAAATACATGAAAAATGAAGTATTTTTGAAAAATCGTGTTTTGATCATTAGAGTTACTTCCCATTACCAGAGTTAAAATAAAATCAATGTTTCTTGTATTTCACCGATACTGGGACGAAAGGCAAATAAAAGCCTTCTTGTATAAAAAGACTTCCTATATATATATACAAGGTAATATGATGGAATATGTCACATTTCCCAATATGTGGGAAAAACTATTAAAAATATATGATTTTATACTGATCTTATACTAACTTAGTATAGACTGCAGTCTGGCCTTGATATAAAGGTTAATAAAGTTTCAATTACTTGTTTATTAAAAGTCCTGTATTTTTTTCAAAGCCGAAAGTCTCGACGTTTAAAAGTAAATATTTCATTAAGAATTCATTCGTATCCCCAAATTTCATTCACTTTTCCAACGCACCACACGAAACCCAACCAATACGGGAAGAGTTACATTTTTTTCTACGCAATATATGAAAGGCTACGGTTACATGGAAATGTAACAATAATAAAAAATATTATTGTTACATTGGTGACTAATTGCCGGAATGCAAAGTTGGATAAGGAACCGATTAATTACGAATGTAACAATAATTATTGAGGCTACGGTTACATTGCGTTATTGTTACATTTGTCTTTGGAAATTTCAAAATGGCTACCGTTACTATGGAAACTACAAAAAAAAATGCATCAAATTTATTGAAACTTTACATAAATGTTCACTGGCATGTGCAGAGTTGAAATATAATTTTGGAATTTTTAAAATGGCCGCCGTTACCATGGAAACAACAAAAAATTCATTTTTTTTCGAAATAATCCAAATTGTCTGAATCTTTGCTGTTAGGATAACTGGCATGTCTTAATGTGATTTTCGCCTCTGAAATGTTCAAAATGGCCGCCGCTCATCTGTCAATGGGGGACGTTTGACATCCGCTATTGCTTGCAATGGCAAATCTAGTTCTATTTGTATCCGTCTGATGAGTTAAGCATTTTTCAACTGACTGTTATAGTTCGTTCTTATGTTGTACTGTTACACTACTGTCCAAACTTAGGTGGGAGAGCGGGGAATCCCACTAACATGTTTCAACCAGTTACATTCTGAATGAATGTTGTCTTATACTAATAGTATCTACATGTAGAGTAGTCGGCTATCTTTAGTCGATGATGTATTTAGGATTTAACACATTCTGGTAGGTCAGGAGATTTACATTGCACAATAACAATAGTTGGAAAGCCTTGCAATACTCTAGTGTCCTCTGGTGTCGATGTGTACACTTCACATGTAAGCCTTGCAGTATTCTAGATAAGTGTCGATGTGTACACTATACGTGTAAGCATTGTAGTACTTTAGTGTCGACGTGTACACTATACATGTAAGAATTATAAAATATAATCATCAGTACCAGGCTTACAAGTCTTATAAAAGGGAGGGAATATTCTGCGTTTGCTTCTAAATGTTGCACAATTGAGGGATTAGCACCAAATATCGAAATATGACTATTGTATTTTAAAACATCTAATCTTCAGGCAAGCATGAAAACAAGATCCACAGATGCTTTTGTCACACTGAAAGAAATGAATACCAATGTTGTCTATAAATCCTAACAAAGTTCTAAATGGTCAGAAGTGGAATACAGCAATGCTTCAAGATTAGGCACTAATCAATCATCAATATTTTGAAATTTAAAGTTTTGGCAAAGTGCTTACTATCATTTACAAACAAGAACAAAGCTACTTCAGGAATTCTTATTTAGGCAATATTATCCATCATCTTCACTGCTTACCTTTTGGCATCGAAGTTGACCACTAGTATTTGGTGTGGTTTATTCCAAGAACAATATTTGGGTTTCTACAAGTTTTTTTTTGTTTTTTTTAACTTATGGTTTTAATTTCATTCCAATGAGAGGTGAGAATGATTATATCTCCCTTTTTTTCATTAAATGTATTAATTAAAACCATCAGTAGACAGGATATCTAAATAAATGTTAATAATGTACCTGTCCTTCTTACTGCATTTATGTGAACTTTTAGGGAAAGATCCGTTTGCGCCAAAAATGGTGTCAATTGTAAATAATAAAAACAAATCATTGTATCAAATCCTTTGCTTTTCATGCGCCCTTTAATTGAAATAATATAAATTATAATCTTATCTTTTTACAATCTGTAGCTATTGACCTGATGGGAGTTTATTTCATATTTAGTGTTTATTGTTGTGTGTATGCACACATTTGTTCTCGAGATATTTAAAAAGTAAATCTTTCAATTGTTGTAACCTTGTCGGGATATGAATCGATAACAGTAATAAATGTTTGTTATATTTAGAAAGACTATTTAAAATTGATTTAAATTACTAAAATATCACTAATGTACAAAATTAAATTTCCGCTATATATTTTTAATTAATAAGAAAATAATATTCAAATATTCATATGAATCAAACTGCTGATAAAATACATGTAAAATGAAGTATTTTTGAAAAATCGTGTTTTGAATATTAGAGTTACTTCCCATTACCAGAGTTAAATAAATCTCTTTCACCGATACTGCGGCGAAAGGCAAAGAAAAGCCTTCTTGTATACAAAGACTTCCTATATTTATACAAGGTGATATGATGGAATATGTTACATTTACCAATATGTGAATATGTGGTGAAAACCTGGGAACAGTATAATCTAATGTATGTCAATATATATGTTCCTGGAAAAACTATTAAAAATATATGATTGTATACTGATCTTATACTAACTTAGTTACTAGACTCTATCTGGCCTGGACACGGTTAATAAAGTTTCAAGAATCACAGTGTGGGAACGGAACTGTACGGTTTTCTAATAATTTGGTCATTCGGGAGACTGTCAAGCGGGGCTCCGACATTTGCAAAATAACAAGTTGCTTGATGGAAACTTTGATGAACTCTGATGTTCCTACATATAACGTTTTTGCTTTAAGTTTTGATAGCTAAAACATTCTTTATGTAAATATGAACCAATAAAATAATAAGAGCGATATATGAATACAAACGTTTTTCTTAGAATGGTGGAGCTCCGTGTAAAACGATCAAAATTGTTACACAACAGCGATCAAAAATGTCAAATACTTGTATATGAAAAGTCCTGTAATTTTTCAAAGCCGAAAGTCTCGACGATTAAAAGTAAATGTTTCATTAAGAATTCATTCTTTCCCTCAAATTTCATTCATTTTTCCAACGCACTACACGAAACCCAACCAATACGAGAAAGGTAACATTTTTTTTTCTACGCAATATATGAAAAGGTAAACATTTTTCAGATTTTTATGAAAAGGGTGGGATAACAGAATCCCAACGGCACCCTCTATCAAAAAAAGTATTGAAGCACGCATTATGTAGTAAAGACCCATTCTTATAGATGAAATAGTGGGCTCTATCAACACGTTCTAGGTCAAATTGTTTAAAACCAGAGCCGAAAGATACCAGACATTCAAACTAATCAGTCGAAGTTAAACGACCACGACATAGCTCTATAAAAAAGAAAAGACAAACAACACAAAACAAAACACAACATAGAAAACTCATCACTAGGCAACACAAACCCCACCAAAAAACTGGGAGAGATCTCAGGTGCTCCGGAAGGATATGCAGATCCTGCTCCTCGTGTGGCATCCGTCGTGTTACTAATGTTAGTACAAACCCGGTAACAAGTCTTATTCGATAGGCCACATTCGTGAAAGGATGACGGGATTGTAGTGAAAACATTAGAAACATATCTTGTATTATCAATGAAACGAATATTAATTTACGGTCAAGCAACTCGTGATGATATCCGTAAAATATACGAAGGGATGATTTCAACTCCACCATTTGGAACTCTTGGTTTAATAGTTTCCTTGTACGCATCAATGATCCTCTATCAAGGAAATCATAATAGGAAATACAAGCCCAGGAATATCGTATCAATTTAGAGATATGAATACACATGCAGTAAGCAGGCGCTGCTGGAATGTTGATACATAGAAATGGACAGTTTACAATTGGGAGGCTGATATTTTTTCTTCGTAAAGTTTTTTTCTCAATCAACTCTCATTGTCAATTTCTATAGATGAAATTAAAGATAAGAGACAGACTTAACAATAGATGCGTTCAACATAGTCATCAGATTTTGAATTATTTAGTGAGAGGATGATCACCTATATAGCGGAATGATACTGCAAACTCCTTTTCCTTCTACATAAGAAATTCTGTACCAAGTCAGTCTCATTAAAATAAATGAACAAGTCGACAAGAACAGGGGCATAGTTGGTTCCCATTGAAATTCTGGTAGTTTGTTGAACAAAAAACGTCCTCTAAATGTAACAAATATGTTGTTAATTAAGAAATCTTGCATCTTGATAATGTCAGTTTCAGAGAACTTTTGGTTTTAATCAGAGTGATTTTTTACAAAGTCGGATTTATCCCTCTATAAGTCAAGGTTTTGATGTTCCAATGTGATTGAGGAGTTGATAAATATTAATTGATTTGCCCTAGATGTTCACAATTTAGCACTTCTTTGAATTATATTTCTTCCAATCTTCTAGCCATGCAACTAATCTAGGCCACGTCCACTCTGTGTTTTTGTTATTATATATCTTTTTTCTATTTGTGTCCATCTGATGAGTTAAGCATTTTTCAACTGATTGTTATAGTTCATTCTTATGTTGTACTGTAACACTACTGTCCAAAGTTAGGTGGGGGAGCGTGGAATCCCACTAACATGTTTCAACCAGTCACATTCTGTATGAATGTGCCTGTCCCTAGTTAGGAGCCATTAATTCAATGTCTTATACTAATAGTATCTACATGTAGAGTAATCGGCTATCTTTAGTCAATGATGCATTAAGAATTTAACACATTCTGGTAGGTCAGGAGATTTACATAGCACAATAACAATGTTGGAACGCCTTGCAGTACTCTAGTGTCCTCTAGTGTCGATGTGTACACTTAACATGTAAGCCTTGCAGTATTCTAGTGTCGATGTGTACACTATACCTGATCATACGTGTAAGCATTGCAGTACTTTAGTGTTGATGTGTACACTATACGTGTAAGAATTATAAAATATAATCATCAGTACCAGGCTTACAAGTCTTATAAAAGGGAGGGAATATTCTGCGTTTGCTTCTAAATGTTGCACAATTGAGGGATTAGCACCAAATATCGAAATATGAGTTATAATAGTATTTTAAAACTTCTAACCTTCAGGCAAGCATGAAAAAATAAGATCCACAGATGCTTTTGTCACACTGAAAGAAATGAATACCAATGTTGTCTATAAATGCTAACAAAGTTCTAAATGGTCAGAAGTAGAATACAGCAATATTCCAAGATTAGGCACTAATCAATCATCAATATTTTGAAATTAAAAGTTTTGGCAGAGTGTTTACTACCATTTACAAACAAGAACAAAGCTACTTTAAGAATTCTTATTTAAGCAATATTATCCATCATCTTCACTGCTTACCTCATGGCAAATAAGTTGACCACTAGTATTTGGTGTGGTTTATTCCAAGAACAATATTTGGGTTTCTACAAGTTTTGTTTGTTTTTTTTTAACTTATGGTTTTAATTTCATCCCAATGAGAGGTGAGAATGATTATATCTCCCCTTTTTTTTTTATTAAATGTATAAATTAAAACCATCAGTAGACATGATATCTAAATAAATGTTAATAATGAACCTGTCCTTCTTACTGCATGTATGTGAACTTTTAGGGAAAGATCCGTTTGCGCCAAAAATGGTGTCAATTGTCAATAATAAAAAAAAATCATTGTATCAAATCCTTTGATTATCATGACCCCTTTAATTGAAATAATATAAATTATAATCTTATCTTTTTACAATCTGTAGCTATTGACCTGATGGGAGTTTATTTCATATTTAGTGTTTAATGTTGTGTGTATGCACACATTTGTTCTCGAGATATTTAAAAAGTAAATCTTTCAATTGTTGTACCCTTGTCGGGATATGAATCGATAACAGTAATAAATGTTTGTTATATTTAGAAAGACTATTTAAAATTGATTTAAATTACTAAAATATCACTTATGTACAAACTTAAATTTCCACTATATATTTTTAATTAATAAGAAAATAATATTCAAATATTCATATGAATCAAACTGCTGATAAAATACATGTAAAATGAAGTATTTTTGAAAAATCGTGTTTTGAAAGTTAGAGTTACTTCCCATTACCAGAGTTAAAATAAATCTCTTTCACCGATACTGCGGCGAAAGGCAAAGAAAAGCCTTCTTGTATACAAAGACTTCCTATATTTATACAAGGTGATATGGTGGAATATGTCACATTCTAACATGACGTCCTTCAAACGCTTTGAGTACACACCCGTGGTAAAATATGAATATATTGATAGGGCTGTTCCTATTGTACTCCCACATCATATGTATTTTAATGAATGACCTACCCGACGTCATAGAACAACGACGTCAGAATATAAGCGTTTTACGGGAAAATACACGCTTGTGAAACCGAAAATCATCACAACTACAAATCGTAAACAAACGATGCTAAAATATGATATAAGCCAATTTTTTTAAAATATATAAGACGTATAAGTTAATTACCATTAAATTCACCCAAAACTATCTAAAACATTATTGCAAATAGTTTAGCATGTCACTTATTCAGTTTGTTCCGTTCTTTTACGCCAATTGAATTGTGCGTTTATTTATGGGAACGGCAAATATCAGCCTCTACCTAGAGCGCTTCGATCCAAAAGAATTGCCGTATTTGTCCTATTAGAATCGAAATAATTCATGGGGGCTTGAATATATCTAGATTTTACCACGGGTTGTCCCTTTATGCCGATATTTTACCCCTCGCTATCGCTCAGGGTAAAATATTTGTCATAAAGGGCCAACCCGTGGTAAAATCACGATATATTCAAGCCCCCATGAATTATTTCTTAAATTTACCAATATGTGAATATGTGGGGAAAACCTGGGAACAGTATAATCTAATATATGTCAATATATATGTTCCTGGAAAAACTATTAAAAATATATGATTGTATACTGATCTTATACTAACTTCAGGGCCGTAACTAGCCTCTTTTAATAATGAGGTAAAAGATATTCGACGAGCGTAGCGAGGCGAAAAAATTTTGGCGAAGTGTCTGGGGGCTGCTCAAGGCGGCCCCAGAAGCTTTGAGTAAAATAACACAAAATCGTGCATTCTGAGCGTTCCACGGTTTCTTTCTTACATTGAAACGCAAATAATCTTTAGCTATTTTTTCGACAAATTATTCTGGTCTCAATGCAAAAACATTGATTCATTATAATTTAAACTTTTAGGTTTTAGGGTCAATATTAAAAGACCGATATGTAGGATAAAGTAAAATTCGTATTTCTCATAATCATTAATACCGGGTCTGTCTGTCTGTCTGCTCTTGTATTGTGCTGACTTTGATAGATTTTGTTTATGACTAGATTTGAAAATAGTGACAGTGCAGTATTATACTTTAAGTACTAGTACTGCTTAATTCGACACTAGGGACCATCTTGACCTTCTTTTTCAGATTTAATGATTCTTTTATTATTGAGTACCCTCGAGCTCCAGCAACTATCAAGATGAAGAACAGGAATAAAACTTTTGACCATTGATCATTTACATTTGTATTTTTTCTATGCATTCACTTTGTGTGCGATAAGTTCCCGTGTATGTTTACCCCATATTCCTTTATTTTCTGTCTGAACTTGTTGTTTTTTTCAAATGATTTGGTACCGGGAAATCGGTGGTCTTACTTAATTTAAACCATGTCAGCTATGTAGTTTTGTCCACAGGCGCTTGGGTATATGATACATATATATTTTTATTTTTTGTTGTTGTTGATCAAAATAGTCAATTTTCTATATTCATAATACATATGTATCACTTTTGTACATGTCTCAGAGAAAATACCCAATTTTACAATCCATACTAAGAAAAATTGGGTATTTTCTCTGAGTCGTTTAGATCACTCGAAACTAGGTGAGACATGCAAAAAAGTGATACATATGCATTATTAATATAGAAAATTAAATATCTTAATCAACGAGAAAAAAATATATCTGTATCATATGCCCAAGGCCTGTGGTTTAATATACAAAAAAGGCAGCTTTGTATTCTTTGATATCAAGTTCAATTATCGATGCAGAAAAGACAATTTTTTTCTGTGTCCAGTAGCATCGTAGAGCATATTCTTAAAATATTTTCCCGCACAATATCTGGACATTGGTGGACATGCAACATTGCGCACGTTTAGAAATAAAAAATCAACACTCAGACTATAGTCATAAAGTAAGAAAATAAAAGAACAAAAGACCGTGAAACCCGAGACACAGAAGTACAAACCATCAACTCCGAAAACCAAAAGTAAAATAGAAACATGGATCACGAAAAAAATGCAGGGGCGACATCAGGGAGTGAAGAGAACTTGCTTCTTGCACGACACTTTCCGTGAAAACAATTTGATATGATGACAATCTTTTTTTTTCAGTCTTTTTTTTTTTTTTTGAAATTTCCAGCATGAGTCATTTGCCTCATTTGCCTCAATGTAGTTACGGCCCTGAACTTAGTTACTAGACTGCAGTCTGGCCTGGACAAGGTTAATAAAGTTTCAAGAATCACAGTGTGGGAACGGAACTGTACGGTTTTCTAATAATTTGGTCATTCGGGAGACTGTCAAGCGGGGCTCCGACATTTGCAAAATAACAAGTTGCTTGATGGAAACTTTGATGAACTCCTATGTTCCTACATATAACGTTTTTGCTTTAAGTTTTGATAGCTAAAACATTCTTTATGTAAATATGAACCAATAAAATAATAAGAACGATATATGAATCCAAACGTTTTTCTTAGAATGGTGGAGCTCCGTGTAAAACGATCAAAATTGTTACACAACAGCGATCAAAAATGTCAAATACTTGTATATGAAAAGTCCTGTAATTTATCAAAGCCGAAAGTCTCGACGATTAAAAGTAAATGTTTCATTAAGAATTCATTCTTTCCCCCAAATTTCATTCACTTTTCCAACGCACTACACGAAACCCAACCAATACGGGAAAGGTAACAATTTTTTTTCTACGCAATATATGAAAGGGTTAACATTTTTCAGATTTTTATGAAAAGGGTGGGATAACAGAATCCCAACGGCACCCTCTATCAAAAAAGTATTGAAGCACGCATTATGTAGTAAAGACCCATTCTTATAGATGAAATAGTGGGCTCTATCAACACGTTCTAGGTCAAATTGTTTAAAACCAGAGCCGAAAGATACCAGACATTCAAACTAATCAGTCGAAGTTAAACGACCACGACATAGCTCTATAAAAAAGAAAAGACAAACAACACAAAACAAAACACAACATAGAAAACTCATCACTAGGCAACACAAACCCCACCAAAAAACTGGGAGAGATCTCAGGTGCTCCGGAAGGATATGCAGATCCTGCTCCTCGTGTGGCATCCGTCGTGTTACTAATGTTAGTACAAACCCGGTAACAAGTCTTATTCGATAGGCCACATTCGTGAAAGGATGACGGGATTGTAGTGAAAACATTAGAAACATATCTTGTATTATCAATGAAACGAATATTAATTTACGGTCAAGCAACTCGTGATGATATCCGTAAAATATACGAAGGGATGATTTCAACTCCACCATTTGGAACTCTTGGTTTAATAGTTTCCTTGTACGCATCAATGATCCTCTATCAAGGAAATCATAATAGGAAATACAAGCCCAGGAATATCGTATCAATTTAGAGATATGAATACACATGCAGTAAGCAGGCGCTGCTGGAATGTTGATACATAGAAATGGACAGTTTACAATTGGGAGGCTGATATTTTTTCTTCGTAAAGTTTTTTTCTCAATCAACTCTCATTGTCAATTTCTATAGATGAAATTAAAGACAAGAGACAGACTTAACAATAGATGCGTTCAACATTGTCATCAGATTTTGAATTATTTAGTGAGAGGATGATCACCTATATAGCGGAATGATACTGCAAACTCCTTTTCCTTCTACATAAGAAATTCTGTACCAAGTCAGTCTCATTAAAATAAATGAACAAGTCGACAAGAACAGGGGCATAGTTGGTTCCCATTGAAATTCTGGTAGTTTGTTGAAAAAAAACGTCCTCTAAATGTAACAAATATGTTGTTAATTAAGAAATCTTGCATCTTGATAATGTCAGTTTCAGAGAACTTTTGGTTTTAATCAGAGTGATTTTTTACAAAGTCGGATTTATCCCTCTATAAGTCAATGTTTTGATGTTCCAATGTGATTGAGGAGTTGATAAATATTAATTGATTTGCCCTAGATGTTCACAATTTAGCACTTCTTTGAATTATATTTCTTCCCATCTTCTAGCCATGCAACTAATCTAGGCCACGTCCACTCTGTGTTTTTGTTATTATATATCTTTTTTCTATTTGTGTCCATCTGATGAGTTAAGCATTTTTCAACTGATTGTTATAGTTCGTTCTTATGTTGTACTGTAACACTACTGTCCAAAGTTAGGTGGGGGAGCGGGGAATCCCACTAACATGTTTCAACCAGTCACATTCTGTATGAATGTGCCTGTCCCTAGTTAGGAGCCAGTGATTCAATGTCTTATACTAATAGTATCTACATGTAGAGTATTCGGCTATCTTTAGTCAATGATGTATTAAGAATTGAACACATGCTGGTAGGTCAGGAGATTTACATAGCACAATAACAATAGTTGGAACGCCTTGCAGTACTCTAGTGTCCTCTAGTGTCGATGTGTACACTTTACATGTAAGCCTTGCAGTAATCTAGTGTCGATGTGTACACTATACCTGATCATACGTGTAAGCATTGCAGTACTTTAGTGTTGATGTGTACACTATACGTGTAAGAATTATAAAATATAATCATCAGTACCAGGCTTACAAGTCTTATCAAAGGTAGGGAATATTCTGCGTTTGCTTCTAAATGTTGCACAATTGAGGGATTAGTACGGGGCGCCGAATGGGACTCTTGTGGTTTTGTACTCAAAATTCAATTTTGTACGGACAAAAGTGACTTTTGTTTAACAAAAATGAGTTCAGTTTAACAAAATTTGTAACATACTACAAATTTAAAATTTTGTCTTACAAAATTATCTATCAGCGGACAAAAGTCACTTTTGTCATGACAAAATTCAGTTTTGTTACACAGACTTGACTTTTGTTACCTTATTTGAAAATTGAGCGACAAAAGTCAATTTTGTATTCAAATTAGTTTAGTTTTGTTTCTGTGAACTAATTTGCATACAAAATCGACTTTTGTTACACAAAATTGACTTTTGTTACACAAAATTGACAAAATTGACCAATGTGATCAACAAAATTATCTATCAGCGGACAAAAGTCACTTTTGTCATGACAAAATTCAGTTTTGTTACACAGACTTGACTTTTGTTACCTTATTTGAAAATTGAGCGACAAAAGTCAATTTTGTATTCAAATTAGTTTAGTTTTGTTTCTGTGAACTAATTTGCATACAAAATCGACTTTTGTTACACAAAATTGACTTTTGTTACACAAAATTGACAAAATTGACCAATGTGATCAACAAAATTATCTATCAGCGGACAAAAGTCACTTTTGTCATGACAAAATTCAGTTTTGTTACACAGACTTGACTTTTGTTACCTTATTTGAAAATTGAGCGACAAAAGTCAATTTTGTATTCAAATTAGTTTAGTTTTGTTTCTGTGAACTAATTTGCATACAAAATCGACTTTTGTTACACAAAATTGACTTTTGTTACACAAAATTGACAAAATTGACCAATGTGATCAACAAAATTATCTATCAGCGGACAAAAGTCACTTTTGTCATGACAAAATTCAGTTTTGTTACACAGACTTGACTTTTGTTACCTTATTTGAAAATTGAGCGACAAAAGTCAATTTTGTATTCAAATTAGTTTAGTTTTGTTTCTGTGAACTAATTTGCATACAAAATCGACTTTTGTTACACAAAATTGACTTTTGTTACACAAAATTGACAAAATTGACCAATGTGATCAACAAAATTGACAAAATTGACTTTTGTGAGACAAAATTGACCAATGTGAGTTGTCTTAACAAAATTGACAAAATTGAATGTTGTCTCAACAAAATTGATTTTTGTCTCACGAAAGTCAATTTTGTCTCACGAAAGTCAATTTTGTCGTCACAAAAATGAATTTGTCGTCACAAAATTGACTTTTGTCTCAACAAAATTGACTTTTGTCTCAACAAAATTAACAAAATTGTTTTTTGTATCAACAAAAATGACAAAATTGAATTTTGTCTCAACAAAAATGAAAAAAATTGAATTTTGTCTCACAAAAATGAATTTTGTCTCACAAAATTGAATTTTGTCTCACAAAACTCAATTTTGTCTCCCAAAAGTCAATTTTGTCTCACAAAAGTCAATTTTGTCTCCCAAAAGTCAATTTTGTCTCACAAAAGTCAATTTTGTCTCACAAAAGTCAATTTTGTCTCACAAAAGTCAATTTTGTCTCACAAGTCAATTTTGTATGCAAATATATTTATATTTGCATACCTTTTAGACAAAATTGACTTTTGTCATGACAAATATGAATTTTGTATACAAAAATGAATTTTGTCATGACAAAAATGAATTTTGTCTACACAAATGAATTTTGTCATCACAAAATTGAAGTTCTCACAAAACAAGTCTGTAGCACATAGTTTTGTAAGACAAAAATTATATTGTTATGACAGAATTGAATTTTGTACAAAACCACAAGAGTCCCATTCGGCGCCCCGTAATTAGCACCAAATATCGAAATATGAGTTATAATAGTATTTTAAAACTTCTAACCTTCAGACAAGCATGAAAAAATAAGATCCACAGATGCTTTTGTCACACTGAAAGAAATGAATACCAATGTTGTCTATAAATGCTAGCAAAGTTCTAAATGGTCAGAAGTAGAATACAGCAATATTCCAAGATTAGGCACTAATCAATCATCAATATTTTGAAATTAAAAGTTTTGGCAGAGTGTTTACTACCATTTACAAACAAGAACAAAGCTACTTTAAGAATTCTTATTTAAGCAATAGTATCCATCATCTTCACTGCTTACCTCATGGCAAATAAGTTGACCACTAGTATTTGGTGTGGTTTATTCCAAGAACAATATTTGGGTTTCTACAAGTTTTTTTTTTTTTTTAACTTATGGTTTTAATTTCATCCCAATGAGAGGTGAGAATGATTATATCTCCCCTTTTTACATTAAATGTATAAATTAAAACCATCAGTAGACATGATATCTAAATTAATGTTAATAATGAACATGTCCTTCTTACTGCATTTATGTGAACTTTTAGGGAAAGATCTGTTTGCGCCAAAAATGGTGTCAATTGTCAATAATAAAAAAAAATCATTGTATCATATCCTTTGCTTTTCATGCACCCTTTGATTGAAATAATATAAATTATAATCTTATCTTTTTACAATCTGTAGCTATTGACTTGATGGGAGTTTATTTCATATTGAGTGTTTATTGTTGTGTGTATGCACACATTTGTTCTCGAGATATTTAAAAAGTAAATCTTTCAATTGTTGTAACCTAGTCGAGATATGAATCGATAACAGTAATAAATGTTTGTTATATTTAAAAAGACTATTTAAAATTGATTTAAATTACTAAAATATCACTTATGTACAAACTTAAATTTCCACTATATATTTTTAATTAATAAGAAAATAATATTCAAATATTTATATGAATCAAACTGCTGATAAAATACAGGTAAAATGAAGTATTTTTGAAAAATCGTGTTTTGAAAGTTAGAGTTACTTCCCATTACCAGAGTTAAAATAAATCTCTTTCACCGATACTGCGGCGAAAGGCAAAGAAAAGCCTTCTTGTATACAAAGACTTCCTATATTTATACAAGGTGATATGATGGAATATGTCACATTTACCAATATGTGGGGGAAACCTGGGAACAGTATAATTTAATATATGTCAATATATATGTTACTGGAAAAACTATTAAAAATATATGATTGTATACTGATCTTATACTAACTTAGTTACTAGACTGCAGTCTGGCCTGGACAAGGTTAATAAAGTTTCAAGAATCACAGTGTGGGAACGGAACTGTACGGTTTTCTAATAATTTGGTCATTCGGGAGACTGTCAAGCGGGGCTCCGACATTTGCAAAATAACAAGTTGCTTGATGGAAACTTTGATGAACTCTTATGTTCCTACATATAACGTTTTTGCTGTAAGTTTTGATAGCTAAAACATTATTTATGTAAATATGAACCAATAAAATAATAAGAACGATATATGAATCCAAACGTTTTTCTAAGAATGATGGAGCTCCGTGTAAAACGATCAAAATTGTTACACAACAGCGATCAAAAATGTCAAATACTTGTATATGAAAAGTCCTGTAATTTTTCAAAGCCGAAAGTCTCGACGATTAAAAGTAAATGTTTCATTAAGAATTCATTCTTTCCCCCAAATTTCATTCACTTTTCCAACGCACTACACGAAACCCAACCAATACGGGAAAGGTAACAAATTTTTTTCTACGCAATATATGAAAAGGTTAACATTATTCAGATTTTTATGAAAAGGGTGGGATAACAGAATCCCAACGGCACCCTCTATCAAAAAAGTATTGAAGCACGCATTATGTAGTAAAGACCCATTCTTATAGATGAAATAGTGGGCTCTATCAACACGTTCTAGGTCAAATTGTTTAAAACCAGAGCCGAAAGATACCAGACATTCAAACTAATCAGTCGAAGTTAAACGACCACGACATAGCTCTATAAAAAAGAAAAGACAAACAACACAAAACAAAACACAACATAGAAAACTCATCACTAGGCAACACAAACCCCACCAAAAAACTGGGAGAGATCTCAGGTGCTCCGGAAGGATATGCAGATCCTGCTCCTCGTGTGGCATCCGTCGTGTTACTAATGTTAGTACAAACCCGGTAACAAGTCTTATTCGATAGGCCACATTCGTGAAAGGATGACGGGATTGTAGTGAAAACATTAGAAACATATCTGGTATTATCAATGAAACGAATATTAATTTACGGTCAAGCAACTCGTGATGATATCCGTAAAATATACGAATGGATGATTTCAACTCCACCATTTGGAACTCTTGGTTTAATAGTTTCCTTGTACGCATCAATGATCCTCTATCAAGGAAATCATAATAGGAAATACAAGCCCAGGAATATCGTATCAATTTAGAGATATGAATACACATGCAGTAAGCAGGCGCTGCTGGAATGTTGATACATAGAAATGAACAGTTTACAATTGGGAGGCTGATATTTTTTCTTCGTTAAGTTTTTTTCTCAATCAACTCTCATTGTCAATTTCTATAGATGAAATTAAAGATAAGAGACAGACTTAACAATAGATGCGTTCAACATTGTCATCAGATTTTGAATTATTTAGTGAGAGGATGATCACCTATATAGCGGAATGATACTGCAAACTCCTTTTCCTTCTACATAAGAAATTCTGTACCAAGTCAGTCTCATTAAAATAAATGAACAAGTCGACAAGAACAGGGGCATAGTTGGTTCCCATTGAAATTCTGGTAGTTTGTTGAAAAAAAACGTCCTCTAAATGTAACAAACATGTTGTTAATTAAGAAATCTTGCATCTTGATAATGTCAGTTTCAGAGAACTTTTGGTTTTAATCAGAGTGATTTTTTACAAAGTCGGATTTATCCCTCTATAAGTCAATGTTTTGATGTTCCAATGTGATTGAGGAGTTGATAAATATTAATTGATTTGCCCTAGATGTTCACAATTTAGCACTTCTTTGAATTATATTTCTTCCCATCTTCTAGCCATGCAACTAATCTAGGCCACGTCCACTCTGTTTTTGTTATTATATATCTTTTTTCTATTTGTGTCCATCTGATGAGTTAAGCATTTTTCAACTGATTGTTATAGTTCGTTCTTATGTTGTACTGTAACACTACTGTCCAAAGTTTGGTGGGGGAGCGTGGAATCCCACTAACATGTTTCAACCAGTCACATTCTGTATGAATGTGCCTGTCCCTAGTTAGGAGCCAGTAATTCAATGTCTAATACTAATAGTATCTACATGTAGAGTGATCGGCTATCTTAAGTCAATGATGCATTTAGGATTTAACACATTCTGGTAGGTCAGGAGATTTACATAGCACAAGAACAATAGTTGGACAAGCCTTGTAGTGTTCCAGTGTCGATGTGTTCACTATACGTGTAAGAACTATAAAATATTATCATAAATACCAGGCTTACAAGTCTTATAAGAGAGAAGGAAGATTCTGGAAGTACTATAGAGTCGATGTGTACACTATAGGTGTAAGAATATATAAAATATAATCTTAAGTACCAGGCTTACAAGTCTTATATGAGGGAGGGAAGATTCTGAGTTTGCTTCTAAATGTTGCGCAATTGAGGGATTACCAAATATCGAAATAGGAATTATAATAGTATTTTAAAACATCTTAGCTTCAGGCAAGCATGAAAAAACAAGATACACAGATGCTTTTATCACACTGAAAGAAAGTAATCCCAATGTTATCTATAAATGGTAGAAAAGTTCTAAATGGTCAGAAGTAGAGCAATGTTTCAAGATCCGGCAGGACTTAAAAAGTACAGTTATCAATCATCTATATTTTGAAATTAAAAGTTTTGGCAGACTGCTTACTACAGCACAAGTACAATATTTGGGTTTCTACAAGTTTTGTTTGTTTTTTTAACTTATGGTTTTAGTTTCATCCGGATCAGAGGTGAGAATGATTATATCTCCCCTTATTTCATTAAATGTATAAATTAAAACCATTAGACATAATATCTAAATAAATGTTTATCATGAACCTGTCCTTCTTACTGCATATATGTGAACTTTAAATTGTGTTCTGGGGATTACCTCCCCTTTTCAAAATGGCTTGATAGGTGCCTGTTTGTTCATTCTTCAAAAAATGCAATAATAATTGAACACAATAATTTCTGAATTTACAGTGGAAGCTTGGAATATGAGGAGAAAAGTTCTCTATTTAGATGAATTAAGCTAATACTTGTAGGTCCTTTTTATGGGATTGAGTGTTACTGATGAATGTGAATCAAATTCCTCATACAGATGGAATTTCTTGTATTATTTTCATCTACAGTACTGTGTCAAAAGGAACAAATATACAATAAAACTAAGTTAAAATTTCTGGAATGCTTTACTATTACAAGCCATGTGAAATTTCTAAAATAAGAATATCTATGAAGGTATCAAATAAACAAATTCTCATGAAAAAAAATGCCCAAACCAAAATACAGTTACATATACAAAATGTTTTGATATATATTGAATTAAAAATTAGTTTCACAATTAAAATTTATTTTTTTAAATTTCAAATCTTTACTTTATCTATATTTCATGATTGTAATAGAAAAACCTTACACACATCATGGATAATATATATCTCTTCAGTTGAAAAACAAATAATCTAGTTTGCTGTTTTCTTTTTCTTACTTTTTTGCAAATCTAGAAACTGTTGAGTCATTTACATGTATCAGCCAGCTTTTTTAACCAACTGCAGAGATTTATGACAATTATACTTTATTATTATTTCATTGGCTTACAAATAAAAAATAAAATAAAATTATTCTTCAATCATTTTTCATCCTTCATAGATATCCAATACAATACAAAGGGTCTGGATCTCCAATTTCTGCATGTTTATAAAAATTAAACGACTTTTTTTGGGTGTCCATTTATCAATTTTTCTATAATCTTATTTTTTGGCCAATTTTTCAATATTATTCTTTATTCTATAAACCCCATCCAGACCCTCGTACAAGTTTGTGTACAAGTTTTATGCAGAGTATCTAATTACTATGGTTGTATCCCATAGCACCAAGTATCAGTTTTGTCTGGATGCTAAAAACATCTCAAGACTTACAAATGGTATGGTTTTGGACGGAATCACAATTTCAAATGGATTTGGAAATATTTACAATACAATAATCATTTTTAATTATTACATTTTTTATATTTAAAATACATGAGTTTGAAAATTCTTAAATCTTGATAAGTAGCCAAGTATATTGATAATAAAAGCAAAGGATTAACAAAATTTGTTCATGATGTTTGGATAATTAAATGTCAATGTCAGAATTGATGTAAATAAAAAAAATTCAAGCAAAAAGCTAAGAAATAAAAAAACTATTTTTTTTTACAAATCTTAGAAATAGATAATAGATTTAATATATCTAACTTTCATCATCAATGAGTATTCATAAAATAAAAGTCATAAAATGACTGAGTTTATTTTTTATTTTTTGAAAATTGTATAAATTGAATAGTATTGTCTTAAAAAATATTTGCAGCATAATACAGCTTACACTAATACAAAAATAGGTGCATTATAGACTTTTACAATTTTAGTTTTAATAGATTATTCATTTTCACTGTGAATTTCCTTTCTCATTTAATTTGTTGATTGCTAAACACATATAGTTTTTGAATAAAAGTAAAAGATAGATAATTTACCAAAAAAATATTCAAACAAGAATATGTGTCTCGCAGGACACTAATCCAGCTCCAACTTCATGGATCACAATTCAGTGAATCATGAAATAGGTCAAAAGAAAATCCCCTAATTTGGCATTCATTATAAAATGTACATAATAATGAACAAGTGGTTGAAATAAACAATCCTATATCAAAATAGAACCACAAGAGTTTTGAATTTATATAAAAGTTAAAGCTGTCTTTTGCTAAAAAATACAATTTATCAAGGCTCATTTATTAACTGCCACTTCTGTATAGTACATTCATAATAATAAAATGATCTAATAATTTACAAAATAACTACAAATTATATATATCTTGGTTTAATTACAGTTATCACAGAGTTAAAATTTCAAAATATTATAAAATATATTGGTTCATATTAGCTGTAAAGAGGCTAACAAATTAAAATATCACTTTATTATCTTCACTCTAAATTATTTAACTTTTATAATACTTGCTCCTAATGGCCATAAACGAAAAAACAGAAGCATTCATTTGAAAGCAGGAAAAAAGAATCAAATCAAATCAAATAATCATTAAAACAATTCATCACAAGCAAAGTCACACCATAGTATAACTGAAATCTGTTAAATGTTTAAAATATTTTGACAGTTTCTTAGGTGTAAAAAACATAATTAAAAAAAAATGCTTTTGAAAAAAATTCTGCATTATCAACTAAAGAAGTGCCAAATGTTGTTTTTTCAGATTGATGGCAAGAGACTTATTAAATCTAAATGCAAAATAATCATAAATGCAATCAGCTGTCTCAACAAAAACAAATTAATTCTAATAGTACAACAACTAAAATCACACAATGTTAAATCATTTAAAAATAATTATGTTATAAGTTGAGTTTTCCACACTTTTGCTCTCCCTTGGTTGAACTCTCCATCTCCTTCAGAGTCCATTTTCTTTTTATACTCCACTAGAGCATGCATACTCAATGGCTGCCAATCACTGACATAGTTTGTGTAATACTTCCTATGTTTGTCGGGAATTGGTGCAGATTTGCAGGAGGGATGCTCATCTGAAAAATAAGAAATTTATGTTCAAATGATCTTGTTTCTTTTTTTATCTTTCCTCTGACAAAATAGCTTATGTTGTCTCTGTGTGTATATTAGGTCATGCATTTCATAAAAAGTTTGGAGAGAAAATACTATTTATTTTTTTATAAAGCAACATCCTTAAATTCTTTTATCCCTATTGATTATTTGTTAATTATCCCCCCTTGCATGGCTCCAAATAAAAATCTTTGACGAGCAAAACAAAATTTTAAACTGATAACATTGTATCTTGATGAATAACAATATTGTCTCTTTTTTACCTTTAAATTCTACACCACCAAATAGATGAAGTAGCTTTCTGCAATGCTTCAAAGTTGTCTACATCTTATATAAACAAAATAAATAAAAAGGAAGATAACTCTTGAATTACCTGATGATGCTCTCATTCCCATAACAGAATGTGACTTATTTTCTGGAGCTTTGGCCTCATTAAATGCCCTAGGTATGTCTCTATCCTCTTTAAATTTCTCAGAAAATCCTCCTTTATATCTTGTGTCTTTTTCTGTAAGGAACTTTAAGTTTTCTCTTGGTTTCCTATGACGTTTTCTAGACATAAGCATAACAAGCTCGTCATCCAGTCCACTGTACTGTTCCTCTGGTTTAATATTTTCTTTGAAATTATCTTTTAAGTCTTCAGTATCCTCTTCTGCAATAGGTTCAGATGTAAAGGTGCGTTCATTTTCTTGTCCCCTTACCCATCTTTTATATTCTTCTTCAGAGAAATCCTGAAACAAAATCAGTAACAATTTAAACATTAGATTCAATAAATATGAATAACATAAATTAGAATAATGTTTTAATAACTGTCTAGAACATCTACAACTTTTTAAGTTCTCATATCTCTTCTCAGATCTGTAACAGTTCAAACTGACTCATATCATTGGACAATAAGGGTCTAGTACCATCTGCTTCAAAATTAAATCAGATCAACCGTTTTTCCATAAACCCTAATATACATTACAATGTTTTAACACTAACAAACAATATATATCATTTTATGTCATGATTGCAAGTGTAGATTTTTTTTTTACTGTACTGAAAGTGGGCTGTTCCAGGTTATCATGGTTGACATCAAGTTTTTTTTTTATTCAAAATTTGCTTATATAAATCTTTTGACTTACAGATGAATCATCAAGCCATGATGGCAGATATTTGGCCACACCTTCACCGATTTCAGCATCTAATTGATTAACTGGGTTTTCAATGTTGAGAATATTTGTCCTGTCTTGGTTATTCACAGAGGCTCTGTACATCAGTTCTGTCTTATGTCTCTGGTTACGAACTCTCCTCATCACTGATTGGTCAGACAGACGAGCTATTTCTGAAACCTAAAGGAAAATCAAAATTACAGGTATATGATATCAGAATAAACTCATATCAATTCACTTAAAAAAATAAGGTCTGGTAAAAAAAAATGGCATAATTTTTTTTTTTTTAATTATGTCAAACTGACCGTTTCTTAAGAAAGCCTTGAAAACTAAAAGTAGATGTCAGTTTCAGGCTTTTCTCAGCTGGACAATGCCAGGTTAATTTATGAATGTCCGGAATATATGACTATTTTGGAATCTTTTGGAATGATTGTCAATGAGACAAATATCTATATTATTTATTTTTCCTTTTGAGAGAAAGGTCAGAATACATTAACTATAGCTAGTTTCTACTTCCTAGTCAATGCTTTTCATTACTGAGAATATTTTTGCTCATTAAAAACGCTATTATAACTTACATCCTCGTTGTCAGCAGCAAATATTCTTCTTAGATTTACATTATATTTCCCTAAATGGAACCTCACCAAGGCATTATAAGCATCCTGAAAAGAAAAAGAAAATTTAAATATAAGATCAGCCAAATGTAAAAACTGAGTTGTCTGGAACTGAAAATATCAATAATGCAATGATATCTTGCAACCTTACATATATACTTAAAAAATTGTTACATCATCTTTACAAAAATAAGTCAAGGTGAGAAGAATTTGCTTATCTCTACAAATCCCTGAGAAAAAAAATTACTGTGCACAGTTTTAACCATACAGACTGAGTACCTAGTACATTTCATTGTCCAATGTGACAGGTATTAATACTATCAAAAGTTTGGGATTGAGCTTTCTTAGTAAAGATAAATCTAGAAAAGTGCTTTCGCCGCATAAAATTTATAGTCTTTTTTCTCACTTTTAGACATTTGAGATACAGTTTTAATTGTAACAGAACTGAAATTCTACTGATTAGTTATCTTAAAATTTGCTTTTGGTGAAACTGAGAAACTGACTGACAATTAAAATCATTCAAAGTGACAGATACCCAGTGAATTAAACACATCTTAATCTAAAACCTTCTCTTGTGCAACACAGATTATCAAAGCAATTGTTGATTACAGAATCTTTTCTAAGAATGGAATTGAAATTGTTACTTCACAAATAATAAAATTCCCTTTATTGCCTACATTAAGATAACACTGAAGTTAAATTTCTCTAAAAACATGACTTCTAAGATATATTCACAGCCGATAAAATATTCAAAGATTCACAGATTCTTTCTTTCAAAAGACTTGTTTTTGCAGTAATAAAACTCTGACAAGTTAAATTATAGAAAGTGAAAGTTACATGACAAAAATACCACAAGTTTTATTTTTGTTCTGTCATAAGATTATGTAATATGTACTTCAAAAGCAAAACAAAACTCATTAAACGGCAACTTTGCATTTAAAAATCAATACTAATGTCATTCAAGTATGCATTCCAATAAACTTGAGATTCTAAAGTAGCAATTTTGGTTTGACCTATGAATTTAGATTTCATTGTCATCTGATATTTATTTTTCTTCCTCAATTATTGATTGAAAGAAGTCAGCTTTATAATGTTCAGAAGCATATTTAACATGTATGTCCAAAAGGAAAACTTGTTGATGAGGTATGGATGTATCCTACTTGTCCTAAAAAAGTTTAGATGTACTGGGTTTTGTTGTTATTTATAAGCATTGTGTATAAGATTTATAAAATTTGGACCAGTCAAACTTGAGCACGAAACAATACAGAAATTTCCCAATTTTAATGGGGGAAAACTCAAGCACAGTAAAAGTGACGCCACCAAAATCCAAACTTGATCTGTGTTTTATAGTAATAAGTATTGTGTATAAGATTCATAACATTGGTTTGAGTTAGCTTAAGTTAGAGAACAGACCCGAAAAGATCAGCAATTTTCCCATTTGTAAAGGGGAATAACCCTAGCACAGTTAAAGTGACGCCTCCTAAATCCAAACTTGATCTGTGTTTTGTGGTAAAATGCATTGTGTATTAGATTCATAACATTTAGTTGAGTCAAACTTAAGTTAGAGAACAGAAAGGAAAAATGTTTTTAGCTATTTTTTCATTTGAAAGGGGAATAACTGTAGCACAGTAAAAGTGACACCAACAAAACCCAATCTTGATCTGTGTTTTGTGGCAATAAACATTGTGTAGAAGATTCATAACATTTGGTTGAGGCGAATTAAAGTTGCAGAATGGAAACAATGTCATGATATAGACATACAAGGGATAAACTTAATGCCCCTACCGCTTCAGCAGAGGCATTAAAATACATGATGTCATAAGCCTACAGCTATCACAGTGTCTAGGAAATCAGCAATTAACAGATAATAAGTCATCTCTCAAACTGGAGATTTTTCCTCTGCTATTTCCCCATTAATGAGATGGCAGCAAAAAAACTAAATATAACTGAAAGATATAATCCCAGGTCACTGAGTGTATTGGGCCTCAAAGCAGATAATAGAATTTGCTCATGACAACATGCAACATCTTGAAAAAAATTGAATAGCTTACACCACAAAACCTTCCATGTCAGATATACAATAACTGCAGAATCAAATGATGAATAATTTATTTTCGCCCACAAAATAAGGTAGACTTAATTACATTAGTCTTAGTTACGGCTTTTTTAAATGCAATACTTGAAAGACTCAATATCAGATAAGGAATTTTCTTTTTTTATATTCACTTTCATCATTTATAATGTGTCTGAGATCTGTTTCAGTAAAATGCTTTGGGTTTGCTATTTTTTGTGGTGACTTGCATGTCCTGGCCTTCAAAGGGTATTTTTTATGATTGATAATTAAACGCTTTTACAGGTAAAAGGAAGTTTAAGATTCAAAAGCTTTTGGTGTCAGTCTTCAGTGTAAAACACATTTCACCAGCCTTTTCAGTTTGGCTATTTGAAAACCCACAAATTAGTAAGGGCAACAAAACAATTTTTTTCTTCCTGTATAAGAGTATGTACATGTTTGAAATTTCCAGAGGAAGTTTCAAATTAAAGATGTATACATTCTTATGAACTATACAGAAGAGAGCCGTAGTGTAGTGGTTAGTGCATCGGACTACTAACACAAAGGTTCCTGGTTCGATTCCCGTTCGGGATGAAAATTTCAGGAACTCGATTTTCGGCTCTCCCTTGACACCATTTGCGAGTATGGTCTTAAGGAAACGATGATAGTCCGTCGGAAGGGGACGATTAATGGCTGACCCGTGTTAAGAGAGAGCCATATCTCTTGCACGTTAAAGACACCCTTGTAGATTTCGAAAAAGAGTAGGCTAATGCCCCTACAAGGCAGCACTCTCACCCGCAAAGTGGAAAGGGATATTCAATTTTTCCCTTTCTAGAAAAGAGTATATAAAAATCAATGTCAAACCTTGTATTCTCTTGGAATCTTTGCATCTTCTTTATACAGTCTTATCATTGACTCTTTCCTCAAGATATCTAACAATTTTTCTGCTCCAGCTCGACCTATAGAAAAAGATAAAATCATTATGTTCACTGAATGACAGACATTTCAATGGACCACAGCTAATCATGTGTATAAAAAAATGCATTCTTTATAACCAGTGTCAGAACAACTGCATTTATAAAATCTGCATTCATTAGAAAAAAAAAACTTGTTGATTTGTAACTACAAAACTGCTGAGTTCCAGACAATATATCTATTAACCAACCTTCAATATTTAAAAAAAATAACTATTTAAAGATGAATTTAATGACATAATGAACAGTCAGAATAACTGCTTTCACTGGTTTCCTACAGTTGTTAAAGCATAGATCAGGCAAACCATTGTGTTTTTTAGTGTAAAGCATCTTATAAAGTCTTGTTTGTCTATTAGTCAGATTTCTTTTGTACATTTTGATCAATTCTAAACTCCAAAATTTTCTTTCTCCAGAATTCAGGTTTAAATTCAAACCCCTTGCAAAGATTATCCTAAACAGTTTTTTTTTTTTTTTTTTATATAGATTAGACCGTTGGTTTTCCGGTTTCTTCCTATATCTATTGAATATTTTATAAAGGTCTTAAATTTATACATTTTAAACTCCATTGAAAATTAATTCAAAATTTCAAGTGCAGTAATTTATATATTTTTCACTTTGTTTTAATCTGGTATATGCTACAGTCATGACAGTCGTAGTGTGTAGGTACATCCGAACTAAACAGCAAAATGAGAGCTTTAGATTGTTTAAAAATAAATGTGTATCATTAAAAATTTTAATAACAAAGACAGAATTCAATAATGACAAGATTACTCTATGATTAAACTAAGAATAGTCAACAACAACTTTTATTTTTAAACTAATGATGTCTTTTTTTTCAAAATCTCCAGGATTTGTCTTGATGTACATTTGAGCGCAGCATGTGCATACTTGGGAACGTCCTTTGTTCAGTAATGGATTATACATACAAATATAGATATCAAAAGTCAATTAATTAAATTTTAAATGAGATCCAAAATTTACTATGCTCCTCAAGAACAAAAAACCAAAACCCAATGCATTACTTTAAGTTCCATAAAAAAATAATATATAAAGCTAATTATTGACAACTTTTCATTAATTCTAATTGTGAAATTAAAAAATAAAATCTGATACCCACTAAGATATTTATATTTGTCTTTAAGTTATCTCATAAAAGGGTGTGACAAGAAGACTGGGCTGCAATTCTTTGAAGAATGATTGACAGAATTATTGGTGTTTTAACCCACTTTTAACTTAGTATTGTTTTGTGGCAGTCTTTAATTAGTGGAGGAAGTCAGAATGACCCTGTCAGAGAGAACAACCAACCTTGGATTGGAAAAACTTGCAATGTATATATATTCCATATGCACAGTATTTCTTAATATTTTAATTATCCAAATAAAAGCAACCATTAAAATTTACATTTTTGTCCAATAAGAAAAAAGAAACTTTGATCATCATAAAAGTATGAATAACCCCAAATAATTCATCTGTAATTTGGATGCAAAAACACAGTATTTTCTAATGCATGTCTGATTGCCAATAAATTATAGAGTTTCAGCGACTTTTACTCAGATATATTCTAAACCAGGAAGAAAATTAAATATAAGAGTTCCCCAGAGGTAAATGATATATGATCAAATAAAATACCACAATTGTCTTAGATGTATAATAAATTTCTTATTCTAAGCCAATAATGTGATTCCTGTAGCAGTTATTACATAATCATTGATTTTTTATTATTTCAAATTTAGTTTATAAGTACCTATTTGACCAAATTTTCAAAAAAGAATAATGTAAAAATGTAATGTATCAATACGATGGTTAACTATTCAACAAAAGATTACACTTTGTTTTGTGTGATGATTTCAAATTCAATCCCTTAATTTTTTTTAAAACTTAATGGTCTGTGTGAAATAACAAAAATTTATCTGTTTTTTTTATTAGATCACTTAAAATTTACACATGTATGGTATTGATAATCAGTTTTAGGTTGCAGTTATTTGTAAAATGAATTACAATTTGTGTACAGCTACCTTAGCCCTTCTACAATAAGAAAGCTATAGAAATAAACGAAACCAAAATAGAGTTGTCTCCCATATTTAAGTTCCAAATCTAAGCCTTACAACCCATTTATATAAATATAATTTCTATTTTGTCTGAAAAAATAATTCCCTAAGGAAATCTAGATTTTACCCTCGATTTCTGGATTATGTTTCCTCAATTCTTGCATTCGTTTCCATTCAGCTAAAATTGGATTGATAAGAACTTTCATGATCCACATTTTTTTACAAGGTTGGAGATTGATTTTTCAAATTGTATAGAATGAATGGTCCTTGGATGCTATGGAGCATTTATGTTTGAGGCAGAGACAATTAAATTTTTCATTAAGCAAAATAAAATGTACTGGAGCTTATGAACCTTAAAAGTATTAAAATACTATTAAAAGAGGTTATAAATTTCCAACAACAAAAGATATCAATTTTTGATACCGAGTAACATAAAAGAGTATGGAATTTGTAATTAAATCACCATAATTCCTTTTCAGACATGAACAATATTCGTTCTAAAAATCAATGAAACCAATAAAATTTATTTCTATCCATTTCTGACATGATAATTGTATAATGATCAAGAATAAAAAAAAAAATCATCTCACAGTACCTGGGGACTAAGTATAATCGCATCACCAACTACTACAAGCTTTTTAATTTTAGAGAAAATTCCTCCACAAACAGAAGAAATGGCATTTAATGCTTTTGAATTATAACAACCATTTCAAAAATCTGCTTATATCTATTGATGCTGAGAAAATAAATGTCACTGTCAGTCATCAATATTTCATAATCATAATTTCAAAAATCAATTACTTTTGAGTAACAAGGAAAACTAACTAATGCACATATTAAGTTCTGTTATAACAAGGAAATTATATTTTAATGATAATGATATTTGAAATCCATAACATATAGCAGCTAAAATCCATTTACATTTTTTTTGCAGATGCGAAGAAGTTAATATAGAATAAATAATAGATGCAGCTTTTTTAGAATTTATTTTCATAATTTTATAACCCATTCTTAGTCCTAATGTGTCTTAACATATTTGAAGAAAAAATCATATCTGTCATTAAAACTGTGTCATCCACAATTTTTCAATCTTTATTAAGTAGGTCAAACGATCGCAAATTTATTTAAGAATTGAATGCTTCTTTTTGTAACTTCATTGGGGTGTAAAAGCATCTAAAAATGTGCGCACAGTCATATCTTTTACAACCCTATGAAGTTACAAAAAGAAGCATTCAATACTTATAATTACATTTTTTAGCTATGATCATGAAAACATGAATTTTATAATTTTTTTTATTTAATTCACCTGTGCACTTTATTGTAGGACCACATGTTATCATGAATGAAAAGTTTTATTGAGTAATGCAATTGCTTACAGAATAACATGTGATGTGCAGTTAGCCAATCAGAATAAAGTATAAAAATGAAACATACATCTAATGTAAATATATAGCCATGAAGGCCATGGAAATGTTCAGCCCATCATTTACCATTACCCTAACAAATGTGGAAAATGTCAAAACTATATCAAAATTAAATCTCATACTCCTTGTTGAGGGAGGAAGCATTCTTTATTTTTTTTTTTATCAATTTTTAATTTAAATTGCTAAGAAGTCAAATTTAAGATTTCAAAAAAATATATAATAAACATCAAATAAAAGATAAAATCCCAGTGATGAAGGGATGAGAAACTAAAAAATAATTTACCATGGCCTTAAGCCATTATCATCCTGTCAATAGTGTTATATAGTGCATGCTACACATATGCCACAAGAGTAATCAAAAACTGAGAAAAATAATGAATAAATAATACGATTATATAAAAGGTCTTGAATAATATAAAACTATATATGAATAGAGACAAACATAAAATGTGCATACAGTGTAATAGAAAGAGAGTTGCAAGTTCTAGAGAGTATCAGTTGACAATCAATTATAAATAGAATCTCCATGGAGTCTGTATAGCTCATCTGGCACCAAAATATTCTACTGAATCAAAATGGATTTAAAACATCTATAGTTTTCTAGTTTTATCTGGGGCTATATTTGATCATGGTGGCCATTGTCTATTGGGTGGAAATATTGAATTATTGAATTCCAAATTTCCAGTTGAAAATATTATGCTTCGAATCAAATCAAATGACTTCATAGTTTATTTAAGGAGCTTGAATTTAAGATTTTGAAACAGGACTGATTCCCAAAGTTTAAATTCTGTGATTGCGATTGTCAGGTCTCAAATTTTATCGTTACCATTAATTTGGGAAATAATTTAACATGTTTTGTCAAAATCATTCGAAATTTTTATCGTTTAAAAGAAAGTGCATATTTTATTGTAATGTTCCAAAAATTACTGTAAATGCCATTCGGCAAGAATTTGTATTCATCATGATGGCTATTCATGGATGATTGGGACACTGTTGAGTAAGATTTAGAAATGGAACATCTATTTGGTAAAGCAGTGAAACTAAACATCTCCATTAGTTGGTCCTATTTAGAAAAGTTATTTGGTTTCAGCAAAATTGAGGCTTCTGTTGCCATCTTGGATCATGGTAAGGTATAAGATTTGTCAAATTGAAATTCCAAAGTCTGATTTCTTAGGGCCAAATGGTTTTAGAGGAGATGTCAACGGCTCAATCATTTAGTGGCTCTGAAAAAAATTACTGAAAAACGATGGATGCCAAGTGAAAGAATTGCTCACTTGCACTAGGTGAAATAAAGGACAGATAAATGAGTAAAAAGCACTCAATAATATAAGATATTAAATCAAGAGTGAATTTGTAGATTGTGCAGAAAAGGGGAGACAATACGTAGGAGTGTAGATATAAATATTTGGAGGGAGTAAACTTTAACCAACCTGTTAATGGATTCACAACATCTGAAATTAATAGGTATGAACACAAATTAATAAATGTAGTGAAACTTATTGTGCTAATATCCTGTCTGTCATTACTTAAATCTGATTGGACGACAGATAGAGTGTCCACACCCCCATTACAAGGTTCTGACAACACTTTTTTCTAATTTCTGTTCAGGTTATTCTTATATCAGCCAATACTGATAGTATCAAGTGTTAAGATAAAACCAGAGGATTTCGAATGGTCTTTCAAGCATAAGTAAAAGAAGTGTTCTCATATCCTTGTAAGAGAAGCATGGACACAGCATCTGTTATTCAATAAGATTGTTATAACTCGCAAATGTTAAAACAAGTTAGTTTGAACATAAATTTGGTTTGCAATTATTCCCAAATATAAAGATGGAAATTGTAAGTAATCTAAAATCCCCATTTTTCATTTCTAACCAATGTTACAGACTGTTTTTTATTTTATTTATGTTTTCTTGATTGCCAATACTGAAATATGTAATGAAAGATTACTTCTACCGTATGTTCCAGACTTTACCAAAAAATGTAATTGCAGTTTTGAGTAATGGTTTCCTAATTTCTATTTTTTTTTTAATTATGTCTTTTTCAGAAATGGTGCAATTATAACTTACTTGCATGAATTTATTTAGTTAGATCATAAAAAATGTAAAGATGTTATACATGTATGTAGGACACTGTAAACCAACTATTTTTCCTAGACAATTTTACTCAATTTGTAGCCCCTTTTATGGCAATTTATTTTTGTAATTTTTCTTACTTTCTTGATCAAAAAATTATATATATTAAATAATAGAAGTTTGAAATATATTCATAAAGTTTATATTATTGTTATTGTTCTTCTGTCAAAAGTAGAAAGAGTTAGTTGGTTCACAGTCGATCAAAGTAAAAGCCAATTTAATCAGGATTCTATAAATAATTCCACAATAATCAAACACACCTCCATGTTTGTGTAGTTTTGGGTGTATTGGTTTAGTTGTCTTCTGTTCAATCTTTGGATGTAAGAAATAATCAGCTTTTTCGGGTCCAAATTTCTGATACAATTGGACCTGGTACCATTCTAACATCTCTTTCTCTGACATTGGGGTTCCTGGTTTTGATTCTGGTCCACCAAGGTCAGGATTTGATGGTGTTCTGGACATTGGAGGTAGGGAGGCCTGAAACCCTCTAGCTTGTCTGGTGCCTGGGGACACAGAAGCCCTCCCAGACCCAGCACTTCCAGACTTTTGTGTGACATTTCCTGCTGAAGGTGTGCGTTCAGTAACTATAAGGGGTTGAGCTACCTTAGATTTCTTCTTCCTTTCTCCTTTGGCTGATTTCTTATCTTCCTCTGAAGTGGAAATAAATTTCATAAAGCAAAATCAATTTCAGAGGACTCTTAAAAAATAATGGCAGTATGTTTGGTGCTTTTAGTATTTTCATTTTTTCATTGGTACAATTTCTTTGGTTTAAAAGTTATCTGGTCAGAAAAAGAAAGTGGTAAAATTTAGTTTGATTTGACCAGTGAGCTTTTAAAGTGTCTGGTATTCTGATACAATTTACAGTGTAAACTATTCATTTGTTACTTTCTGATGAACACAAGTCCACATCTGATTCTGTTTTTAGTAGATTTCTTTGGTATGTTTTGTGGTATGGTATATGTATACTGTTGTAATTATTGTTTTGTCATTTTTTCTTTTGCTCATGATCCCCCCTCCCCTTTTCCCTCATTAATTTCCCCTTATCACCTTTACAACTGAATAAAGCTTTGTAACCCCAAAGGCAACAGACATTATGTTCACAAAAAAATGAAATGGCTGACAAATTTAGAAAACAGAAAAGGAAATGATCAGTTTCAAGTGGACACAAGAGAGAGAATTTATAACTCTCGAAAGTCATTCCCCATCGGTCATTCACTTCTGATACTGACAAATTATTATAATCAAGCATAAGTAAAGGTGTCAGTCTATAAACATTGGAGATACCATACCAATACTGACAATTCCACAGAGATGATTAAAAAAAAATGTAATCAACAATCCCAGACGAAGGGCAATCATATAACTCATATTTCATGTCAGTTCTTTTCATCAAGAAAAGGTTAAAAAGGTTTATTTTTAATCACAAATATGAGTGTATGCTTTTGTATGAAAGAAAAAAAAATATTTCGGAATAGCTTCAGAAATAATTTTATTTATTGATCAGAGGAAAAAGACTGATGTTTGGCAAGATGTTAAACAGGACTGCTCTGAGTAATATAGCAAAAGTTGTTTTTTTGAAGGGAAAGGGTGAACCTAGGTTCATGCTATAAATGAATCAATGCTATACTTGACACCAAATAAGACTACTTTCAATAATCTAGATGAAAACTCAACATACATGTACATAAAATTAGCTGGATCAGTTTTAAAATTAAACTTTGAATTTGTTTAACCCCATAAAAAAACTTCATTTATGTAAATAAGCATTTCAATTTAATGAACAAGTTGAAAAACTGTAACTGACATACCAGCTATGGATTCAAGACTCCCAAGTCCTATTATAGAACGTCTTGGTAACATGTTTTTTCATCTCATATATCAAACATGTTTGTAACTTAGATTTTTCAAATTGGTAATGATGGATTAAATCAAAGTCTTAAGTGGAATTAAACTGCCAAAAACTAAGTATAAAGTTCTTAATAATCTTAATGTGTGTAGCTAATCTTTTATTTTTCTACCAAAACGAATACACTAGGCTGTTTTTAAGATGATTATTTTTCTAGTACATACATATAATGGTATCAAATGTTTTTTCCCTTTCTTTAATGAGGTTCTATTAAAACAATATTTCAATCTAATGTTAAAATCTATACTTTACTGTATTAAATTAAAGTATGATAAAATTTACACAAAAATGTGAATATGGATACTATGGTAAAATGAATCCAAAATATTTTATCTACTACAAATATAAACAAGCTTATTTTACTTTATTCCCAGTATATATTTTATCACACACTCTGTCCCCATTTAAACCCTTTAAAAACATTGTTTGTGTGTAAAATTATGTTCTCTCAACTTGATAACTATTTTCTGAATACAAATGAAATACTATTAAATCCCACGATTTTATCATATATCACAAACTAGAGACTCCTTTAGAGCCTGTGTCCCTCACCTTGGTCTATGTGAATATTAAACAAAGGAAGCAGTTGGATTCATGACAAAATTGTGTTTTAGTGATGATGATGTGTTTGTACATCTAATTTTACTGAGCATTCTTGCTGCTTACAATTATCCCGAATCTATTATGAACTTGGCCCAATAGTTTCAGTGGAAAATGTTAGTAAAACTTTACAAATTTTATGAAAATTGTTAAAAATTGACTATAAAGGACAATATCTCCTTAGGGGGTCAATTGACCATTTCCATCATGAAGACTTATTTGTAAATCTCACTTTGCTGAACATTATTGCTGTTTACAGTTTATCTCTATCTATAATAATATTCAAGATAATAACCAAAAACAGCAAAATTTCCTAAAAATTACCAATTCAGGGACAGCAACCCAACAACCGGTTGTTCGATTTGTCTGACAATTTCAGGGCAGATAGATCTGGACCTGATAAACAATTTTACCCCAATCAGATTTGCTCTAAATGCTTTGGTTTTTGAGTTATAAGTCAAAAACTGCATTTTACCCCTATGTTATATTTTTAGCCGCGGCAGCCATCTTGGTTGGATGGTCGGGTCACTAGACACATTTTTTAAACTAGATACCCTAATGATGATTGTGGCCAAGTTTGGTTTAATTTGGCCCAGTAGTTTCAGAGGAGAAGATTTTTGTAAAAGATAACTAAGATTTACGAAAAATTGTTAAAAATTGACTATAAAGGACAATATCTCCTTAGGGGGTCAATTGACCATTTCGGTCATGAGACTTATTTGTAAATCTCACTTTGCTGAACATTATTGCTGTTTACAGTTTATCTCTATCTATAATAATATTCAAGATAATAACCAAAAACAGCAAAATTTCCTAAAAATTACCAATTCAGGGACAGCAACCCAACAACCGGTTGTTCGATTTGTCTGACAATTTCAGGGCAGATAGATCTGGACCTGATAAACAATTTTACCCCAATCAGATTTGCTCTAAATGCTTTGGTTTTTGAGTTATAAGTCAAAAACTGCATTTTACCCCTATGTTATATTTTTAGCCGAGGCAGCCATCTTGTTGGATGGTCGGGTCACAAGACACATTTTTTAAACTAGATACCCTAATGATGATTGTGGCCAAGTTTGGTTTAATTTGGCCCAGTAGTTTCAGAGGAGAAGATTTTTGTAAAAGATAACTAAGATTTACGAAAAATTGTTATAAATTGACTATAAAGGGTAATAACTCCTAAAGGGGTCAACTGACCAAATGGTCAGGTTGACTTTTATGTAAATCTTACTTTGCTGAATGTTATTGCTGTTTACAGTTTATTTCTATCTATAAAAAATTTCAAGATAATAAGCGAAAACGGACAAAATTTCCTTAAAATTACCAATTCAGGGGCAGCAACCCAACAATGGGTTGTCTGATTCCTCTGAAAATTATAAGGCAGATAGATCTTGACCTGTTTAACAATTTTACCCCATGTCAGATTTGCTCTAAATGCTTTGGTTTTTGTATAATAAATAAGCCAAAAACTGCATTTTACCCCCATGTTCTATTTTTAGCCACGGTGGCCATCTTGGTTGGTTGGCCAGGTCACCGGACACATTTTTTAAACTAGATACTCCAATGATGATTGTGGCCAAGTTTGGTTTAATTTGGCCCAGTAGTTTCAGAGGAAAAGATGTTTTTAAAAGCTAACAACAGCCTTTGGGCCAGGTGAGCTAAAAAAGCTGATCTAATCATAAGATTTGATAAAAATTTCCTTATAAAAGCTTTAACTTTGAGTCTTAATCCATTTTTTTAATAAATTCATAGACTAAAACTTCTCCATGAAAAGCTTACTTTACAGTGGTTTTAGCTACTATTTATAGGTCTTTGGCTTTTCATGCTCTTCTCATATGTTTTACAGTTTTGTCTTTCAAAACTTAAGGTCACAGCATAACTGATGAAGGTTATGCCCCTTTTTGGTTGTAGAGCTCCAGTGTATCTATATTTTTTGACTGTGTCAGTTCTTGACCTCAAGAATTTCTGATAAATTTTAAACCAGAATCATGCATCATACACTCTTTACTTTGATCCCACCCCTTATCATGACACTAGGAGTAATTTTTTTGCTTTTTACCACTGCTTTTCTGATACAGGAAATCCAGAAATATCCACAGAATGGTGAAAAAACAGTGATGTTTTTGATTACCTCTGTCATGACACTTTGAGCTGAGAATGGCCTAAAGCTGCTCTTAGCTCAAAGCTTTTTCAATGAAGGGAGGATCAGAAATATTTGCCAAATGCTGCCAAAACTGTATTTAAATAGATTTAACCTATCATTACACCCAAACATTTAGAAACACAATCATTATCTAAGGTTTCAGACACCTTAACACAACCAGTAAACGAAATATACCAGCTAAACAAGCTCAATTAAATACTTGCACATCATTTTCACAGCTATAATGACACTTATTTTATCATTGATTAGATTCAGAAGTGTAATTATAAGTCTGCCATAACATGATGAATTAGGCCTATATGGAGAATAAATCTGTTAAATCCAAACCATGTTAAAATTAAGTGTTGTTTGTAGCTTCTGTGTATACCAGGGCTGTAAACCTAAAGAGTCGTAGGTATCTTAGTTCAAAACCTTTACTCAACACTATAAATATTGAATTTGAATTTAAAAACTGATTGTGTTCGAACTATAAATATAAAAATTGTGTGTGCAGCATCTGTGTTTTGTTTTCCGCCGTCATTTTGTTTTTGTGACGAATGATATTTATGAAGACATTTCTGTAAAGAATAGGGTCATATATTAACAATTATGTAACAGTTTTACAGCAGATTTTGCAATGGATTGTATTTCTTGTGGGACATACAAATCAATGAAATACCATAAAGTACAAACCTAATGACTTTTTACATTTTTCTTCCAAGGAGGCTTGTAATTCACGTCTTTTTTTCTTTTCTTCCTCCTTTTTCTGTAAAGATTAGAAAATAACAAACATAAATAAAACAAGCGCTATTTTTCCACTGACTTAATAAATGAATTTCTTTAACGGAAATTCTCCAGAGAAAGAAAATGTCACTACCAAGATGTAATTTTGTACAAATGATGCACTATTTTTCGTTCAGTCGAGTTTAATTCGTCTTCTCTCTAATTACGTAAGAAGGAATTACATTTTTGGTAAAAAGAAGAGTGCAACTTGACTGAGCAAGACAAAATGTTTGTTAAATTGATCAATGCAAGGAAGAGTGGGTGGCCAAAATCCATAATGTTTGTTCATCTCTTGGGTCCGGTAGAAGTTTTATCCTTGACATGTCAGTTTTGTGTCATAATTTTTTTTTATCCTTGAATGCAAAATCTAATAATTTTCTTTTGGCTGACTGACATTCCCGTTAGGAAGATTCAGCATGTTATGCCAATCAAGGAGTTATAATATTGTATTTCCATGGCAATGTGTTCTTTATATGCAAACTTAAAAAAAAAAGAATTCTAATCAAGTTTTTGTCCGTCATATTTGTTTCATCCATTACTTTATTTGCATTGTATTCCATTTTTTGCAGACTAAGCTTAAAATGTAATATCAAGTTTGCATACATATAATTTTACCTGCAAAAAAATAGGTATATATAATATAACAATGGGAATATTAATTAAAAAAAACTTTTGTCTCCGGACTTTGTATGAATGAAAGGACTAGTAGAGTATTCCTCACTGTGACAAAAACATATAGACAAATGAATAATTTTATTTCTGATATAATTTAATCAAAAAAACAACAACAAAAAATAAAGTTCAAATAAATTATTGAAAAATTCTATTCAATATAATTTTCAAATCTTTATTTGGTTTTGGTTTGGTAAAACAAAATTCATTTGGAAAAAATTGACATGGATTATGTTTAAAGAGTCCCTTCATTGAACCCCCCAAAAATTATTAATACCTTGAATGTTTGCGCTGTAATGGGAACGAACAGGTTTTGGGTCTTTTGTACGAAATAATATGTTTCTGCCTGATCGAGCTTGTCCAAACATAGACAATAGTAGGGATTACAAAAACATATAATCCTATTAAAATACACCAGAATTTATAGCATTGGAGGTTTTGTTTCGATAATAACTCCACTCAAACAGATCAAAAGATAAGTTATATGAATACCAATTCTCATTGTTCTACGATCCACCGGTAATAAATTGTAACGGGAATGCATTCACCTGCATGGAATGTATTGTCATTTTTGTTCATGATATACATGATATACATTAAAAGTATGTCTTTCAGTCTACTGATAGTTAAATATCAAGAGCATTTTTTGTCTAAATATTTTTAAAAGAATTAAATTTCAGACAAACTTCATAGGCTTCTTATTTTGTCTTCTATGACACAAATAACAATGAGTATGCCTCAGGATTGACCAACTAGAATTCACTATAGCCTTCAGTAAGCTTCAAAATTTAACCTCTTTAACCTTTCCTGGGAGACAGTTCATGAAATTTTCTTCACTTAATTCTCTTGTTTGCATTCAGAATTGTGCAGTTTATCAGATGACTTCATGCAATATCAGCTAAGCATTTTACCATTCAAAGACCATGAAGAAACAATTGCCTGTTTTTCTTTATTTTTTTTTTAGATATCTACTTAACTATTCTGTTAAGATTACTAGTGCTTGCCAATGAAAGGATTTTTTTCAATAGATTATCAGAATTAATTTGATAATGTACAACTTATTCTTTACTTCTAATATATGCATCATGCATCTTTAAATACAACATAATTTTTTTAATGGAAGATTCCTTTTGTACTTGAATTATACCCTGGTATATGAGATTGACTTTTTAATGTTTTTAAAAAAAACCATTGATATATGACTAAAATCAAAATACAAGTTCAAATTACTAAACGTTGCTTTAATTGTAATACATTTGAACATCAACATATCAAAAATTTCAATAATTTCATTTGTTTAAAAATTAATCAATATTAAAATGCATTTATTAATTTTTCAAAGAAAGACAATCCATCCAGATAAAAGCTGCAGAAACTTGAAATTACTCAGTAAATCGTTTCTTATTATTTTTTTATATTTCAATTTGTGCTTTTTGTTTGGAAAAAAGCTTCCTGTCAAAATTCATTTTTGAAGTTTGGTGTGTGTCTCCCTTTTCTACTTTGGGCTATTGTTGTAGAGATTTAAAAGGAAAGTACAATTTATACAAACTGTTGTTTAGTACGACCAAAAACAACAATACATTGGCATTTTAGCAGTAAACTGAATTCAATTGTCAAGCTTTCTTTGTTTATCTAATGGATTTATCTTCCCCATGCTAAAATGTATTCAACAGTCTGTTTTACGTAGAACAACAATTGATATAATTTCTAATATAATCAACGAACAAAAACTATTCAGACACCAAATAGGCAAGAGTAAATAACATTGCTGTTTCTTCCTGTGTCAAAAAAAATAAATAATGAACGATTTTTGCTACAATTTAATTCTACGCTTGCTTACGCTAAATTCATCATTGATTGGTAAATAAGTATTGAATTTGTTGCATCAGGCTTAAACCAATCAGCAAGATCTCATCATACCATGAGCGACAGCGATAAATTCTAAAGCTCGTACCTATTATGTATATAGATCACGATAGCTGGTTTGATACACTGGCGGAATTAGATTAGTACTGATTGTTTGGCAACAAATCTCTAAGGTCTTTTCTTAATTAGAATATGGCTTGCATAGGGACTTCAACATTAATTATTCACTGTGCACTCAACAGTTTAAGAAGAATATTCCATCTCTCAGGGCTTTGATGCATAATTCATATAGGTAATAGAACAGGAACATAGAGGATGACCTTCAGAATAACTAAATGACATTCAATGTAGATTTTAAACGATACATGCTGAACAGGTCAAAGGTTGGAGAAGCTTAAATCTGTATAACTTTCATAGATATTTACATATTGAGAATTGTTTGAATTTTGCCTCATCATATATATTGGTTAATTAGTTGTAGTAACATCACTTTTTTCTCATTGCTGGGATCTTTTACTCAATTTGAGGTGACGCGAGTTAACAAAAGCATCTGACTTTCTCTCTTCATTCCACACTCATTTAGTATAAAACATGGTTCAAACGATGCAGATAGACTGGTTTATTGTTTTTTTATAAAGCTTGTCGATTCTTATGGACAGCATGTAGACAATTAATCATCCAGTATCTTTTATTGCATGTAGACAATCAATTCCTGTTAAGTAATCCAAATGGTGTTTTTTCTCATCTTATATATGGATATGCGAAGTTCTACTTTTATATGAAAAGGGGGGGAGGGGATTAATTGGGGCCAACATGTCTAATTTGTGACAAGTAAATGAATGCTGACAAATCAAGTTCACCCTCAAATTTTAGCAAATGAGTGGAGAACACCTTTTCAAATAGTGAGTTATAAGTTATAAATGTTAAAGCTGTATACAGTATGACCATGAATCCTTAAACCTTTAAAACTAGGCCAAAAAATTAAAGACATTAATATTGAATACAGTTCAGTAACCTTTCGCCAGATATAACTTTATCACCTTGATTGATCATGAGTTCAGAAAAAAACCTCACTAAAAAAAAACTATAAAAAAATAGATTGTCCATATTGATAATAAATTACTTTGAAAGGTTGAGTCTGTTGAAATCTTGTCAGTTAATAAATATCTTTAGGAAGTTAAATGCATGCAAGCCAACGGAATCATTGATTATTTTTCCGTCCGCGGATTCCATTCTGTCCTACCTGTAATTGATCTTCAGTAGTCAACCATATATGTTAGATCACTTTTATTGGTTAAAGATTAGAAAATGTCTTTTAATTGCAAAAACTTCCAATCTAAAAGCAGCATGCAAATATTAAATTCAAAGTTGGTAAACAGCATTTTTCAATCATGCTGAAAGGGAAAAAAAAATCCATCTTTAACTTGTTTTTCAATGATTAAAAATCTTCTGTTTTCGTATAATCACAAAAATTTGATTTTCCGAGTGCCTTCCCCCACATCAGTTTCTACTTTAAATTGATTTCTTTACTGTCACTGTATTTGTTCTTTTAAGTGTTAATTCACAAGATCTAATAGAGAGCACAGCATTGGAATGATATAATGTTTCAACTTTATCCCATCACTATAAGACATGTTACAATAAAGGGCCCCGTGATAAAATTTATGTTAACTAGTACATTTTTCATTTGTGATTAACTTTAAAGAGCAAAAAACAACATCAACGAAGAACCTTTTCAGTATGCGGTTGATTTATTTTGTATCTTGGATAGAGACATCAAAAGCATTAAGTATTCTTACGATCACAAGGAATCTGACAGAAATAACCAAATTGCTTTCCTCATGCAATATTTAAAATCAGAAAATCACATTATAGAAAAAGACAGATATTGGAAATTGGAAATATAAATACAACTGTACTAAGGAAACAAGGTGCGCAAAAGTCAGTGTTGAAGTTACTGATCAGCAAAATAAATAGTGTAGCACTGCAGGTTAAAAAAATATTGTTGCTTTGCCCATTAGGAAATTGTTGCATTGCCAGTTGGAAATTGTAACCCATTGGCCATTAGGAAATTGTTGCATTGCCTTTTGGAAATTGTTTCATTGCCTGTTGAAAATTGTTGCATTGCCATTGCGAAATCAAACTGCTTGTTTTAGGCTTCAACTTTTATAATAGTAGAACTAAATGTACAACAAATGTAGACAGAAAAAAACCAAATTAAGATTTTTTTTTCAGCAAGGAAAAACAGATTACCTAGACAAATGTAAAATATTTGTATTCTGCTTTTCTTTGAAAATCGTTTAAAACACATTTGCAAACGGCCATCAATTCATTAAATTATGTATAAATTCCAATTCCTTTCAAGCTTCAAATTAGCAATTGATTTCTTCCAACATTTGATTGTAATATAATGTTTTCTCAGGGCCCTATAACATATTTACTGTAGAATGAATTGAACAGTTCCAAATTTGTCTGTCAATAAAAACCCAATTATATAATTATCTGACGAAATTTGTCAATACACATATATCTAATTAAATTCAAAAGAACCAAGGCAATTTACAGGACCGATAATTGCTAAAAACGTAATATGAACTGCTTTTGAAAACAACGAATAGAAAATTTATACTTGCTTGATCAATATTTCTGTGAAATTATAACATAACATGGAAGAAAATTACCTTGATCATATTTTTTTTATTTGATTTTAACTATTTTGTTTGAACTTGATCTAAAATGTACAAGGTCTTGTTGCCATAGAGGTCTACATAATCAAAATATCGTTTTAGACTGTTTTTTATCAGAAATAAATAGCTTACAAATTTTCAAGGGCCTACATGAGAATTTTTTGGTGCTCTGTGTACTATTAGGGAACAGTTGTTTTTCATATTCTAAAACAATTACAGTAACTATTTTTTTTATAATCAAGCTAACCAATACATAAAATAGATAACTGGAATGACCAATAATTATAAGACTATACACATAAGAAACCACCAACAACCAACTACTCAAAGAAAACAGACATACCACCAAAGACCAACAAGTTAAAATAGCCTTATGTGGTACAAACACAAACTGAGCCATGGTTAAACCATTTTTATTTGTACATGAACCTCATTTGAAACAATTCTTCAATCAAAAATCAAATCATCCACTTGGAAATCTAGAGACAATTTCTCGAAACAAAATTCTGCATAAATGAATATTAGCAATCTAAACCCAGTTCGTCACGATATTCATAGAATTCATCTGAAGCTGTCATCTTGTACATAATGGACAAATTACTGTATAATAATAGTCTGAACATTCAATAGCTGTTCCCCATTGTCTATAATCGATAGAAAATGGATTAAATTTGCAATGGATAATTAAAGAAAGATTGACAAAAGTATTAAATGGTAATTTAATGATCATGTGTGACACAAATAGGAAACTTTATGGCACAAAATATCTCATTTCAATGGCAGGGAATGACCAGACATTTTTTACCATGTCCTCACTTTATTTGCTTGTAAAAAATAGGATTTCAGGATGGTCTGCTAATTAAATACAAATCTGCTATAAAGGTCAACTCTACTAATTATTCAAAAAACCTATCTTTTCAGATGTTCAGTCAATAAAAGACAAAATAAAGTCAAAGCTGCCATAAACAAATGATAAAGGTCATGAATGAAGACATAGGCTATCTTTGCAGGTCTCTTATGCCCCTTGTAATAATAAAATAAAACTTTTGCATTTTGAACCACCATTCAAAAGTCAGCTCACTTATAAGGTCACTTTTCTCTATTTAATGGTACCAAGAGTCATCTTTATTTACATTAGTTTCACTGCAACAACTTTCATATAACATTGTTAACATAAATAAAATGAACTACTATTATGATACATCTGTGCATTTGATTTTGAAATACAAGCAATGGAAAAGGTAGAATATGTGGAGCTAGAGTAACAGCCCCAAATAATGGTAGCAACAACAGCCACAAGTCATTCACATTTCTATCATGCCAAACCCATAAGTTTTATATAGAATCTGCTTGCTGTTCTTTGTTGTATGGTCATTTCTAGAAAACTGATTTCAAATGGTGCTAGAAGTAAATAAATCTATCCACCAGATGAAATCAAGGTTCTAAATCTGTACTGTCTATAGATTTCCTGTCAGTTGCCTTCCAATTCTGCAGAAACATTTCTTGAAGCCAAAGATGATATACAAATAAGATGTGGTATGATTGCAAATGACAAAACTCTTCACAAGAGACCAAATGATGTAGTTAGCAACTATAGGTCACCATACGGTCTTTTACAATGAGCAAACCCCAAACCGCATAGCAAGCTATAACAGCTTGTATATAATGATGAATATTATATACCATAATAGGTATAAAAGATACAACATCAAGCATATAAAATTTTGCATGATGATGGGTCAAATAATTTATAACATGATCATACCATTCCCTCCATTATATATATGCTTACAAAAAAATTGTCATCATAAAAATTTTGACCAAAATAAACATCTAGAGCTCTAAAATAATGAAAACATGCCCATAGTCTATGGTAAGCTTATAATCCTCTCAGCAAAGAAAAGAATGAAGAATTTTTAACAGAGCCAACCTGAAACCTTGAAGATATACAGATAAATAAGTCTCTTTTTAGTATCCTTTAACATTTATTCATGCAGCAGCCATTGCAGAAACCATTAAAGACATTTTCAATAGAGCATTCAGTGAACTCAAAGGGGCAGATAGTCCTTTTATAAAGACATTTACAAATATAAGTTTTGATTTTCATTAAATTGAATAGGACCCAGCAGTGTTTAAAATCTGATTTTGGTCTACATGGAATTTTTAATTTGAAAATCAGCTTACTTCTGTCACTGAGTATATTTGTGCTTTTGTCTGAAAATCTGGGCTGTTGTCTGCTCTATGGTCAAGTTGTTGTCGCTTTGATACATTCACCATTTCCTTTCTCAATTTTATGCTAAATGTAATTCTAAAGATGCTCAACTTGTATTAAAGACAATAAAACACTAAAGAGATATATGAAGATGTGGTGTGAGTGCCAATGAGACAACTCTCCATCAAGACCAAGTACCAAAGTTGTTTACTTGTAGAATACTGTTACACAACTTATTTTCAAATCATCCATCAAGTCATCCAAAAAGAACGACCTTCAAAAAAACCAATACAAATATAAAACTATAAACAAAATCCTCAAACAGCATACTGTATTTACTGAAAATGATGGGTAAGACCTACAAATGACAGAAAAAAGTGTATACTCTAGGCAACAAAATTAATTTCCTTGTCAAAAAACTTTTTATTTCAGTCTGCTGACAAAACAAACAAGTGATAATATCAAATCTTGGAAAAAAATGGCCTTGACCATGAAACAAACCTTACAATTGCATCATTTAATTATGGCTATATCCAGTAATCATATTGCATTAACCACAGTAATAAGACTCGGTAAACTTGGCTGATGTATTAAATAACTGCAGCAGCTGGTACAAAGCCCATCTGCAATCTGTTTGCCGCTGTTTTTCTAATCAATGGAATATATCTCTATCTCCACAGAAAATAAAGATTGATGCTAAATATGGCAGACTGTATTAGCTTTCCTTGAGACCGGTCAAAGGCAAAAAGGATAAAAATCCACATGTTGCATGTAAACTTACAAATTTACACAAGAAAATCCATCAGCATCTTTTTCAATTCACTTAAATAAGTACCATAATTTCAGATTTAATTTTCTTTTATAAAGGCCTAGAAATTTTCTTCAAATAAATTAAAATAGAAGTTTTGGAAAATAAACATTAAATTTCAATCGGATAGACACCCATCACAATATAGGACCAAATAGCAGCATTTCAAAAATTTTGTGACCCAATTAACAGAAAAAGAATTGTAATATTAACAGGCACTAAATAATTACTGTTTTAATGATAGGTTGTATTTTCAAGATCATTATTCTTTCTCAGAGAAGATTGCATTATAGCTATCAGATCAAAGTTATACTAGCTCAGAGGAACATACTTTTTAAACCTTCAGAAATTGCATGCTTGGCATAGTTTCTTAGGACACAATCAAAATGGTTACTAGAAAATTGTTTTGAATTTTTTAAACAGGTATAGTACTCTAGTCTAACAAATCTGAAGACTAGATTTTTTTGCTTCCAATTAAAGTTATAAATAAAAATGATCTCAAGTCAAGTTAATATTCTTGTCATGCAATGATTAGAAATGATTAAAATTGGTGTTAACTCCAACAATTTATTTCTACGACAAAAAAAGATCAAATGGCAAAGCCACATGCGTTTAAGGAAACCACAAAACTGTAATATCATGCCGATTTAATGACGAAAAGCTTTCAAGAAACATCAAAATACAAACGTAACTCAACCTACCTGTGGTTCTTGGCGATTCCTTGTCATTCTGAGATCTGTTTAATAACCCAGTAATCAATAGTTAAACTTCTCCAATACTCTACGTCCTTAGAGAATCAACAATATCGTACTCTCATATCAAGCTAAATAATGTGATACATTGGAAACCATTAACCAATGTGCTAAATGACACAGCATAACAATGTTGGGTTTGACGAGTTTATTGAAAAAGACAGCAATAAAATATTCAGGATGAATTCCCTAGATGCATGGTGGTATTTCAATTGACTGGAGTCAAAATGAAAAGAAATGTGAATTTCAAATGTTCTGACTCTCGCTGGTTTTTATACCGAGTCCTCGTATATTCAACATGGATAATGGATCAATGGCACAATACGAGATCAATTGAATGTTTTAGATCATTCTCACCAACAGTTATCCCTACTGGCGTTAATCATAGAAAATTGGAAATCATCAATTCCCTGCTTTTGCTTTATTACCACTACTTTATATCTCAACATTTTGAAATTTCCGGAAGTGCCTACACATAATTTACAATTTCCAAGTACCGCTTATCTTTTAAAGTTTTAAAGTCTTAATGCAAAGCTTCTTTTTTGTATTCATGATAATTTTAATTCTTTCACACAAATTTGATCATCTTTTAAATGTTCATGCATAGTTATGCTAATGTGTAATTGTAACCCGTTTTTCTCATAAAAATAATTCTAACGTTATTTTTTTGGCTTAATTTTTTATTAAGAATTCAAGATACATAATATACATCCTAGATTAAATTAATTCAACTCAAGTAAAGTGTAGCTTGTTTAATCTTTTGTACCGTGACATGATATTCAATTGTTTCCATTGTGTAACATGAATGATTCTTAAACAAATATTTGGACAAAAGGCAGTTTGATGTACCGATTACAACAATCTACCTTGCTACCGAGACTTCAATGAGAAATTAAATAACACGTTGAACAAAATTCAGTAGGTGGAAGAGCATGAATGCAAAACAATTAAATAAATGATACCCAGACGAGGAAATAATCTTAAATTTGCCCTTCCATTCAAGTTAGAGATTTTGCAGACTGCCTAATGATCACTGGTGATTTATTTACTAGGGTCAACTTATGTTATTTACATGTCCATTCTGGTACTGCCAGATTATAGGAGATGCTACAATTAAGTAAAGAACTATAGCAGAAGACTGGTTTTTGTAGATAGAGAAAAACCAAAGATCAATATTTGTATCGATTCGTTCAAATGACCTAGAAATATGCCACATAACAGATCTGTTTTCCCTGATAAAATGTAATGTAAAGAAAAAGATAGTTTATTGGAACAATCAAATCTAATTTTCCTCCCCAAAAATACCATTACTAAAAAGTGATGAATCTAAAAATTGACAACTGCATTAACCCAATCACCGTGATCTGTTTACATAGAAGAAGATGGAAGTTCTGAGATATTTTATACAATGAAGAAATACATGAGAGAGATTAATACATTCCATATACAATATTGTATTGATCTTGGAATGTTACCATATGTATTGATATCCATAAATAGAAATTCAGTATTCCTAATAAAGAAAATTAATGACCAGTTTTATGCAGTTGATCTTAATGCAACTTGCAACAAATGAAATACAATAGGAAACTGTAAATAATGCAACTCTACAAATCTTTTATTCAATTGAAATCTAGCCCAAAAAGTCTGAACTATGGTTAATCATCAATATATATTTTTGTGAAAGATAAATATGATTTGTATATACATGAAAAATTAGAGTTGCGTCAAATTTTATTTTTTACAAATGTCTTGCGTTTAAAGCTATCTATCAAATATGTTTACTGTCCTATAGAAGAAACAGAAAACTAGCACTACAGAAATTTCTAAAGTGAGGCTAACTACCAACAATGATGAATCAAATAGAAGCCATGCAAAATACATAATGAAACCCTACCAAATGTATAACAGTGATAATGTTGACATAAACCATGTTCACAACAAACAGCCAGGAAAAGGTACTGCAGAAGATCTGTCAAACTCCAGGAGCACTGATTTCAAATGGTGCTAGACAAATTTTCTCCTTACAATCTATTCACCACTTGAGACCAGAATCCTAAAGGACAATAGTTTAACACAGCACAGACACAATCGTCATAAATACATGTAATGATTGGTTATAAAATACACCTTACATTAAAACTCAACAGTAAGCAAGCAAATGCTTCTTGGTACATAGATTCAAATGTTTTAGTCTAATGAGGACAGCAACAACTTATAAATAGAAGTATTATGAAATGAAACTCTCAAAAGGTTACTGAATGAACAATTTGTAGTTTTGAAAATTTGAATCTGACAACATGCATCCTCAAGATCAATGCACAAATAAAAACTTCACTTCAATATATAAGAAATCACCTATACAACAACATAATTTTTTCCCATAACAATAGCTGTAAACATTAACCAAATATGGTCGTTTCCATAACTGGTTTTGATATAAGACAATTACATAATTGAATTTCTAACCGTTCTAATCAGACATCCATACAAGAATTTGAGAATTACAGAAAAGAAATCAAATAAAGTGTCAGGCAGTAGATCATCAATGGAGGTTTCTCAATCATAACTATATATTGCTTTGAATAGGTTAACCACAGAACCGCCAGTTTTGCTTGGAGTCCTAGCTCTATAATACATAATTACGTTTACACTATCGAAGATTAACCTTGTATCTATAGCAGATGTAGTTGTAAATTGTTGAAAAATATCAATACCAATCAGCACATCAGTTAGTCGCTTTACAATTCACACAATCTTCATACATGTAAAACAATCGGAGAATTTATCACACCACTTTAAAGCACTGGAGAAAAAAAAATTGTCGATCTCTTAAATAGATGACATCATTTTCATCTGAAATTTAATTTTCTTCCCGTTTTTTAATTCTTTCGTGAAACAAAATGCTAAATGTGATTTAAAGCATTTCTCCCAATTGATTTGAAGGAGACAACAGCAACACATTCAAGACTTGGCAAATAGTTTTCTACAAATGATTATGGCGAAATCAAATTTACTAATAAATATGAAGTTGAAATCTATTTCCACTGCACAATCTAAAGTGAAATCTTGAGATGATAAAAGCTAACACACAAAACAATTTTATGCCATTGTTAGGGTTCATTCCTATTAAATATTCAAAAGTCAAAATTAATCCACAGGAGGAAATTTTCTTTTATGGAAATATTTCATATATCAGATACAAGATTTTAATACTTTTAGATCCCTTATACTGTGATCCTATCTCAGCTTGCATGGCAACTAGAACGTATTATTGTGTAAATACAACGTGTAAAAATAGAGAAAAGTGTATGGGCATCATTCAATTCTAGATGTTACAAAATAAACATACACGTTTTCATTTATATCACAGCAGCAAGACAAATAGGAAAACAAATCCTTACAACAATGACAAAGGGAGATAATCTGAGTTACTTCCCTTTCTTATTATAATTATTTACCAAGAAAACCTTCACACAAATTTAGAGTAAAATAAAGTACCTGCTGTATTTCTTGCTGTTGCTGTGCTCTTTTTTGCTCAATTAATGTGTCTTGTCTGCGTATTAATTCTTGCTGTAGTCCAATTTTGCGCTTCAACTGCTCATAATCATCTTGTCTCACCTCTGTCTTGGCTTGGTCCCATTTCTGTGACAAGTCTTCATATTTCTAAAAAAAAAAAAAAATGAAGGTTATAATCTGAGAATTAAGCTTGAAATGTCAATACTGAAACAAGATCAGTGAGAAAACAAATAGCACAGGTTTTTTTTACCCTAATCCTACAAGTGCAAATAAATTATCCAAGCATTTAGTCAACAATAAGAAACATTAATCTACAAAAAATGTATGTATAACTACCTAAACACTACCATAAAAAACACTTATTGTAGATAAATATGAGTTCTTCATTTGATAGTCTAAATATAGCACTGAAAAAACTCAGATTTCTAACATAAGGAGCTACAAATAAGTTAAATAATAACGTTTCGTTTTGTAATTATTTTTTTTGAAATTTCAAAAATGAAAGTAGTGACCTTAAATAAAGTCAAGTATATAATCCAAACCAAACATACAATGTACCAACCATAATTAATAAATATCATATACCAAACATGATTTTTACAAATGATTAATTTAGACTCCTATACTCCATCTGTCCGACACTGTTGATCATAAGAATTGGAAGGTTTATATATAACAATGAGGTAGTTACTATATAAACACACATAGTAGTACTGAAACCTTGGATGTATTGGGAAAATTGATAAATTATTCATACATGTGTAAATTACCATTTTTAATACAGAAATATAGTCCAGATCAATACACTCACCTACAAGATTCCATTTCTTGTTACAACTCCTTCGACTTATAAAAAGGTGACCATTTCCTTTCAGAATTAAAAAAACTCATCAAAGGACATGCAGAATGCATTAAAAATGTGTTTCTTTCGATTGAACTGGCAATATAGATTTTCAATAGTCAATTATATTGCAAGAGTAATAAAACTGCAAATGTTTACCATCTAATAACATTGATGAAACCTGTCATGCAGATCTAGAAACATTTATTGTTGCAAGTTACATGGTACCACAGATTTAGAATTGGTCAATCATCTAAGAAAGACATGTGCCTTCTTAAAATAATTCAAGCAGAAAAGGGCAAACTAATTCCATATTTTGGTTTGGGAACCCCACACCATCAAAACTATCAATCCTGCACTCTTATTTTAAGAAGGTTGTATAATATCATTATACAAGTTATTCATAATCTAAGCTTGATACGGTTAATTCATGAAACAAATATTGAATTTACTGCGGCCTTTGCTTAAGATTATCGATAAATGTACATATATACATACAAAACTATCAAGATAAAATTCTGTGTTAATGAATTCTTGTGGTGGACAGAACAACATGTACAGTTGGACGGCAGGTCAAAGTTAGGAGGAATATTGAATCAGTAACTTGTGTCGGACAGAACAACATGTACAGTTGGATGGCAGGTCAAAGTTAGGAGGAATATTGAATCAGAAACTTGTGGTGGACAGAACAACATGTACAGTTGGATGGCAGGTCAAAGTTAGGAGGAATATTGAATCAGAAACTTGTGGTGGACAGAACAACATGTACAGTTGGATGGCAGGTCAAAGTTAGGAGGAATATTGAATCAGAAACTTGTGGTGGACAGAACAACATGTACAGTTGGATGGCAGGTCAAAGTTAGGAGGAATATTGAATCAGAAACTTGTGGTGGACAGAACAACATGTACAGTTGGATGGCAGGTCAAAGTTAGGAGGAATATTGAATCAGAAACTTGTGGTGGACAGAACAACATGTACAGTTGGATGGCAGGTCAAAGTTAGGAGGAATATTGAATCAGTAACTTGTGTCGGACAGAACAACCTGTACAGTTGGATGGCAGGTCAAAGTTAGGAGGAATATTGAATCAGTAACTTGTGGTGGACAGAACAACATGTACAGTTGGATGGCAGGTCAAAGTTAGGAGGAATATTGAATCAGAAACTTGTGGTGGACAGAACAACATGTACAGTTGGATGGCAGGTCAAAGTTAGGAGGAATATTGAATCAGAAACTTGTGGTGGACAGAACAACATGTACAGTTGGATGGCAGGTCAAAGTTAGGAGGAATATTGAATCAGAAACTTGTGGTGGACAGAACAACATGTACAGTTGGATGGCAGGTCAAAGTTAGGAGGAATATTGAATCAGTAACTTGTGTCGGACAGAACAACATGTACAGTTGGATGGCAGGTCAAAGTTAGGAGGAATATTGAATCAGAAACTTGTGGTGGACAGAACAACATGTACAGTTGGATGGCAGGTCAAAGTTAGGAGGAATATTGAATCAGTAACTTGTGTCGGACAGAACAACCTGTACAGTTGGATGGCAGGTCAAAGTTAGGAGGAATATTGAATCAGTAACTTGTGTCGGACAGAACAACATGTACAGTTGGATGGCAGGTCAAAGTTAGGAGGAATATTGAATCAGTAACTTGTGGTGGACAGAACAACATGTACAGTTGGATGGCAGGTCAAAGTTAGGAGGAATATTGAATCAGTAACTTGTGTCGGACAGAACAACCTGTACAGTTGGATGGCAGGTCAAAGTTAGGAGGAATATTGAATCAGTAACTTGTGGTGGACAGAACAACATGTACAGTTGGATGGCAGGTCAAAGTTAGGAGGAATATTGAATCAGTAACTTGTGGTGGACAGAACAACATGTACAGTTGGATGGCAGGTCAAAGTTAGGAGGAATATTGAATCAGAAACTTGTGGTGGACAGAACAACATGTACAGTTGGATGGCAGGTCAAAGTTAGGAGGAATATTGAATCAGAATCTTGTGTCGGACAGAACAACATGTACAGTTGGATGGCAGGTTAAAGTTAGGAGGAATATTGAATCAGAAACTTGTGGTGGACAGAACAACCTGTACAGTTGGATGGCAGGTCAAAGTTAGGAGGAATATTGAATCAGTAACTTGTGTCGGACAGAACAACCTGTACAGTTGGATGGCAGGTCAAAGTTAGGAGGAATATTGAATCAGTAACTTGTGGTGGACAGAACAACATGTACAGTTGGATGGCAGGTCAAAGTTAGGAGGAATATTGAATCAGTAACTTGTGGTGGACAGAACAACATGTACAGTTGGATGGCAGGTCAAAGTTAGGAGGAATATTGAATCAGAAACTTGTGGTGGACAGAACAACATGTACAGTTGGATGGCAGGTCAAAGTTAGGAGGAATATTGAATCAGAAACTTGTGGTGGACAGAACAACATGTACAGTTGGATGGCAGGTCAAAGTTAGGAGGAATATTGAATCGGAAACTTAGAATCAACTGGGATCAATGCTAATAATCATAATACTGGAATTATTACTACTGGGATATTCAGTTGACATAAGACAAAATAAACCATTTTAGGTACAAGGAAAAGAAAAATTTAATCCAGAAAACAGGGGAAAGGCTGGGGGTTTTATTTCCAACCATCTCAATAATTAATGCAAACTAAAATTTCGAAATTTACAGCGTGTAGATTCCAAAAATGGCAACATCAATATGTCAGTATATTAAAAGAAGAAGTGAAATAGTACGTCAATGATGTAGGAACATCAATAATAAACATCTATTTCAGATGTGAAAAGGATGAAATTTCATACCAATTTGAACTGTGGTACAACATTAATGCATTCAAAACAATCGTGTAAGGTCAATAAAAAGTATTTCTATTATACTTGTGCTAAAAACATATAGAGAGTAATCAGATATGATTTAAGATCTACTGTTAGAAAACATCAATGATCATTGTGCCAGTCTGTATTCTCACAAGACTTAGCTATGGTATATCTTCTGATGTTGAATTCCCTTTGAATTTATAAAATGATAATTGGAAGTCATAAAAGTATAATGTATATGCTCAATAAGAATAACCCAGTGAAACAATTCTAAATAGTTTTAACAAAGTAAAACATTTAATGAAATCACTAAGGAATTAACATGAATTTTCCAATTTCTGCCATGTTCTGAGAGTCTGCATATAAACATTAAGGTTGATTAAGTAGACTTCCCTTTTGGACCCCACCCCTGAATTTATTTTTTAAACAGAAGAAAGGGGGGGGTACAGGGAATGATTTTTAAAAGGTTCCAATCATTCAATATACTTAAGGACAATAACTTATCAAAAAGAACAGTTTTACTAGTAAAGAACCTCTCTATCCCCCCTTTTTTAAAAGATTATTCCTGAATTTTTGCAAGTTATCAAAATCACTAATTCTCTTTGAAGACCATCACTGAACAGCAGACGAACAGTACTGAAGGCTTGAGGATATATTTAAAAGAAATCTTTGAGAACAGATTTACTTTTAAAGATCTGCCCTCCCCCCCTTTTTTTTGAAAGTTCAGGATCATTGAATGCAAACGAAAACTTATTTTCTCTTTGATTAAATAACTGAACAACAGATGGACAGCACTTAAGGCTTGATGACATATGTACAAGAAAATCTCGGGTAATTTTAACACCTGAACAACTATATAATTATGTCATTATCACTTTACTGTTATACCTGGCCTTGGGGTTTATAACATATGGATCACCATATCTGCCATAATTATATGGTTTACAGTATAGTGTGAACAAATGGTATGCATAGTTTAATTCAATATTCTATAGTTGTTAAATTTGTTCTCTTTCAATCATGTCACAATCCATGAATGTCATGTTGAAGGCAAATTGTTCAACTTACAAACTATTTAAAGACAGGGAAAATTAAATGCATAAAAATTTTATGATTAAAAATGCAAAAAAAGTGAAGCAAAATTATACATTTTGTCATTCCCTTTGATACTGTAGGTCTATGCAGAGGTTTAAAATATGTAAAGTCATATGCGCTTGTCTGAAATGGGGCCTAAATAGGTTGAAAGGAATTATTTAAAAGCTATTTCCATTGAAATAATCTGTCTAGAATCACCCCCCCCCCCTTTTTTTTTAATATATCAATGAAGCAGTATTGTTAAATTTTCAAATCATGGAAATAAGGACTTGCAACAGTTAAACTAAATACATCATATAGTTCATTTTCACAGTAGTTGTTGAAAGAAAACATTGCTAAGCTTTCTTACACAGATTAACAACCACTAGGATTAGAAGCAGGGTTAACATTTTATTGCCTCAAGTTCAATAAAGAACCACCTAAGCTATCATATAATTTCAATCGACTTTTGGTTAAGTAAGTCATCTACTAATTATCTAACCACCTAATAAAACAAGTTATGGTAAAAAGGTTTATTCCTCAAGGCTTACAGGGAGTATTAATCATTCACACCTCCTACCATAATTATGTACTCTAAAAAGTCAACATCAAAAGGATTATTTATTTCCCTTGAATCAGTTATAAGTCAATGAAATTTCCCTGGCCTGCAATTTTATCTTTTACATATTTCATGCAAGTGAAACACACCAATGATGATATTGACATTCAATTAATCTGGCCATATGAGAAGAAAACAATCTGTCTCTATGCTAGTGATAATTTTCCAATTATAGTGTAGGTGTTTGTTGACCAATGGAGGCAATATCATTTGAAAACCCATATATCTCCTTACAGCTGTTTAGATAATTATCAATGCTTTAAAACATTCATTGCAGCTTAATCAAAGCTACGAAAGACAATTTTTCATCTGAATTACACACACAAAAAAGTACCGTTCTAATTGTAAATAGGGTTCAAATGAAAACTTGACATGCATATACTGAAATACTAAATTGAACAAATAAAAAAAAAATGGACAGTGTTTTGTTTTCATTAATTATAAGTCACTGTCAATAAATAATATTGTTTTACTCTGGCCTTTTTATTCTAATAAAGAACAACGTATTGCCAAAGCCAAATACAGAATTTAAAGACAGACTAATTACTTGTGCTTTAATATAGCCTAGTAACAGTCATTATGCTGTATATAATGGTTAACATGTCATTGTAACCCTTCACAAAGCCTTTAATCCTTAACTTTTCAACAGCAAAAACTGGACATGTGCTAACACATTTTTTTTGGTTTTTTTGCAGGCAATCAATTCTTTTTTAATCATATCAAAAGCTATTTAAAGAAATGTCAGGTAAGTCATGGTTAGTCACCTTAATTAAGCTAGTTCCCTTGATTCATTACCTAATAAATTTTAAACGCTTTGGATGAAATTCAGATAAGTTGTAAGAAATGATCCACAGAAAAATTGGGGCTGGTGCATAATGCAAGTCAATTAAGTTACTTTAAGCACATGCAGTTTGCTCTGGCCTTTTTATTTCAATAAAGAGAAAGTATTTGCCAAAAGCTGGAAGACAGATCAAATTTGAGAAAAATTGTTAATACATATATGATATATGCTGTAAGTTTACAAGACATTAAAAGTTAAGAAGTTATCATTAAAAAGTAACATTAGAAATCGTTGAAGTGTGAAATCTTACAAGTTCAAAAGCTAAATAGACAGTATTAAGCTACTTTAGTGGAAAATTGTTTAAGTCTCCTTGATTATGCTAAATCAATGACCTACTAAGTTCTCCGATGTAATCATCACCAACAGGTCAATAAGCTTTCCATTAGTTCTGTTCAACCAATAACCTCTTAGTCTTAAAACACTAGCTTAAAAAGCCTTAGAAACATATATGATATTCACGCTACCAGGAAGCTTTAATTCTCTTTTAAGGTATAAAACTAAAAGTTGTTCAAACTACGGAAGAAAGATTCCACATAAAGGAAGAATAGAAAAATCAATGGAAAGCACACGTTTAAATTCTAGATGGCTGATCAAAAAGTTCATATTACAGCTATTCCACTTAATGACTTAATTGTTTTTATTTGCCGACAATAAATTAAAGCAAAGAATACTTCTATTTAATCTTCCAATGAATTGGTTTATTGAGATGGCTGAATAAACAATTGCAAAAAACATTCGAAACCTGTTTGATTTGCAATTCATAATGTCTTACTGAGTAAGCATAATTTACCAATGAATATTGGATACTTTACCTCAAGTGTTTAATTAATCTCAATTTAGAATCATGGTTTTTCCAATTTTTTCTTCGATACGGAGGATACTCCATTATTGGGTCGGATGATATATAGTTTGTCAATATATACAGTCAATAATTTCGATTTTTTTCTTTCTTTTTTTGTACTTCGTTTAATTTTTTTATTGATAGATGCCTGCAACCGTTATTTAATACTTTAAAAAAATTGAATTACTTTATAAAATCATTAAACCATAACAGGACATTCATCGATTCATATCATATTAAAGGTAATTTGAATATTACAATACACCATGTCAAATAAAAAGATAATTTGTTTACTGAATCAAATGAATTTCAACCAGGCATTAAATTTCCCAATGTCCAGCCAACGTAAAAAAATACAGTTCAAGAGCACCTGAATTCACACTCGATATTTTAGACAGTTCATGTTGTTCAACCTTATAAAGTTCTCTGCAAAATGATGAAAACAAAACAGTCATAAAAAACTTTGCAGAGAACTATATACTGTTTTGTTTTCGTCATTTTTCTTTTTTGCAGGTTGACTGTTTTACATCAACTTTTGATTACCTACTTATCTCCCCCCCCCCTCTTTTTTTTTTATAGCAAACATTGAATAGTTTTGCTGGTTAATTAAATTTGTACAAGTAAAATTTAATGAAAAATATGAAAATGCTGAAACCCTGGTAGGTTAAGTCACATCACTAATCCAGAAACCTAAATTGAAGAAAATTTGTCAAATAATTTAGATAAATCTGAGCTCGTCTGAAATTTTCCATGCTGGTCTATCTCCCAAATTTATTAGAGCAAAAAATTATCTTTCAAGCAATACATTTTTAATATATTAAAAAACCTACCACCAATTATGGCTTCTAGCTGTACCATCCAAATATTAATAAAAATTAAAACACAAATCATAACTTAGGAAACCTTGGTCAATGTGCGTGTAGTTTACATGTGTAGAAATGCATCCCATACAAGTATACAATTTCACAAACAATGTAGGTACATAACAAATCGATAGACCTATTGTACAAATACATAAGTTTGCATGATACAGGGCGTCCCCTTATACAATATTGACAAATCTATTGTCCCAAATTAGTTCGGTTTGTATTCTTTCTATTGTTCCAAGAAACAACTTTTAAAAACCTAATCACAAAGGCCTGTACATTTTGAAAGGTAAAAAGTCAACTATAGATATTGAATAAAGTTTAATATTATTTCACATAGAGAAATATTTCTAAAAGTAAGAACCTTTCAATGCCTCAGTGAAAACAATTTAAGAAAGAAAAGACTTCACTAAGGACTGTATAACTACATTATCTAGGAAGAATACTATCGAATCACTATGTCCTTGTGACTACAAATACAGAGATCTTTTTAACAAACTTTGTTGATTTAATCAGTTTGTTCTGGTTGAAAAGAAACCAGTCTCAAATTGCCCCATAGTTCAATCAGCTAGGTTGTAGGCTTTTGTCCTGAACTGACAACATTATACACAATGATCACCCTAGACAAATTCTGAGTGAACTACTGGTGTCCATAGGGCAATTTGGTACACCCAGGGTCTACTGAGGTCAAGAGGAAATAAAATATCAGTGGCATTTTTTCACTTGTCATGGTAACAGTAATCTTTTCTTTTTTATCAAATGAAATTATACAGTTGCAATTCTTAGCCTCCAATCTTATATTGAGATTTGCACACTCACATTTTAATAAATCTTTTGGTGTGTGTATGCTTCTTTTTCAATTGACCAAAATACTAAGAACTAGTTTATTTACCTCAGTGCAACATTCCAGTTTAAGCTGCTTCAAGCATTAGGCACATGCAATTTAACATAAAAAGAATAAAGAGGGGGCTAACACTTCCCCAAGTATTAGCTAAAGGATGATTTTTAATGTATCACTATTCTCGTACTGACCTGACCAATTTTTCTTCATAAAATAATGAACACAAAAAAAAGCATTTATACTCATAATTCCCCCCTTTTTTTAAGAAGTTATCACATTCAAATATTTATGCCTTTGCACCCAAATATTTTGTAGGAGAAAAGAATAAGAGTAATGACATTCCATAAGAAGCAGTTCAATTAATGTTCTCAGAACATATGGAATTTCAGATTCTTTCATTTAAAGCATGCTACTACAAGTATCTTTAAACAAAATCATATAATGCAATGGGGCAAATAAATCTTAGAAGTCAAAGGAGCACGGAAAACAAAATCATATAATGCAATGGGGCAAATAAATCTTAGAAGTAAAAGGAGCACAGGAAACAAAATATGAAAATCCAAAAATAAGGTAAATTCATGTGCTGTGGAAGGGAAAGCAATCCCTGCCAGTGAGTGGGATCACCATTTTCTGAAGTTGAACTGAACAAATTCAAACGGGAATAAATAAAAACTTTGATGTCTTAAGTAATCAATGATACTGAACTGAAAATTAAATGGCCTCAATTTGGTACTGAAAAATTTTGTTGCTTCCAGTATGAAAACAATTCATTAACCAGTAAAATGCTCCAAATCAATTTAACTTGACAAAAGAAAATTTAAACTAGAAACAATAGAGGATCACTTACTTTCAAATTTCTTTCAAGAGTTTTATTTCTCTGTATACATTGTATTCTCGGTTTTTCTTCATCTTCCTCATAGATTTTCCTCCCTTTAGGTAATGCAACAAAACTACTTGGGTTCGGATTAACGAAAACAGTTTTTAAATACATGACAACGTTTTGTCTTTGCCAAAGTTATTTTTTTCTTTTAAATAAATTAATTTCCCTTTCTTCTCTTTAGAAACTCAACTCCGCACAAAACAAAATATTGTTGTTATAAACAAAAGCTTTCATTATCGTCAAGACCTTTTGTCTACTGCATGCATTTGAACAATACAATTGTAACTTAACCAAGAAGGTATTTGAAAAATCAAATAGAATTTGTAAAGAAAAAGACAGTAAAGATAATAACCTTACCTTCAATTTTTTAAATTACAGCTAGAAATTATGATGAGTAATCGTTCATACTTACACAAAAGCGTGGAGCGTCCTGTATTAACAAGTCACTGTGAAGGTGGAATTAAAATTTCTGACTTTAAACAAGTAAAAAAGAATTTCAAACTAAGCTGACAAATTAAAACTTTTCAAGTCCAATGTAAAAGTTTCCTATTTGGTCAGTACATTTTAGGATTATAAGTTTTGGAGGGAAAGTCACTCGGGTGGATAAATCCTCTTATTTGTTCTGTAGGGTTTAATAAGGGTAACTTAACACTGAGATATTTGAACAAGCCACTCACGAAACATAGTTTGTGTAGTTTGTCGTGGGTTTAGTTACATAACGTGGGACAATAACTTGCCTCATTTATACAACTTGACACATATATATTATTCTACAAACATTTGCATAATGATATCAAAAACTGCTAATTTTGCAAGGCCATCAGATTGATTCATACTTGTGTAATCTTATTTCCTTCTATCTATTTATAGGTCAAGCCTTCACTTAATCTGGTCTTGTTCAAATAAGTTAATCCCCATTTAAGAAATTCTGAATGATACACAAGCTTTAAGTTCTCAAGTGCAAAATAAAGTGTGTTAGAAACATCCCAAAAAGACTAAATAAACTCTAATATGATAGATACTCAATGAACAAGTATATATAAATACTCCCCCCTTTTTCCACTAAAAGGGAAACAAAAGAAAAAACTCCATGAAAACATGGGCTTGCAGTAGTACAACATGATCAAATCCATTTCAATATATTTTCTACCCCCTACTTTACCCCATTACTGCCATATTTAATCATTCCAAAATAATACAAATTAAAAATATTCTTTCTAATTCCTATTCACACAGAACTATTACAGATTAAACTTTTAAATATATTTATACACAAAAACTGCTCTTTAAAGCTAAAATTGACCTTGGGGTGTGTTTTCACAAGATAATACCATAAAACTCAGGTTTTTACTATTAAGAGTTGAATTGAATTCTAGTATTTTGCTAAGGTATAAAACTGTCTTTATACCTCAAATTACTGTCATTTTAGTAGCTTGTTTATGTTCAAAACATACTCAGTACAGGATCATCTTTCATTCTATCTATTTAAATCTATTACACATCTTAATAATAAGCATTTTGAAATAATCTGAAATTAAAGATATTTTTAGAAGAATGATTTAATATGTAAATCTATTAAAACTTTATATACCTGTGTTAAAAAGTCTAACAGTTCAACTTGTTGATTTTTCATGCAAATAAATGAAATCAAATCTTCGAATATAATTTTTTATTACTCACTACGTAAAACTGAACAAAACATGAAAATACTAAAAGTTATGGATTCCAAGAAATATTATGCAATAATAACCTAGGATTTTTTTTATTATTCAAGATTGACAATAAAATCTTTAGCTATTCATTACATGACAAAATTTTGATTGCAACTGACATTTCACAGTTATTAAACTTAAAAATCATTCAGTATTATTATGCAAAGCTATTTTGGTCTTCAAAAAAGATGTGCAGGAATAATATATGTCAAATCATGTTTCAAAAACAATCTGTTATATGATCAGTTAAATATTTTAAAATTATTGAATGACTGCAAATACGGTATTTATCTCCCTTTGAGAAATTCTCAACTAACAAACAAAATGAAATAATACATGGATATACTTTACAAGTTTAAAGTTCTAGATTGTTCCATTTCTTACTGCCTTTCTATGACAAGCTGAGCCCAAATAAGACTCCAGACACCAGAGAAGACTTGTAATTGACTTATACAGCAAGGAATAAAAAGTCATAAGGCAGAGAAATAAAACATAGAGGTTACAAGACATCATGTCAATTGATCATACAACTTTAAAATTCTGGCTTAGAAAGTGAAATTAGAACTTAGAAATACTGGGGATCTGAAGCTAATAACTAGGGTTTCCCAAGCCAAATAAATTATCAACTCCAAAATTTTGTTTTTCAAAAAATATCAATGTCTTCATAATGAACCAAATACAAAAATACGCTGAACAAAACAGCAACATTTTATCAAACGAACAACTCTATTAAATAGAAATACATGTACTTTGTTTCATTCATAAAAATTACATAATGTTCTTTCTTTTGTGACTAACATAGAAAGGATTAAGTGTCTAATGTAAGCAGCTTAACTTATATGGTCAAATAGTGCAAGATCATTTCCTACAATACTTAGGCATAGAAGATAGAGCAATCAATCTACAAGTCAGAGAAGAATAGTTAGTTACCTTCATTGCAATTTGTTTTCAAAATCCTGAGATGCATTTATGATCCATGCCCAGCATCAAAATCACCACATGCATTTATGAAGTTGACAATAATGTAATTCTAATCAATGATATGTCTAATCTTATTGACAAGAGACCATATAATACATGTGTCTGTTAACAGATGTTCTCAATTTCTACAATCAATCATAATTCAATGAAAATTATTCATTTATAATCAGGATTTTTTTTAAATCATATTTGTTCTTTATGATAATGAATGCAAAGAGATATTTACAGAAAATTATTTATTAATAATCTGGCTTTTTTAAATCGAATTTGTTCTTTATGATAATGAATGCAAAGAGAACTTCATCCGAGTAATAGGTCAGGAAATATTACCTTGAAATGGGTACAGTGTACTGTTTCTGGTTTGATATTTCATCATATGCATATGAGCTATGGAAGTATGCATTTCCATAATCTGGGAAGCAGATCACTTGATATGTTTATTTAACATAAGGCATTCGAAAAATTCATTGAGTTGTAAAAGAGTGGGGTTTCAATTATCAGAGCTAAAATGCACTTTTCTTTTCTTTTTTTGAAAATTGAGAAAAAAGGAAATTGAATTAAGTTTTTGCAATGCTATATAGTGCTGTATTATATATTGAAATGTTAAAGAGGTTCATTAAACCTAACTAACCATGTGAGACCCTCATGGGTAGACAAGGTTGTAAACATCTGGGGGGGGGGGGGGGGGGGGGGGGGGGTAGTACTTAATTGTACATCTAATCTTTGAAGTTTAACTGTACAAAAACTTGCATAAAAATTTCAGAGAGAAAATCTCTAGAAGTGAAGCGACATGATCAACTTTCATTCGAATTAGATTAAACGCCAAAGAGTCTCATTTAAGTCAGGTTTTTTTTTTTTATGTGATCAGCAATAGCATTTATAAACTGTAAAGAGACAACCCTCTTATAAGCAAAATTTAAAGAGTGAAGGAATCGCTGTATTTGTTTTTTAACTAGTAACCATATATCAAAATTCTTTTTCCTGTCTTTTTGTCAAATGCATCAAAACTGTGAGTGACAAAACAAATTTATTCATTTTTTTACATTTCTATTACAGTTACATAGTAATATTAAAACAGCTTGTCTTTTCATGTTTGCATATATAGTAATAAATTAGCAGAATTATTTAAGACCAAACACTTTGATACAACTTATTAATAATTCCCATAAGGCTAATCAAGTATTTTACTCCACAGTATCCCCTTGTTAAATGACCATTTTAAATATTAAAACATTAGAGAATAATACCATATGTCAGTTCGCATCACACAATGACCACACTACATCAATTTTATTGTTCAATGATTTGGGTGAATATTAAATGACATGTTACCTGATGTCAAACAAAGTCAGAAACACCTTTATATTTATTGACCACTCCTGGCATTACAATAGAAAATTACACCGATCTGAACCTGGACTACCCACAATTCAATGTTTAACCAATTAGAATCACCAGGTAACTCGTTTTTAATGGATTTTTCTTATGAATCAATATAAACACCGTTATGTGAATCAAGGAAGATAAGTTTTTGTCATGCAAAAATATAATATAATAAGGTCATAAATAATGAGCCTAATATTTTTTTTCTTTTTATGTTTGCAAGAAGTCTCATTATTGAAGTTAATTACACTAGAAAAATTCATCTGAACAACAAACATAATTTTTTATAAAAGGCTAATGAAATTGAGTAGAAACTGAGGAAACATGAAATTACAATGAAGCTTTGATGTCTCTTACAATAAAGGAACAATCTATAACCAAGCTAAAAGATACTGAGTGTTAAACTCCATTTTCATTGCAATTATTCAATATGGCTATCAGTTTTATTGGCATAGAGAAGCTGAAAGCAAAGAATATGAACCAATCAGAAATCTACAAGTGAATGGTGAAAAATTATCTGACATACCATATAAGTTTGACTGAGTGCATTTTAGCTTATTTGCAAAAGATCGATGCAATGCAAAAACCTCAATCATGGTTAAGTTTATAGACTGCATTAATCTGTACAGGCAATTGGTAAACTAGCCTATATTATGAGCTACACATCGTCCCAAGGGAGCTGAGAGATATAGATATTTGTTCTGACTCTGTATCAAACATATATGATCTACTCTAAAAATGTTTACCATACATGTTTTTTCGAATTCACATACGCATTTAAGGTGTTGAATTTCTACAAAATCTAACATACATCATGATTTGAAAAAAAATATTTAAAAAAACAACATTCTGACAACATGCACAGTTACACCAAAATTGACATCTTAAAAAAATCAAAACCCTGTATATTAAAACTTCTCTAACTAGATGACCAACTAGTTTAGAAAAAGGGGGTCTGGGGTATTGGTCAATGGGAGAACAACACATAAGGTTAAGATACAGTCTAATTAAAAAGAGGTAGCCATTTAAACATACACTGAAAGTGTTTTATATTTTAACTGTGTTGAAATAAATTGTATAATGTCCAAACTAACCTGTTATACTAATCAACAAAGGAGAGATACCAGTATATATACATCTCCATTATAAAGTATGTTACAAAACTTATAAATGATTAAGTTCTTTACCTTATATATCAGTGAATGATCTAATGTGCATTGAGTATTATACCCTAATGATTGACTTTTATTGAATAAAGTAATGGTGGCAGTTCTCAGTTACTAGTACATTTATACAATTATTTAATAAAACTTATAATGACTTATATTTTGTATGCACATATCCAGTGCAATATTCTTTTTAGGGTTCATTTTAAATTTGAAATGAAAAAATGACAATTTATATACAAAACCTCTTAAAATTAAACTCCATTCCTTATCTAAGCTTTACCAAGTATTTGTAAAATTTAACTATTGCAATAAAATGTACAGAAAAATAAAATGCCTGTGTATAATTTCCACCATTTAAACAGGAAATGAAACCTACAACACTACCATGTGCTTTTTCCAACAGGTGAAATGAAATACTATTGCAGGTAAATTATTCAAAGGTCAAGTCTTATTATATCTTGTCATTTTAAAATTTTTATATCTAATAAATTAGGTTGCATAAATTATTTAACACTTTAAATACTAAACCACATCAAAACCCTTGAAATAAACATCAAGAAGTGATTTGTAACACTAACCTCGTGGTAGAAATGTGTCCGCTTCTTATATAGGTATTAACCTGCTAATATCGTTTTATGTCTTTTTTTTTATCAACAATACATGAATGACAAGTTTTTCTTCCATCTATAATACTATGTGAGAGAGAATCACTCAACCATGGTCATTGATTAAACCACTAAAGCCCCCTATCTTGTACATGCTTCTGAGCCTCTTCTCACGTATTTGGCCGATAATTAGTTTTATGGCTCTTGGCTGTATACTCTAAATACATTGGTCAAATCCCAGGCAGAACGATCAGATCTATACTCAACCAATCATTGATTAGCATGTGTTACGATTCCAATTAAGAACTTTGTCAGGTGTAAAATACCCGCTCAAACCTAACTCTATTGTTTTTCTGGTCGAACATGATAGATTTCTATTGAAGAGAACAAACAATAGCTCAACAACGACTAAAATGAAATAAGTCTATTTCCCCAAAACTGTATTGATCTTTTAAAAACTAGTTATGTAACGTGGAACATTTTAAACCTTACCTTAAAATTGGACAAAAGGCTCAATAAAAACAACTTCTAGTGTTAAACAAATATCAACACGAAATTGTAAATCCATTATTGACTTATGGAATTCAACTCGTGAAAAAAAGTGAGGACTTTTAATAAATGTTCATTAATGACTATTATAAACAAGTATTTTAAAATTATTTTAACCTCAAGGGTCGGGCCTCAACATCGAACATGAAAATCTATCGACTACAGTGTTTTAAAAAAACTTGTTCATGCATGCCTTTTGAATTTATTGATGGAAAGGTTTCCACGACTACTAAATATCCAATTATTGTAATATAATTTGCCATCCCAGTACAGGTAGGGAATATTGAGTGCTGTTATTGACAAATGGTCCTGTATTGCTTTCAACTGTATTTAAAATGAATTGCAAAGAACCAAGCCTAGCAGAGAGGAATCGTTGATAAACAGGAAGGCTCTCTGTGGGTCTATTCTACTAATACTGAAAAGACAAACTTTACTGACACATCAAAACAAGAGTAATCTATGCATAGAACTTGGAAATTCCAGTAAAAGCCCCATATAGTTTGTTCAACTCTCTAGTTTTTATTATATTTCACCTACCATAATATGGTAATCAATGAGATAAAATTGAGAAAATTAACGATTTTTTTTTTACTTTCCATGTTTACGGAGTGCACATTTACATCGGGACAATGTCGTGAATTACAACTATAAAACTAAACTTTTGTTCCAACAATGTTAAAAATATCAATCTACATAAGGCCGTCATTCAAGCAGTCAAAAGTACAGTATAAAATCAGAGAAAAGTGTTATCACTTTATTTGCAACAATCAATAATTTTCCCTCATCTAGCTTCTTTGTAAATCCTAAGGAAATTATTAGAAATGCAATAAAAATGGATTTCAATTTTCCATATCTTAAACTATATAAACACTGATAAAGTTGATAAATTAACTATTTATAACCAACTTTAAAAGTAATATCTTTTAATGTTTGTTTGTTTGTGTTTTTTTAAGCATAGTTATGAACCGTGAGCAAAATAAAATTAAAAAGTTGTTTGATGACCCTGATTTTCTTTTAATTATTTATACTTACCAGTCAGAAACATACTTTTGGATGATCTTTCTTTACTATGTCATAACTCCCCAAAAGTATGTTTCTGACTGGTAAGTATAAATATTTCATAAAATTTTAATTTGATTACAAACTAAAAAGTATACAGATCTTTAGATTAATATAACAAAGAAGTGTGTGAAGTTTTAAGCAGTTATCATAAATTGTTTTTGAGATACAGCGTGACATGTAAAATAAAAATTCCCCCTTTTTTACAAAATACTAAATAACTGAAAAGTATAATTTTGAACCATCAACAAAAAGAATACAGATCTTTAGATTAATATTACAAAGAATTGTGTAAAGTTTTAAGCAATAATCATAAATCGTTTTTGAGATATGGCGCGACATGTAAAAATCCCCTCCCCGTTTTTTACAAAATACTCAATAACTCAAAAATGAAAATTTGAATCATCACCAAAGAGTATACAGATCTTAAGATTAATATAACTAAGAAGTGTGTAAACTTTTAAGCAAAAATCAAAAATGGTTTTTGATATACAGTGCGACATGTGAAAAAAACACACCAGTGTTTTAGTTACAAAGTGCCGTAACTCAAAAAAGTTTTAATCTTATTTTCACCAAAAAGTATACAGATCATTTGACCATCATAAGAAACAACTATAATATATCTCATGAAATTTGGATAAGTTCTTCTCAAGTTTTGGTGCAACATGTTTACACCAGACAGACAGACAGACAGATAGACACCGGACATTTGTATAACAAAATACTTGCTGTCAAAATTTTGAGGGGCATATAAAAATAGGGAAAAATTTCAAAGGTACAACATATTTTAAAGGTAAAACGCAAATCAATTACAAAACTATAAAACTTTCAGAGAAAATAGCTTTGCTAATTTCCATTTACTATTATTCAGCCTACTGTTATAAAAAGAAGCCACTAGTTATGAATATTTATAAGTAGATTAACAATCACTGTATTGTTTAGAATAATTAGTTGTTCATGTCAATACCTTAGGGACAAGGTGAACATGTAATAAGATAGGAGAAAAAAATAAAAAAGTATATTGGATTGCAGGTAGCGACTGAAGTCAATGGTGTGGAGAACTTTGTGCTCAAACCGTAAAATTACGTTTTATATGAATTTCACCTTACTGTCATCTTTCCCTTTGTCTGATTTGCTAAATAGATTATTGAACAAAGTGGAAATGCCCAAGAATTTTTTAAACCAGCCTACACATTGAAAAAAAAACATATCAATACCCGGAATGAATTAAAAATTTGCTGACACGATATTCAACACCATTATGTCGGTCAATAAAATCTAGGTCTACAACAAGGGACCACAATAGTTATTAAACTGCACAGGATATTTTGTTCAACATTGCAAAATTTGCATGACAGAGTGTGTTTAAAAAATTACAATATTAAAGAACTAATTCGTAATTTAAAGAGAAAAAAATATTTACTCAAACATCTTTTAAATAAAAAAACAAACACATGAAAATCAACCAATTCTAAAATTTGAACTTGCTTTGAAACTTATCAGGATAAATCTATATATATACCAATAATCAAATCAATATCTTCAAGCATGACAAAAGAAAGTGCGTAAAACTGATTATTTGAGTTAATTTTCTTATTCCAAGGACCATAACTCTGCACAAATTCGCCAGACCAAAATCAAATTTGAACTTCAACTATAACTTGTCATTAAAAAATAAATACACCTTAAATCAAATAATTGTCTTAACATGAAGAAAAATTTGTGAAAAACTATTTGCCTGACTGACAGATGGACAGACAGACGAATGAATAGATTGCAAACCTAAAGTGACCTTTGACTTTGTCGGTAAGGGGCTTTAAAAAATATGTACCCAAATTAAAGACAAGAAGGTTGGTCTGTCAAACTTTCATTTTTCAGCAAAAAGGACTAATCAAACATGCTATTTTAGATACCAATGTCCACTAAATCCATGAAACATACCACTTGATGAATAAATGTCAACTTCTAGACAAACTTAAGTCTGCAAGACCTTGAGGGTGCAATAATCACTTGTATGAAGTGGACACTTCAGGATAAAACACTGACAATTATTAACCTTTATCAAACCTTACAAACAACGATTAAGATTTCATAATGTTGTTATCTGATTTAACCAGCTCTGTATGGCAGAATTTGGTCGGAAATGAGAATCAACATTAACCATCATCAAGTCTTTGAACTACCAATCTACAAGTTATGTTTTTATTGATTGGGAAGAAAAACAAGACGACATATATGATTAAATGGAAAATAAAAGTACCAAGACTTCCAATTGATAATGTGTGCCAACTAAGACTAAAGCAGAATAAAACTAAAATATCTCTAGCATAGCTCATAAATTCAGACCAGAAACCTTGCAATTCCCACCAGTAAAGAATGGCAGAGTCCATGTATTGCAATGGGAAACCCTAATTCAAATTACCTGTATGGAAATAATCAGTGAAATAACTTGTAGTTTTACAAGAGAGTTGATGAGGGCAGTTGATTCTACTGTAAGGTCAAAGGTCATACCTAATTTTGTCTAATATAAGTGTGAAGCAATTTTTTTAATGTATAACTGACAGTTCTAAAAGCTATACACAAAAATGTAAGCAAACAGTTGGGGTATACATTGCTTTTACATAAACACATGTTTATAAATTGCAATTTCCAAAATAGGCACTAATTATTTCAACAATTCATTCTGCGCCAAAACCTTCCCATCTACTAATCCAGGAACTAAACATCCTAACTTGTCCCTATATGACTATCTATATTTTGAAAATTTACACTGTCCAAATTAATATTTAACTTGTCTTGGGCATCATCAGACTGCAACATTATTTGCAGTGTTTTCAAAGCCAACCTGACTCCATTACGACGTCTACAATACACTTCTCCACAGTGCCTAGCTACTTTTCTACTGCTAACTTATCTATTTGCACCAAACTTAGACATAAAGAATATGCATAATAAAAAAAGTCATGAATAGGAAATCTGTTCAGACATTCTGACATTCCAATCACTTAAAAATGTACTCCCATATTGCAAGCAGGCCACTGTTCTGACTAAAAATATCCCTCAATGAAAGAACAATTACATATTAGTGCAATAAGTTTAAAACCAATTAAGCATTTCCGAAACAGTTGATTTCAAATTGATATACATGACACAGTGCAGTACAATCCATTTTACAAAATGTACTACCCTAATCGAAGCAGGCCACTGTTCAGACATAAAAGATCAGTCAATGAAAGAACAATTATATTCAGTGGGATAAGTTTAGAAACAATTAAGCATTTCAGAAATAGTTGCTTCTGCAGTTGATTTCAAATTGATATATACAACACAAAAAGGTGTGTGCAGTAAAACTCATTTAGAAAAACATGGTTTTTCTTTCACAGTCTAATTTTATAAAGACTGAATGTGACTTTTCAAATTTTTAATTGAACAGAAATCCAGTATCATGGTAAAATGCAGTTAATACACCAGAACATTTTCATTTTATGTCGGCCTCTTAATAACTTGCCAACTTTAGTACTAAAAATATCTGCAAAATGAGGAAATAATTTTTATACCTGAACATATTTCCTTCTTTTATACACCTTCATATCAGCAAATTTACTTTGCTTATCTTTTCAGCCATTAGTTGAACCCGCTATGCAATGAGCTGCTCTGGACAAAACTAAAGTGAAATATTTCCGGTATTTGACTTGAAGTTCATTGTAAGCAACTTATGTCCTTTTGCTTGAGCAGATGGATTTTTTTTAATGTCATTATTTTACAAAGAACTCTCTCCTTGCCAATGCAAACATATCAGAATGTAAGTTATATATTGTTCCCTACTGACCCCCTGCTGGTTGGGCATAGAGAGTTAGTAAAAGCCATAGGGGGTGAGGCTGAATTTATCACACACCGATGACAGTGTTTAACCAGTCACTTCATAATTTACCTATGGTGCGTTAATAATGATCAACTGCCACCTGTTTACCAGTGGTAAGATCTAAGTGCAGATGAACACTAGAAAAAAAGTGCAGATGAACACTAGAAAAAATAAAACACTTTACCTTCAACCCTTTCCCCTCACCTTGACAATAAATTTCTATATTACTTACAAGTTTCAAAATTCATCATTCTATAATAACAAAACATTTATCATGCATTCAGTAATTAGTTTCACACGAAGTCAACATCCATTAATAATTTACCATTCATTAATTTTAAGTATAAAAACCAAAAAAAATGTCAAAAAACTTTTTCAGTTGTCTGTGTGACTATATATAACACACATATCAGTTACAACTGTACTCTAACCTAGACACCAAATAGTATAACTAAATGAATGATTTTAAATGCACATACTAATATATGTGTAATCTTGAATCAGTATTTCAAAAAAGATAAATGCATGCATGAAAGGTCTTGCAATAAAACAATTTAAAAAACTCCTTTTTTATGTCATACAAAAAAAGAACTGTATGATAAAGATCTAGGGTGGACATAAAATACTATGGATACAAGTTTTAAATAATACCAATTGAATTCTTAGTACAGTGGTACCAGTATAATGAAACCAGCTCACACCCTGAATTCGAAGCATTTATAATGTTTGCCTGAATTCATAAAGGGGAAAGCAAGTACCGGTATATTATTAAAAATTTAGAAAACTGTCAAGAGTAACCAAACAACAGAAACCATCAAAATTGTGTGCAGAGGTCAATGTTTTCATGCTTACAAATTATGAACTTACCTTTCAATGTAGAGGAAAGACAGGCAAAGACCAAACATTTTTTTTTATTAATTATGGCCTCAAGTGACTGGTCTGACCTAACCTTGGACCTAACACATGACTTCTGGTTCACTACCAAAGCATTTGTCAAACCAAACACATTATTAACAGAGATCAATATCTAATGCTTGTAGAATAACTCATAACTAATAACTAAGTGAATATTTACTGACATGTTGATAAAAAAATTTAAAGATGCTTCTCAAAATATTTAACTCAACCTTAAACATTGCAGTTTGACCTCTTTCAATAAAAATCAATTGCATTTCAAAGAAATCTATAAATAAAAGAAAAGAAACAAATGTAACAGCTAGTAGTCGTAAAACTTCTCAATTTTAAATAATTAAAAGATTCATTGATTTGATAAAGAAGCAATAACTATTCAATTGAGCCTACCTTGTTGTAACAAAATTGATGGAAACGATTCCGTCAGCCCTTTGATCTATTATTGAGTAAAGAACTCTTGTTTTTATTCCCCTGGCACCGGAGTGCTAGTTTTTCTATATATGGAGAGTGCATAGAGAAGACCGTTGGAGCGTAACTGATCAATACGCAACACTATTTCATATTGACAATGAACATTTCATCCTGTGTTTGTATGTATATTTGACTAATGGTCAATCAAACAAATTGATTTTAGCTTGTTTTAGATGGGTAAATAATGGAACAATGGTACATCAAGGGGAACAAAAACTTCTGGAGAATTTCTGCCTACTAATTGAAGTCGATCTTTTAGGCTTTTTATATAACGTATTTCACAACTAACCATACAAAAGTGTATTTTGGTTCAATATATAGATGGGATGTTAGATATTTTATTTGCATATTGACTTTTGTATCTTTCTAATGTATTTATCTGTAAGTTTACAATGTTTTATGTCAATAAATGCAACAATATCTAAAACAGGAGCAAACAATGCCACCTGATGTTATAGCTCATGGTTTTAAAGTTTAAATGTTTAATGCATTATTACTGCAGATATTTGACAACCATTAAAAAAAAACTATCAAATTGCCAGTTATAATTCTCTGTTTTACAATGTGCATCTCCTTGCATCTTAGGGAATAATTTTTCAGTTTGTAGGTTTATAAATTATTAATTTATTCTATTAACATCAAATTTAAATATAAATACAGTTATTTATTGATTGAGTTTTTGGTTGCTAATGGCTATTTTGAGGCAGCAAGTTTTTATTTATGGAAGAAGCAGAGTGAGTGCACAAAAAGAACCACCAACCTTTGGCAGGAAAACAGCCAATCTTAGTGAATAATGATTTGAGCTGAAAATACCTGCAAGTGCAGGGTTTGACCTCAAAGCCCCAGTCTTGACAGGCTTTATCTAGTGATACAGAAGATAAACAACTAAAACCACTTGGCCGCTGAAGGCCCCCCCCCCCCCAAATGATTAGAAATGATTCAAAACTGTAATATAAAAGCCCTTTGCAAGGTCACGTCACCGTCTCAAAATTTTACAATATTCAAATGTAGCCGTATCACCATTCTGCAAAGAATTGCTTAAACCAGGTGCTACTTTTGAACTCTGTGTTGAAGGTTTCACAGGAATTTTGAGAGAAGAAAAATAACAGCAATAATAAAGCACTACCCCTTTGCTTAGGATTTGTATAGTGTGTAGGTGCAGTTTTGTTTAATGAATGGTCACCAAATTAATTCTTTTCCATTTAAAAAATTTCAGCCATTGCCTATATGCTTAAATTAAACACAATTAATCATATTATTAAACAAAAAAAGTAGCTCAAATATTGCACTGAGCATGTATAAAAGTCTCCCATCTGTCCATGTACTGTAAGCACCAAAGGGAAAAGACTTCCATTCAAATTACAAGGATTTTTTTAATAATCTATATGTATACATACAAGACCCAAAGATGTACAACTATGTATAACATATAAATATTAATCTTCTACAATTGATTGAGATTCAGTAACAGCCTGGATAGTATGTAGGTATCTTGTTTGTAAAAGAAAACATGTTACCATGTATATTTGTTTACAAATCTATTTCAATGATATTTTATCACTAATCAATAAGCACTTTCAAAACTTTATCTATAATTTAGATATATGTTTTATATTCTACAGCATGCTCTATATAGTATAATTGATTGCTCTATAGGTCTTAAATTAGTTGTATTTTGATCTTTTTCAGGTCCAGAAGATATAATTTCCCTAGATGGCATCATGAATAATTTCTTAAAATCTAATGTCCTGTTTAAAACTTGATATCACTCACTGAGGTCATTAGTTTTTTTAAAGTAGTATTTTCTCATGCTGATGATCAATACCAGTATATGACTTGATCCAATTCTCAAAAGGCTTATACACAGAATACATGGTGAAAGGGCTATGTAGTATTTCTGTGATAAGCTTATATGAGCCATTTTTCTCCATGTTAATATTCAAGATTTTCCCTTTCTTTAAGCACTTTTTTGATAAAAAAAAAAAAGCTTCGATAGTGACTTCAGATGACTATGACCAAGATTTCTCGTTCAAGTTTTTGAAACCAAGTTTTTGTTGGAAAACTTTAATAGTGACAACAGGGCTGTACTGACATATATCCTACATTTTGTATAATAGTCCTTCTGTATATCTCTGTTTATTTCAGCACAAAATTAAGCCCTATAGGAGAATATGTATAAGTTTGGTTGATTTTGTCATACTGTTTACTTTACAATGAATTGCTGATAAACAATACCCTGAACATCATTGCAAGCAAAATCATGGAGCATGATGCAAGATAACAGAATTTGTCCCTATTTGTAGCTACATCTTTCCTATCAGCCTACACAAATCATGCTTACAGTGTGTAACAAGACAATCAAATAAAAACTATATATTCCTTCCTGGATTCTTAGCAAAAGGTATAATCAAATTCTAATTTCTCTTTGACTCAGACACATGTCTCCACTGTTTCCTACAGTCAAACATAGGACAGCAACTGTATAAAAATTATCTTATCTGGATAATACCCACATGGGATTAAGCAAACTGTCAATGTTCACTCTTTTCTAATCAATTTAAAACTGTAGAATTTTCATGGACAAACTTGTTTACTTGTGTGAAATCCAAATATAGGATCATGCTGCTTTAAAAAATAAGTATAGCAGATGACAGCAGAAAATTTTGTCTAATTTTTCTCAAGGGAATTTTCCATTGACAACCTTTTCTGTTTGTAGAAATGATTCAATCGCCTATCATATATATATGTAAAAATGGTAAGATCTAGGTTTTTCTATGAGAACCAATAAAGTTGAGAATGGAAATGAGAAAAGCACAAAAGAGACAACAACCCTGACCAAGAGTAGCTAACAACCAAATGCCACAATGTAGAGAGGTGATCCCACACCTGGAAGCTGGCTTAGAAGAAATTGCATTTCCATTGAAAACTTTGACCAGGTAAAAATGGTTTAACTGTGAATCCCAAACCTGTGATCTAAGGCTGTGTTCACACCAAATGCTGTGTACATTAAACATGTTTACATTTGGTTTAATGTAATGCACACTAGTTTCACATTAAATTTGTTCACATCTATACACCTTGTTTAGCTACCTGTACATAAGTTTTGTTCACACTTGTAAACTATATGTCATTTAAATGTTCATTACGTAGAACAGAATTTAAATTTTCAAACAACTTTTCTAGCCGTTAGGGAACGACCATTTGACTTTTAAAAAAGGGGGGTGATTTTACCACAATTTGATTTAAAAAAAAATCTGGTCATACAGATGATTAGAATGAACAAATGTTCTGAATCTAAAGTTTGCCCACACATTATAGTGTCAAATATTGAATTTGTGAAAAAATAAATATATATGAACTTTCGCCCGTTATTTTAACGGACTTGAGATACTGCACAAAATAATAATCAGTAACGCATTTATGAGTGAATCGTTGTTTGAGTAAGGACCAGTGGCAAGTATTTCTGTCAGTGTGTACGTCCAGTCGATTTGGGAAGACCTTTTAAAATGAATTATTTGTTCGGCAATGATGATGGATGAGTCTTGTTTGTCTTGATTAGGGGTTAATAAGGCTACGTTAAAAACATTATAACAAATAAATATACTCAAGTTAAGACAAATGTTTCTGCAAAGAACTTTATTAATAAGTGTTATAAGTATCAATTTTATATAAAAATCGCTTCTTTTTAAAATATACATGGGAAAATTAAAGTTCTGAATGCCTAGTTTTGTGTACACTTAACCTACACAAGGCCTACATCGACTATCGACTGCATGTAGACAAAACATGATTTACACTACATGTAAACATTGAGTTTTATCAATGAGAACGTAATGATGTTTAGTTTATGTGTGAGTTACACTAACACAACACCGAGTTTAGGTCAATGTGAACACGGCCTAAGTTGCACAAATTTTGGTGAGACTTTTTTTTCTTCTTTCACATTAATTTGAAGATTAAAAAAAAATTGTGAACATATCTAATATTCATTGACATACATCATAATAACAAATAATATGCTTGACTGAAACATGGAATACATGTAAGCCTACAACCAAAACTGAAAACATATCTTGCTTCAGTATTGCTTGCATGTATGCTTGTAAAATGTGACTGTTACATGCTTATCTTAACATGACGTTTACACAAGGCAATGAGCCTCTGTGAATAACATCGGTCAACCAAGAATTCAGTCGGGAAGCTTTGTGGCAATTCACTTGTAAGGATAGAAAATGTGAATAATAAGAAGGTGTCCAAGACCCTCTCCCTCTTACATTTCCGGCATTGAATAGCTGCAAAAACTGACTTACAAAAACCTAATTTGGCATGCATTTTTAAACTTGTTTTTCTCATCACTTCCAACTTAAATCTTCATTTAGATCTGGTATTTACAGTTAAATTATGAATAATTAATTAATCAATATTTTTTTCATATTGTTTACTATGTATTGATTGTAGGCTAGCACATGCTTTTAAACAGCTAAATGAATTTCACTCAACATGAAGTCTGTGACCATAACACATGGTATGCATTTTATCCAAAAGAAACACATTGATAACATGTATGCAAATGTAATGTAAATAAAATATGACTTATTTAAAAGGATTTCCTATGTTGTAAGGACAATGATTCCAGAAAATATTTTGCAGTAATCTTTACAGTAAACATGGACAAAGCATATATATATTCTTCAAACACACATTTCAACACCAATAAATGACTATAAAGCTAGCCACACGTTGCTGAAGGTTAATAGATGAATTTATCTGCTTTGGCTTTTTATTCTAAATTATTTATTTTTTGATGGAGGTAGTCTTTAGAATCTAAATATTAGTGAGAAAAAAAGTACCACTTTTAAATCTATATTTTAGTATACATTGAATATCTGACTAAAAAGTAGAAAATGTTACTGTAGATGTTAAAATTGTTGTCTAAATATTCAAAAGAGTCAACAGATAGATTGGACAGACTATAATACATGTTATAAATATCCAAAAGTATTTTTTTAAGATAATTCAATGACTTCAAAGAAATTTGGCATTAAGAAACTCAGTCATGTCTGTTATTTGAGCAAAAACATGAATACAAGAAATGCTTGTTAAAATTAGTTGGGAGATATTAAACAATGTTTTAATAACAGATTCATCTACTTGTTTTTTTTCAAATGTTATTCATTTTACCTAGGTTAAGGGACATAACTCTTCAAATCACAATATTGGTGTCAGCCATTTTCATGAATACATTTTAAGCTTCTAAATAAAACGATCTTTTTTGAAATTCTGTTTCACAAAAAGCTTAAAAAGCATTGTTGGAACTGCCTTTTACAAACACTTTACTGATTGATTTCAAACGTTATCTCTCTTTACTAAGGATAACCCCTACAGTAACAAGAACAGCAGGACCAACAAGCTCAAACACACGGAAGCTTACCCCTTTATTACCTTCCTGAAATTTGATTAAACATAAAAATTACTCTTGTTATGAAAAGATATAATGTCTCCATCATCTTATGTTACACATTCTAGTATTTGCAGCACTCATCTTATTTGAAATATATATGTGAATCTTGAATTGATAATTAGACATCTGAGCCTACTAAATTTCCTTTTGCATAATACATCATTTATGAGACTCTGCTGTCATTGCAATATTTTTATAAATCCCAGAGTTAATATGATGAATTATAATTTTCCTATAAAGTTCCAATTTCAGGCATTTTTCAATTGAATAACATTGGAAAATTTATAAAATAAGCTCTTTATCTTTTTTTATTAGAACACCTTAAAATACCACCATGCATAATCTGGTTTAATTTTTGCCCTTTATTCCTGACCATTTTTAAAAGCAACTTGAATTATTTGAGATCTGCTTAGTCATTCTTATTATACAACCATGAAATGTCCTGACTTCTTAAAATAGAACCCACATATCTATAAAGACCCTGAAACTGTTACACCCCAGGAGATATGATGTATCCACAATATACAACTGTTTTGGTTACCATAGTACCTGTTGTTTACTTGCACATTAAGAATAAGGAAGGAGTTAAAATTATTTACCAATAATAAAGCTCTTAGATTTAGATTGCATGTGAATTTCAGACATGATAAATAATTTAATGAACACTCAAAGGAATAAAAGTTAAAAATGTACTGTGTTTATCATTTGTAAGCATTGTAGATATTGAATTAAAATCTTTCTGGTTTGTTCTTTAAGACTGTTTATAGGAACATTGTATGACTTGATAAAACTGCATAATCAACTAATTAAGTCTGAAAAGCTTTGAATTGTAATTGCTTTGAGTGGCAACAAGTATTCTTTGATGTGTATATGTAATTATAACACATTATTCTTGTATTTGGTTTTTATTTTTTGTTTACTTTTTATTGTGTGCTTTAAACTGTTTATTGTACATGTTGTAAGACATTATGGAATGGTTTGAGATCATCTACAATCCTTATACAACCCTTTTACATAACTGTGTACCTGTACCAAGGCAGGCTTATTGTCAATAGTTTCTTCTGACACTTCAGGCATTTTTGAGTTTTTAAGAACTTGGTTTTGGCAGTATATAACAGGTGCCTGTTATATTATTAACTTGTCTTGACGCCTGCTTGTGTTGTATTTTACAGGTATACTACAGGTACTAATTGTTAAAGCTAATACTGTGCATATGTGCAACTTTCAAGGTGTCTATTTGGTTAACCAGTGTTGATTGATTGCTGTCTCTGTCAATTACCCCAATCTATGCAAATTTTCATCATTAGAATGGTGTCTTCCCGATTGTCCCACTTTTTGAAATTACAGGTAAAAAGGTAATGAAATTTTGTGGGACAATCGGGAATATGTTTGTGGGACAATTGGGAAGTTTAAATGTGGGACAATTGGGAACTGTTTTTATAATGATTAATTTGTTTTTATAGCGTGTTGCAGTTAATCAAAGGTTACTAATCAATGTAACTTATAAAATATGAACAAAATAAGAACAAATAATAATATTTACATATTTTATTTTGCTCATAGTAGGTACAATTGAAGTATCATATAATATTAAATGAAGTCTTTGAAATTTTTTTTTTTTTTTAGTCAGTACTGCGAGTACTCTCAGTACTTAGTGTCTTTATTGTGGTGATGTCACAAGCCAGGAGCCTGTCAGTCAGTGGTTGTGGTTTGTTGCCGTGTAACATATTTGTTTTTCGTTCATTATTTTGTACATGAATTATGCCATTAGTTTTCTCGTTTTACATTAGTCTTTTTAGGGCCTTTTGAAGCTATGTGGTATGGGATTTGCTCATTCCTGAAGGCCGTATGGTGACCTATAGTTGTTAATTGCTGTGTCATTTGGTCTCTTTGAGAGAGTTGTCTCATTGACAATCATACCACATCTTCTTATTTCTTATGGAAGTTTGGCTCTTCTTTATAACTGGTGAAGAGTCCTGTTGACTGCAAAAACAATGGGAAAATTGGAAAAAACAACCTTTAATAGTGATTCTTGGAAAGGCTGATCTGGAAAAATTCTAGACAGCAGCAAATTTAGAGAAAGTAGATGGGGGTACAAGAAATGATTTTACCAGAAGCATGTGCATCCCATATACAAAAAAAATCTTTCAAAATTTCTCAAATATGTATTTTTTCAATGAATCATAACAAAGAGGTTGAAATAATTAGATTTGTGTTCATAAAAAAGAGAAAATTCCAAAATTGACAAATTGACAGAATGGTCAATTTGACACAAAAAAGCAATAAAATTTTATAAAACTTTCTTAAATTAACACCTACTTCTAGTTTTTTTTTAAAGTTAGATCTATTCAGATTTGTCCACTCTATCTTTATTGAAAGTATGAAAAAAAGTAAAGTTTAATTGTGAAACTGTGATTTTTTTTCATGATAATAGCCCAAAAATGGATAACATTTGATGAAAACTGAGAAAATTTTCAGAATTGGGTACTTTCAAATGGCTGCAGCAAAAATAAGTGCACCACCATCTCATTTTCGTCACCAATTATTTTTCTAGAGTCATATATAAACCCCAAAATCAGGTTCAGAAAAAAAGTTTAATTCAAGACCTTAAAAGATCTATTTCATAAATCAGAAATATTATATTTTTTTAATCAAAAGTGTATCAATCTAATGATTTAAAAAACATTTTTTTCTATACTTTTATAAAATTAATGTTAAATGTGCAATAATTAATTCTTGTTTATTTAGCAAAACAAACAACAGTTACCTTGTTTATTTAAGAACATTTTACTACATAAAATAATGTGGGACAATCAGAACTCTAAAATTTTAAAAAGTGGGACAATCGGGAATAAACCATTAGAATACCCTGCTCCTCTCAACCCTAAATCTTGAGAAAATTTAAATTAACCAAAAAATATCATGCATACTAATTAAAAGGTTACCGCATCCACTTGTATTTTTGTCCATCAGATGAGTTAAGCCTTTTTCAACTGATTTTGATAGTTCGTTCTTCTGTTGTACTGCTATACCACTGTGCCAGGATAGGGGAGGGTTGGGATTTCACTAACATGTTTAACCCTGCCAAATTATTTATGTATGTGCCTGTCCCAAGTCAGGAGCTGTAATTCAGTGGTTGTCGTTTGTTGATGTGTTTCATATTTGTTTTTTTTCATTTCTATTATAAATAAGGCTGTAATTTTCTCGTTTGAATAGTTTTACATTGTCATATCAGCCTTTTATAGTTGACTATGCAGTATGGGGTTTACTCATTGTTGAAGGCTGTATGGTGACCCATAGTTGTTAATGTCTGTGTCATTTTGGTCTCTTGTGCACAGATGTCTCATTGGCAATTATACCACATCTTCTTTTTTATAGATCAATTATTGCTTATGGAACTATATTTGAAATATTTTAAAGAATAAATACCTGGGCAGGATGTGCTCTCTTGCGTTTCGTGGTACTGGCTGCCCCAGCTGACGTGCTCCTGGCATGCTCTGGACTAGTGTGACGACAGCCATAACCTGACGATTTTGGCTTCTGAATTTCTTCTTGCGTAGATAATTTTACAGGTTTCTCATCTTGAATTTGCGTCCGTTTTCTGTAGAAAAATAACTGTAACAGTAAATACAGTACTACCTGGATAAATAATTAGAATCTTAAATTATTCACATAATTAATTTACAAGTGTAAAACAAACACTTAATTTATCAGGAAAATATCATAATTCCCCAAAGTGTTGTTCAAAATTGTTTATTGTAATAAAACAACTATTTTTCTGTTTATTGAAAAACAGAATACCAATTAATAATTCATAAACTGCAGAAGAAGTGAATGCCATTAATAAAGCACACCTTCTTGTTTTTTTAAATTTTAATCCTATGAAAAGTTATTTTTATCTTTGTATATAAAATGCATAATTATGTAACAATTTATTATATCTTGTTTTGTCATAGATTTATGAACTTCCTGTTGGCATGGTTGGAGTCTTGTTGTACCTGAATATTTATTACTGTTTAAATTTGAACAAGTTGCAGGATGCCAGTCAGGCAAATAAATAGAATGAATAGATTCTATCCTCAAAATGAATGAATAAAATAATAATACTCAATAATGGTCTGATTATATATTGACTGTATATGATACATGTATATAATAGTATATATCTATGACATTGTGGGCAAATCATTCAGAATACATGAACATGCATTTTACATGTATGGCTTATATGTACAATGTACACTGTACATGAAATCATATTTCTGTAGGGATTTTAATATCTAAAAAATTGAACCAGATCACCACTGGCTGGATAACAAATTTGGCGATCCATTTTAATTTTGCAGGTAAATGTGTTAAGGCTAGAATCATATCTAATTCTTCAATCACCTGATATTGTAAAAAATAGTTCTCTCTTCAAAATAATATTCATAAACCATGCAACAACATACATTGTTATATAGTCTTAGCAAACCAATTGACAATCTCCAACTGGCCCATTTGTCTCTGACAGATGGTCGTGCAAATTCTTCCCAGTGCTTAGTCAGTGCAAAAACGTTTATACCTTTCTGTACTACTAGCTGTAAAGCTCATAACAAGACATTCTTTGTGTTTGTCTAACCAAATTTAGACAATTTTGGCTAGCGGAACCATTTTTTTCTAGGTATAGGCTTATGGATAGTTTAATTTGCTGATATTGTATACCATATCTGCTTACATTTATATGTATTAAAGGTGTTTATCTCAGAGTATCCCTTATCAATGGATCTAGTGTTGTTTAAATAACTGTAATGTCCTGATGTCTGCTTGCTTGAGATGATAAACTTGAGTCTTTTAATATGATTAGAGTTTCCCTGAAATTTTCGTGGTTGTTTTTTTTTCGTGTTTCACTTCTTACCGGGAAATTAAACAGCCTTGAAAATTTGCCTGTTTACAGTATATATGTACATATGTAACTGTTCCAGTTTGAACACACACATTTAATTTACTGAATCTAATCACTTTAAGGGCTTTATTTTGTTTTGACCATACCCAAATGACAGTTACTGTTATATGTTTTTTCAAGTTGAAATAATCCACTATATTTCTTCCATAAGGATGGTCATTCTGGACAAGAACTTGCTAAAATCAAAGTGCTGGATAGCACCTCTGGAAAGTTTACAACTTTAGCTGTGTATTATTCCAAAAATGTTATAGACGTGTATTATTTCAAATATGTATTTCATCACAGCTTTGATGTTTTAAACTAAACCATTGTCTCATCAGTAATTATCAAAAATCACTTTTTTTATGTTTATCATAAAAAGTTTTGATATTTTCTCATGATTGCAACCTTAAACTGTCATGACTGTAGATCTAAAATAATGAAATATACATGCAGAAAGCGCTGTTAATTTCTTTAAGTACCAATGCCATGTCAACTTCAAGGGCCTGTGAATTAGTATTTTTCTATTGGTTTAGGTCCTTCATATTTGTTTTTAGTAAATTAACACGCAATTTTGTTTGTTTGAATTGTTCCACATGTTTCATATCGGGGCCTGTTAAAGCTTTCTACATGTATATGGTACAAACATTTCTCATTATTGACGACAAAAATTGAATTATTGCCAAGTGACTAAAAGCCAGTATCATGAACTAGAGGGCGACTATATTTCGAATTTGATGGTCAGGCAAAGCAAAGTGACAGACTGTCTGTCAGGAAAGCGACTTTATTGCCCAAGTCACATATATGCTACATGAAGCTTGAGCCCTGGCATACGTTCAGTAATTCAATGCTGCTCAGCGTTGATTTATTATTTTAAGTGGTCAAGTGGATTGTACTACATCCAAACTGACACAAAGACAGGGTTTGGTCAGGATATCAGGCTTAATTGACAACAAAGATATCTGACAGTAGCATACATCTGTCTGGGTCACTTTAACTCCTGTAAGAACAGAGAAATAGCAATAAGTTAACACAAAGGCTGCTTGGTCATGTCTGACAAGTTGTCAACTCTTGTGAATCTTTCCATTCTCATAATCCGGGCAATGTCTTAATTAACATATAAATTATAATATATTGTACATAAATCCTTGTTTGCACAGACATACATGACAGAGGGCAGACTTTGAAAGTGAACCAGCTTGAAATAAGCCAGTAGACCTACCAATGTGGACACAAGGACAAGAGTAACTAGGATGTGGACACAGGGACAAGAGTAACTAAGATGTGGACACAGGGACAAGAGCAACTATGATGTGGACACAGGGACAAGAGTAACTCTGATGTGGACCGAGCAGAAATATGATTTACAAGTGCTTCAGACTCAGTGCATGTAAAATCTGTTGTTTATACTGGTGTTGATGTCTTGGGTTTTTTTTGGAACCAATTTTTAGTATATATGTGCTAAAATTTGAATAAATTCGACTTACTGAAGGTGTAATCTTTAGATGTTATAATACTAATTGACGAACAGGGGCTTGTTACAATTGCCGGGTTTACTATCCATACGAACCCCTAAAAAAAACACTAGGGGTTCGTATGGATAGTAAACCCGGCAATTGTAACAAGCCCCTGTGATTGACGCGTGCATTCAAATATTTTTTTTTATCGATTTTGAAAATTGATGCATGCCACGACCTTCATTACCAATGTAAACAACTTACACCGAAGATTTTGGGTCATATTCAGGGACATATTCTTTCAAAACTGCTGGTAGAGTTGTCGACCGAGTTTCTGATTTCTTCATCTTCGTTAATTTGTCTCAGCCATCGCTACTTTCTCTTTTCATACCTGTAGTATAGGGCACCTTGCCAAGGTCCCCACGTTTGTCAATATTTTGTTTGTCATGTGATTCTCTTCTGAACGGCCATGGAAACTTCCTATCACGTGATTTACGTAACATTTTCCCGCCAAACTTTTAAACACTACGGTCTACGAGGCACGTGCAATGAACAATATTTCAGACTTTTGAGTTATAATCTTCATCCAGTGACTTTCTATACTTTAAACGGGATTCGTCTCTATTGATTTTTTTAACTGATTACTAAGCGGCCTGTGTAAAGCTCCCATCCAACAATAAACTTAGTGAAAGTCCCGTCTGGTCTTAATTCATACTAGATGAAGTTATCGTATCTCGGATATATGTCATATATAATACATATGTGTCGCTGGAATGGGTCCCTTTTTGATAAATCATATATCAATGTGGTGCAATTTTACCAAGGATTTGTACATGTATAGTAAGATAGCACTATACAAATCCTTGATTTTACGGTCGAGGAAATATATCAATAGGTATAGTAATCAGTGATCATGACATCAGTGGCGGATCAATATATTTTAATTAGATTGATAGGGCAACTCTCAACAAGAGACCAAATCATTAAAGACACAGAACATAACAGCTACAGATCATCGTATGCGGGTCGTCTGAGTTCAACAATGGGCGTATCAGCGGTTGTTCGATTTCTGTGTCATTGATTTGGTCTTTTGTGGAGAGTTGTCTCATTGGCAATCATACCACACCGTAATTCTATTTTATATCAACTCATCAGAAGGATACAATCAGAACTACATATAACACGACAAACAGAGAGTGGACGTGACCGGATTTGTACATCCCAACAACAAAAAGACAATAAATACAGACTTAGACTTGAGAGTACTCGCAGTTACTAACAGCTATAGTTCAAAGCCAACATATAATAGAAAAAAAAAACCGTGATGCATCTATATATATAAGACTAAATTATTAATAAGAACACATCCAACATCCAATGGATTTAGTGTAAAGACGTCATAAACAGTCTAGAGAAAATGTACAATGTGAAAATACAAGAGAAGGGGTGGATCCAGTCATTTTAAAAAAGGGGGGTTCCTAAACCAGGACAAAAGAGGGAGTGGGTCCAACTACATGTCCCCATTCAAATGCATTGATCGGTCAAAAAAAGTGGGTCCGACCGCGGATCCCCTCATGTATTTCCAGTATACATTTCTCATCCCATTCTGTAATCGTTTTTTAATTTGTTTTAATTTTTTAAGGTGTTGTCATCATCATGTAACCTATTAAGTTTTTTATATATTTTTTCTTCTTATCTATTAGAGTTTTTTCAAGTTTGAATATATCCATGTTAGTTGAGTTTTAAATTATTTTTTATTTTGGTCGGTATATGCTTTTTGTATACTTTCTGTCAGTGTATTTGTCTTGAAGTAATTCCAAATATTGTCTGGGTTTCTTTAATATGTGTGTATGTAAATGAATACCTAGCTTATGCGGTGACTTTACTGAGTTTTGGCTTTTGAAAGGGAAAGGTTAATTTCACTGGAAATTATATCATGTCAGTATCCAAGTGGACACTTGTGGTTATGTTTCTACTCGATTTACTAAAGATGTAATTAACATGCACAGTCGATCAAGTGTGCGGTCATTTATTTATTTGTTTGTCAACTATACCTGCATGTGTCGGTTGTGAGATTTTAGTATCATCACACGGTCTAATAGCTTTTGATGAAGAGAAAGATCTGGTTTGCTAAGTATTACGATGTATTTGACCAGCCATTAACGCCACTGAGCATGATGTTTGCTCCAGATGTATTGCATTAATAGATATTAGAAGATGTGGTATGAATGCCAATCAGACGGCTCTCCATCCAAGTCACAATCTGTAAAAGTAAACCATTATAGTTCAAAGTACGGTATTCAACACGGAGATATATATATCCTATTCAGTGATGTGACTAAGATGTTCAAGTGATTCCCCTTTGTCTGATGGTGGTCTAGTATATGCTCAACTGAAGATAAGTGGGTTTTTTTCCTGTTTGAAGTTATTTTGCCCAGATTGAATAAAACCTAGACAAGAAATCGGAGCAAAGCTAGACGATTTAAAGATAACATACGAAAATAAGAATGATATTGACACAGCATCTTCACTGAGGCTCTTTATTCTTAAGGGCATACGATACAGTTACAGGGTAGGTAATGACGTTAATTGCTAACGTAAAATATTATTTTTGCGACGTCAAACTGTGACATATCGGGAAAAGATGCATTTTTCGACTGATTTTTATCATTTAAACTGATTTAATTTGAAAACAAGTTCATGAACCCCTAATTTTCAAAACAGCAATTTGTTTCATTTTGCAGGGAGATTATGTGACCCAAATTTTATAAAACTGTAAATAGAGGATTTTTTAAAATTTTGATAAACATGCAGCAAAAAATGACGTATTTTCCTCAATTCATGAACATTTGATAAATATGAGTTATTTCTGAATAAAAAAATGCATATTTTTTTAGGATACTTATAAAATACAGAAATTACCGATTATTTAACAAAAAACAATTTGTGATTATCTTTTATAACAAAAAAGTTATGTCTTTCTTTCGAAAAAGAAATTACGGCCACAAATCTGAATTTTGTGCAAATATACAAAATTTCGACCTTATTTTACCCAAAAAGTAGCACATGAAGGTGTATTTTTTATTACATATTTGATTTAATCAGGTAAAAAATAGCCTATATGCAATTTTTCACGAACTTGTAAATACAGGATCAAAACTGTATCGTATGCCCTTAATATATGTCTGTTCAGATTTGATGACTTCATTTGGCCGTTACATGTGTTATACGGCTTTTTCCAATCACGTCCGTGCTAGCCCGAGCACCGATATAGGTAGCAATAAACAGTTAGGAACAAATACTAAAATTTGCCCTTATGAATTTTACCATTCCCTTTTCATTGCTTTCTTCCAATATCAAGCTTACTGTTTGTGTCATATATGGGCATATGTATGTAATCAGAATCTTCCATAGATTTTATTTCCAGTATATAAAATGGTAAAATATAATTTCTATTTGGTGTATCCATGGCAACAATCTGCATTTATTTGTTAGAAAATATTGCAAAAAGGGGTGGAAAGATGTCACATATTTCCCCAAAATTTGGCTAAAAGTAGAATTTCAATCGCTTGAAGTAATACCTTTTCTGAAACTGTGTACATATATCATTCAGCAAATCCAATGAAAATCATATGTCTTTCGTCTCATTTTTTTGTAAAATTGCGTCAAAAACTTCGTGTAGAAAAAGATTGTTTGTAAACAGTACATTAATATCTGGACCGATGGCCGGTCTAACTATGAAAATACGGACTGTCAAACAGAAAACAGCCCATAAAACATGTAAAAAATAATCTTGATGCTCTTATAAACCATCTTTGAAGGCTAAATTAGCACTCATCTGTCTAAAAATGAATTTTATTACACAATAACTTTCCTATTTGAAAAATCCACAGGGGCCATAATGCGAAACTAAACTCCTAACTGTGTATTGCTACCATAATCCCGAGAACTATGCTCGAGAGCCTATTTTTTTTAAGAGTTGAAAGTGTGTGTGATAATGGGGGGAAAACATACCACAAACACACTTTATTTCGCACTTTGTCAAACGTTTCCCCACGTTATATACATGACGTTACATATTTTTGTGTGTTCAATAAATCATTTGCTACCATGACATATACGGTATATATATATCGAAATCACTGGGCGATTGACTGGTATAATTTCCATTGATTGTATTGCTTATAAAATTTACCTGTATTTACTTATTAGTATATAATAAACATGTATATAGTATGTATTTGTTTTAAAAACCAAAAATGACGACAACATATTGGTATTTTAACATAGTCGGAAGTGATATATAGCCTGAAGGAATTGATGCAACAATATTTGACGATGGTTGACCCCTGTTCTGTCACTTATCAAGTGGGGATATTCAATTTAGGAACGAAAATATCTGGGAATTTGTCAGTTGAATGTTTTGGGAAATGTCGAGATTTCGTTTGGTAAGTTCTATACACATTTTTAAAATTTTTTCTGATCAAAGCTCAGTGAAATGATTGTCCATGTTTACATTCATTCAATTTATTAAAGGTTTTTTTATTATTAATATGTAATTTGTTAAACGGACATACGCAATCGGATATTACAAATAAATAATAATGATAAAGAATAAACAAAACAATATAAATAGCTTGGAAAAAAATACACAAATGATGAAAACAGAGTTGAATATATACAGCAATTTATGTATTAGTCCAAAGTAATTCAAGATCAAATGTAATAATAAACACGTCTGTCGCACCGGTCGTTCCTTTTGTCACGGTATGACATTTTGGCTATTGTTGTATACAATTATTACCATGCAATTCAACATTACAACGGGCAAAGTATATATACTTTTTTGTAGATGATATTATATATTGTGAAAACACAACTGTGTATAGGACAACCCTGTCGAATATCATTATAGACATTATATATATGGAAGTGTTTAACGAACTTGACTGGCTTTTCAGCCCTCGCACGGTCGGTTATAGACATTTAAATTTGTGTGAGACTTTTATATAACAGCTAAAGTTCATGACTTTTTTTTATTTTTTAGATTGTTTTCATCTCGTGCCAAGTATTTTGTCTTGTTCAAAGTCTTAACACCCTTGATGGAGTATTTACTGGTACATTTTTAGATACTATAGCAAAGGCGCTGACAAATACTGAAGAGACCGGATGTGACAGTAAGGAATTAAAAAAAATATATATGGGTTTATGAGCCTCCTTATGAAATTTTTGACTTATTATGTGATTACTTGGTCGTTTTCATAGTGACTATTTGATAACTGGACAAACTATTTCATGATTATTTGATAATTTTTGATTATTTAATTATCTTGTAACGTTTAAAAAAATAGTATTGACTAAGTGATTATATTGATAAAGAATTTGTGATTATGTGATTCCTCAACACCACCATTATTGTCCCCATTTATGTCCCCACTTATGCATTCATCATTCTCTATACTGCAAACCCCATTTATAGGTCCTCGTGTAAATTGAAAAATAAACTGAAAATTTAAAGCAATCTGTCCTTTCTATACAAACAAGTACTGGTAATAAATGTAAAACAAATTTTAGTTAGAAAATATATGAGATAATTCTCTGCAAGTAAAAACTCATCAAGGCAAATCAAATATCAGGCAATAACTTTATAAATGCAGCAACTGCATGCTACACTGATTAAAAAGTAGATACAAGTATATAATGAATTCATTTTTTTTTTATTACAGAACCAACGGCTAACCAAACAAATCCTTACTTTTTTGGCGTCACTGATCTCAAATGTCTACAAATAGAAGCAAAAATGCGAAGGAAAGGTTATGATATGCAAGATATTCAGGATCTCAGAGAGAAATACCCAAATCTCATTGGTAAACGATCTGTAAGGGAGACAAATAAAACAAAATCATCTGAGCCTCGGAATCATTCACCAGTCAGAAGCACGTTACGACCTGTACATAGATGGATATTCTACGAAGGGTATTTTATTGAGTTCGGTGCTGGAAGTGGAAATATTGGTAATTTTCAAGATGTTGGCAACAAGACAATATATTCTGCTCTAAACGGAAATGGCGCGAAAACTAACTCGACATTTGCTGAAAATAGCTTATCTAATGCTAATATGCAAACAGTGTACCCTAAAAATGGGGATTTATGTTCCGCCAAAATGGAGAGTGAAATAGCTGGGTATAGTTCAGTTCCATTGGGATGTTTATATAAATGTGCAAGAAGTTTCGTCACCAAGTTTGGAAAGTACCATTTGATTAAAAATAACTGCCATCGTTTTGCTAATAAATTGTCAAACATTTTGTGTACGGGAATATGTCCTGAATGGTGCAAGTGATCACGGTAAAACGTTGTTGTTATATATTTTTGTATACTATAGCAATTAACGAATAAAACTGTGATATATATAGTGAAACAGTCTTACACTTTAGTTTAAGTGATGTATGTTCCATAGACTTTAATCAACAAAAAAGACTGATTCGGATGATTCATCTGTAGTTTCTTAATTTAATCACTAAGGCAGCAACCATTTGATTTTCGGGGGGGGGGCTATGGTTTGTTTTTTTAGGCAAACTTTTTTTTTCGCCTTCGGCGAAAAACAATCTTGTTTTTTAGCGACAAGTCGAAAACAAATTTTTTATTTCAATTTTAGCATTACATATAGTGGCAGCTAAGGGTGATACAAACAATTTTTTTTTCTCACGGTCAAAAACAAATTATTTTTTTCTCCAAAAACTGGAAACAAACTTTTTTTCCAAAAAAAAAACCATAGCCCCCCCAGAAAATCAAATGGTTGCTGCCTAAACTGAAGAGTTTATTCAATTATATGGATTTTGGAATCTCCAAATGCTATAGTATTCTCGAGTCAAATTGCTTTCTTCAGTGTACCTTTCATAACTAATACATTGTGCTTTCAAAACGACTATTATTCATATTTAATTTCATAAGTATAAATAACAACCAGGTTAGAGTACCAACTCCACTGCTTTTAACCCTTCTTTTTACGTGACATAAGATCCTGAGCCTGTCTCTTTTCTAGTACTACATGAGCAGTCATTAACGATGTTGCTTCTATAAGAGGTTGACTGTCTTCAAAATTTCATTCGCCAAATATCCCCGATCATTTGGTTTGGGGCAGTCGCCTTTTGTGATTCACGGTAATATCATGTAACTGATACTGGTGCTATTATTTGTCAACCAGTTTCAGCCTCATCTAATTTCATAGAAACCGATATGACACTGCATATGACATCTTATTTTTATCTAATTAGAATAAATAGTGTTGCCAATATCACATGCACGGATGTTATTTATGTTGTCAGAGACATATACGTCTCTGGTTCTGGAAAGAACTAATATGTTTTTTTCTTCTGCCAATGTAAATTTTACCGTCGTCTGTTACTAATAATAGACGACGATGGCTTGAACTATCACGACCTTAATACTCAATATTTAATATATTTGAAATCAATTGGGACTTTTTTTTAGCTAATTATACAGTATATGTTTTGATAATTGTTGACATGATTTATAGTTGCTAACATCCTGGTCATTTGAACTCTGGTACCGAATACCGAAACAGTTTTCCTATTGGCAATCTTATCACATTTCCTTATTTTTTTATTGATATTTTACATGTGATCTGATTGATATACTGGTTCAAGTTATGGATAGTGCTGAACTTATGAACGATAGTTGAACTTCGTTGATTCGAGTATCCAGTCGGGTCAATGTTTGATGGGTACTAGAAAGAGTACAGAATGACATTTCATTAGTTTCACCTTGAATGTCATATAATGTCAATGGTATGATGGCTGTGTTTATCAAATTCACTGATTAAGTCTTGAAAATAAATATTTAGGTACAGGACTCCCATGTATTATCGGTCTGCTTGACAGCACATGAGTTTTTCGTAGAAATACCAAATATCGACGAAAAACTTGAGCCCGCGTGACAAATCACTAATGCAGCGTCTATACAAAAACCTTCAAGATGATATAACTTGGTTTACTCCCATTCTTAGAAAATTTTCTGCAAAAAGGAATAATACCAAATATTTCAGACTACTCATAAACATCTACGATTATCTAAAAATGATATATAATCATTAATGTAGTTACAATAAAGCATCAAGAAAAATATCTGGGGACAATTTGGGATCTAAACATAGACAAAATAGAATCATATTATCCACATGAAAATCTACTATTAGAATCTTAACAATGCATGTGCCCAGTTTCATGTAGATTCAAAAAGTCAAATAACAAAATTACCGAACTCCGAGGAAAATTCAAATCAGAAAGTACTTTCTCAAATGGTAAAATCAAAAGCCCAAGTATTGAGATACATCAGAAACACCAGTAGCAAAACTGAACTTAAAAACAGTTAGAAGCTTTTAAAACACGTCTCCTCAAACAAGGATCGTTCTTTGTGTAATCATACGTTTTTTGATTGAGTTAAGTCTGCTAATTGATATTTTATCGTATGTTTTTATATGTTGTGATGTTATGCTATTGTTTCAGAAAAAGGGAGAAGGTTTGGGCCCATTAAAACGTTTAATCCCGCTGCAAATGTTTGCACCTGTCCTAAGTCAGGAATCTGATGTACAGTAGTTGTCGTTTGTTTATGTAATATATACGTGTTTCTCGTTTCTCGTTTTGTTTATATAGATAAGACCGTTGGTTTTCCCGTTTGAATGGTTTTACACTAGTAATTTTGGGGCCCTTTATAGCTTGTTGTTCGGTGTGAGCCAAGGCTCCGTGTTGAAGGCCGTACTTTAACCTATAATGGTTTAATTTTTAAATTGTTATTTGGATGGAGAGTTGTCTCATTGGCACTCACACCACATCTTCCTATATCTATATAAAATATCTGAACTCAACGAAATTTTTAATCAAACACAAAATATAGAAAGGAAAAACTTGCTAATACAACGCCAAACGAAACGGGAACAACCACTAGTTATGGTAACAAAATTCAACCCATCTATACAGAAACTAAAAAATATAATAAACTGGAACCTTATTTCATTAAACCCTAATTGTTTGAACATATTTAATCGCCAGTCTATTATAGCTTATAAAAGACATACAAATTTACAAGAACTATTATCTAAGCATTAGCGGGTATAGTCTGCTCAACCTTTCACAACACAATATGATACTGAGCTCACAAAAAATAAATCATAATAATCTAATATGTTATTCAAAGGCAACCGGTGTATGGTCCAATATACCGGTAATATACAAAATAAAACAAAAAACATAAATAATACGCCAATATACAACTTATTGAGTCGACCACTGATGAAGCCGGACTCGGGGATCTTTTCCCCAAACACGGCAGAAACACCGGGCCTAACATTCATGCTCATGGGTGGGCTCGGATGGGCAATTTGAATACATGAAAGAACCAGATAAAAATACGTCGATAAATCAAATAGCTAGTCTCCACAAACTCTGCTCTTGTACTTTCTGATCCCATAAAAAGATAGTACACTGTACAAAATTTCTGTACAGAGTACTATCTTTTAACCAGGAAGTAAAACGACAAGATAGTACTATGTACAAACTTTCTGTACAGTTCTATATAAAGTTAAAATTGTATTTTTGTCGGCTTACTTCGGCCATCATATTGAAGTGTAAATCGTGTATTCTTTTTGTAATAGAAACTAAAAATTAAGTATTGCATTGTATCAAACATTGCCTTTTGGTAGGCATACCATGTTTGCAAATACTATGAACTAGAGAAATCATTCCCATAATTTACAATTATTGACCAAGGAAGATAACTCCAATTTAAAATATTTAATTTACTTAACTAAAACATCATTGGTATTTTTCAAGCAACAAGCATAATTTAAGAAGTTTTCTTGACAAGTTTGTATGTACAAATTCACATCATTTTGTAACTTGAATATCTAAGAAAACATATATCATCGATATATTTCTTGGAATGGTCATCAAAAGGATGTATATATCATTATTGTCATGCTCAATGCATCATGTTTTTTAACATGTGAACAAAATCATTTGAAATGGTTCATTGTGGTAAATATTGCATTCATGCCATCAAAATCCTTTGGGGACTTATCACTACTCACAGATGGCAAAAAAACATGATGCATTGAGCATGACAATAATGATATATACATCCTTTTGATGACCATTCCAAGAAATATATCGATGATATATGTTTTCTTAGATATTCAAGTATTTAACCTATTGATAAGCTTTAAATGATCAAATTCTACCACCATCCATATCTGTATATAAATCATGTATACACTATATGTATCAAACCATTAAAAAAGAGGTTAAATAACAAGCACTTGTCCTTGGCCATCTTCTTAGTTCAAAACAGCCTAGATGGACTGCAGAACTCATGCTTGTCTGGTGTATGGGAGTTCCAAGAGTTGATTCCCAACCTAGGGGGTCTACAGAACTCATGCTTGTCTGGTGTGTGGTAGTTTCAAGAGTTGATTCCCAGCCTAGGGGGACTGCAGAACTCATGCTTGTCTGGTGTGTGGTAGTTTCAAGAGTTGATTCCCAGCCTATGGGGACTGCAGAACTCATGCTTGTCTGGTGTGTGGTAGTTTCAAGAGTTGATTCCCAGCCTATGGGAACTGCAGAACTCATGCTTGTCTGGTGTGTGGTAGTTTCAAGAGTTGATTCCCAGCCTAGGGGGACTGCAGAACTCATGCTTGTCTGGTGTGTGGGAGTTCCAAGAGTTGATTCCCAGCCTAGGTGGACTGCAGAACTCATGCTTGTCTGGTGTGTGGGAGTTCCAAGAGTTGATTCCCAGCCAAGTCAAACCAGACTTGATAATTGGATGGTGCTGCTTTTGTATTTGAGGTAGCACTTGGCAGTTAGAAAATAGATTCTAATTTCACCCACCTTTTTCTAATCCTGAATTTCTAACACATAAAAGCCAATTGCAACTGTTTGTGTCATACATATGTTGGTACTTTGTAACTCCAATAGATTTGATATTCAAGTTAAAATGGTGAAATATAAATTCTTTTTTGTGTATCCATGGCAACAATATAAAAATATTCCAAAAAAGCGTGCACATTTCACTTATCCCTGAACATTTGGTTCAAATTATAATTCTACTCCCTTTGAGTATACATGTAATACCTTTTTTGAAACAATTGACATTTATCTATCAAATGGTAAAACAAATTGTGTATTTTTTTCTCATTTTTTTGTAAGATTAAATGACAGTGTGCATGCAACAAATTGATGTGATAATTTCTGGACTAATGTAGATGGATGTATTAAGAAATGTAGTGTTGTCTTGAGGTAATGACATGTAGCTGTCAATTTACTTTAAGAAAGAACTATTTAATTTATCCTAATTAAGGAATAATAATTTTCTATTTTAAGACTTTTATGATGTACAATTTGCAACAGCATAGTATATTGCACAAAAGCAAACAATTGAGTACAAACTTATCCAATTCTAAGTTCTTTGACTACAGTTATTCACCTTGTGCATATCAAACAAAGGACACAGATGGATTCTGTGATGGACACAGATGGATCATGAAAAAATTGTGCTTTAGTGATGGTAATGTGTTTCTAGATCATACTTTACTGAAAATTTTTGCTGCTTACAATTTTCCATATCTGTAATGAACTTGGCCCTTTAGATAGAGAGGAAAATATTTTGTAAAAACTTTCAAAAATTTATCAAATTAATGAAAATTGTTAAAAATTGACTATAAAGGGCAATAACTCGTTAAGGGGTCAACTGACCATTTTGGTTGTGTTAACTTATTTGTAGATCTTATTTTGCTGAACATTATTGCTGTTTACAGTTTATCTCTATCTATATAAATAGTATTCAAGATAATAACCAAAAATGGCAAAATTTCCCTAAAAATTACCTATTGGGGGAGGGCAGCAACCCAACAATCAGTTGTCCAATTCATCTGAAAATTTCAGGGTAGATAGATATTGACTAGATAAACAAATTTACCCCTTTGAAAGATTTGCTCTAAATGCTTTGGTTTCAGAGTTATAAGCCAAAATCTACATTTTACTCCTATTTTCTATTTTTAGCCATGGTGGCCATCTTGGTTGGTTTGGCAGGTCCCGCTCACATTTTTAAAACTGAATACCCCAATGATGATTGTGGCCAAGTATGGTTAAATTTAGCCTAGTAGTTTCAGAGGAGAAGATTTTCGTAAAAGATTACAAAATTTACGAAAAATTGGTTAAAAATTACTATAAAGGACAATAACTCCTTTAGCAGTCAACTGACCATTTTGGTCATGATGACTTATTAATTGTAGATTCTACATTGCTGAACAGTATTGCTGATTACAGTTTATCTCTATCTATAATCATATTCAAATTAATAACCAAAAACAGCAAAATTTCCTTAAAATTACCAATTCAGGAGCAGCAACCCAACAACTGGTTGTCAGATTCATCTGAAAATTTCAGGGCTGATAGATCTTGACTTGATAAACATGTCATTGTTCGTAAATGCAGGTAATATTTGTCAATTGACTTTCGACAACAACTATTTATCTTCATTACCATCATATGTTTTTTAAGGGGCATAACTCACAAAAACATCAAAAAATTCTTCATGGAGTCATATTTGAACATGATTTTTGAGGGATAATTGAGGGAAGAAAGAAATTTGTTGATGGACAAATAGAGACATTAACTAACAGAAAATTCCAACAAATTTCTTTTGATTCTATCATCATACATGGAGAAGCTGAAGAAAAACAAAGAAATCTGCTTATCAAATTTATTATCTTTAACAATCAATATCCGTAACATAGGAAATATATATTAAAAATCATTTGTAACAACCTTTATAAAAGAGATAGAAATTCAATGATATATCCATGACATAATTGCTTCTAAATGATTTGACCATGATTAACTAAGTCTGTAGGTTTCTAAAGGGACCTAAATACTGGCTGTTTTAGAAAACCTAAATAAATAAAATGATTTTTAATTTATCTCTTTCACTCTTTGGTTTATTAATTTATAATTCATTCATCTAAAAAAGATTTTTCAATAACAATCCATATAAAATAGTATCTCAAAATAAATAGGTTGTCAAATATAAAAAGAACAATTTCAAATTATTCCACTGTATTTATAGTCAGGAATGTTTTTTGGGGCATGAATTTAAGCAGTGTCAGTCTACCGTAAGACACATACAAAATCTACTAGTTATTCATTGAAATCCTTGACAAAATCTACTAGTTATTCATTGAAATCCTTGACAAAATCTACTAGTTATTCATTGAAATCATTGACAAAATCTACTAGTTATTCATTGAAATCATTGACGAAATCTACATTCCTCCTAAACAGACATATTTGATTTCTAAATATTCATTCAGTCCATATTTACTGCCTTCTGACCCAAGACCTGATTCCTTCCAGCCTCCAAATGGAGCCTCTGTCATTGAAAACAAGCCTTCATTGACCCCAATAAGTCCATACTCTAGTTTCTCAGCCATCCTCCAGACCTGACTGATATTCTGTGAGAAGAAGTACCCTGAAACAGAAATAATGATGTGACATTGAACTTCAAGCTGTATCTACTTGTTAGTGCAGAATTTATGGTTTTGGTAAATTTTGCATTAAGGTTAAATCTAAGCAACTTTCAAATAAAGGAATGATCTTTGTGCTGTTGATCATACATGTACATTCTTAAGGTGAGAGGTACGTAAATGAACGCCTCTAGCGGAAAACGGGAAAATCGACGTCTGTTGTTATGGGAGTTATCTCCCGTACACCACAAAAAACGTTTTCAAGATGTCAGAATATATCCGCTTCGTCGGAATAATGATCAATAATGGTCAAGTATTGAATGCACCTCATCATAATATATCAAAAATTGAAGGATGTAAATGAAATATCTTGTCACAGTTAAACATTGCTTCCCTCCCATGAAAATAAAGTAACTTGGCTTTACGTGATAGCCGGAGAGTGAGCTGACCAACTTTAAGCTTGCAAGAACTGCTATTAATTACCATAATCGTTTAGAACTACAAAACTGTTTAAAAGAACAAAGAATCGGTCTCGGAAGTATTTTGTATATGCATTGGGGTAACTGTACATACATTAACTTACTACACGCCGGTAATAGGCACATATCAGAGACTTAACTTGAAAATCGGGAATGTTGATACAGGATGTGAAAACGAAATGTAGTATTGATAAGCATATTACAAACATGTACCGTGATGCATTACACACATACACTCACACAATAACAACTTAAAGCATACTCAATAAAATGTCATTTTATTATTTGGAAATTCTTTAGCTAAAGTAGTCACAGACTTACATTCAGTCATGTACTTTCATTCAAAGAAATAAATTTATTTCTCAAAGCAATTGTGAAAACGTCTAGCACGTATTCAATCTTCGACAATAGGTTAGTTCTGATTCTCTTGTTTTGATATTCCTGTTGTATAACTAGTTTCGCATTTAATTATAAACATATGGATGTTCATACAAACAAAAAAACTTTCTTTATAGTACTTTCTTTCACGTCCGCGATATGGTCTATAAATAGAATTTGAAAATGAAAGTACTAGTAAAAAAATGTTACACATTGCTTTTCACTCTAGTTGAATTTAATGGAGCATTGTGAATCACAAGCTTCTAGCATGAAAACGCGGTAATTAGGGAAAAATAAAGCTCCGCTGCATGAAAATCACTCTTTGATTCCACTTGAAAGATGAAATAATTTGCAAAGTATATAAATATTATACTGAAGATTTAGAAATTTCTGCGTGCATCAATCAATTCATTTTAAAAAGCGCAAAATTTCGTAATTACTTATTTCGATTAAAGTTGATGTTGTTTGTATACATGTGGCACAGTGCAAATGCTGCTATTAAAAGTAAGAATATGAGATTTTAATTTTGCTATACGTATTTTCTTCTAAATTTTCACAATATTTAAAACAAATAATTCTGAAGTTTGAACAGAAAAATTGTTGGCAAAAATTACGAGGCACATAATGCCGTTGGCTATGTCAAAACGCTGCAACAGATAGTTAATACTTTAAAGCTCCATCGAAGACGGTTCTTCAAATCACATGAAGCATTTCTATTCAGTTCATTGTTAGCTTAGTCATTACAGCTAACAAATAGTATGGCGGCTTTGTGAAAAATTGTGCACATCCTGCTACAAGCATGAAATTTGGCAAACAAATTTAGACTGGATACTAGTACATTTATCAGAGAGGTCATCTAATGTGTGTTCAAAGTCCGTGTTGAACAATATATAAACAACACATAGCTGAGAGGGGGATAGAGCAGACTGTTACCCCGAGGAAACAGTGTCAACTGCAGAGAAGCCAAGGTTGACCATACTTTTTCAAAGTGTATTTTTTTGCAAAAATCTAATCCTTCCAGGAAAAAGAGGAGGTATTGAGGGTGTACACGAATAGCGCACAGTACAGTTTTACGGAAACCCTGACTAACAAAAATATTAAAAGATAAATAAGTTGGAATGTAAATACATTTGATTTTAAGTATTCATATCTATGCATTGCTGTCAATATAATAATGGAACAAAACCGACGATAGGGAAAAATGTAGGGATAATATGCTTTAAACTTCAAAAACTATTTTGTTCGGCTTTTGCCTAAAATTCAATTTTATCCCACATCTCCTTTTTGTGTCATAAATTAAACACATCAATTAAAGTACTAGTCTGTTGTGATTGAAGTATGTGTTCTGTTCTTGTGCCATTGAAACATAATTTTATATATTTTATATTCATGATTTTCTGCAAGTACCGGGTGAATAGAATTTTACTTTTGTATTTTATTTTGCACCCGCCGTAGCAGAGGGGCATTAAGTTTTACACTTGTCAGTCAGTCCGTCCGCCCCAAAATTGGTTTCCGTTTTTTTACTTTACTTTGCCTCAACCAAATGTTAGGAAACTTATACACAATGCTTAACACAGATTAAGTTTAAATTAATAAATCAGTTTGAACTAGTTATAAATACAAAGGATCTTGTAAAAAAAGATAGGTTATTCGTCCTTTTTTTCAGACATGATAATATTCTCTAAAGCGCATTAGTAGTGCTGAAGAAAAAAATAATGAAGCGGTCGTTGTCTTGATAATTCTGCTGATTTAAGACTTGACGTTGCGTAATCCTTTCGGCGAAGTCATGATTTTCCCCCTCTGTTCCTGTCAGCAACACCCTTTCAACGGCTGATAGATGAAAAAGGAGTTCGGTGACCCCTTGAAAATTATATATCAATAAGAAAGGAAAATAATACCTCAAAAACATTTAATTTTTATAGAAAAATCGTGGGATTGGTTCTTAGTGCAGAATAAATTAAGCTTGAAATTTCTTTTTTTGTGTTCAAATTTGACGTTATGTCTATGAACTTTATGTTGTATCATTACCATTTTCAAATGTCTGGAACTCGGAAACTAGATCGGTTACCATATTAAATATTTCAATTTTTCATTATATTTTTAAAAGTTCTACGTGCATACAATTTCTTTTAACAATCGCAGGACAAGCCATTTACGTACCTGTTACCTTAATCAGGAAAGTCCACATTAAATATAAGTGACCTTGAGTTTAAGTTTAGGCATGAAAAGCTTTGGTTAAGTTAAGCATTATGCAATGACAATGGTCCAAATCTTAGAATCTAAAAATTAGTTTTAGGCATTTTAGTGAGAACGGTGAACACTCATTACAAAAAAACAAGAGGCTCTAAAGAGCATGTGTCGCTCACCTTGGTCTTTGTGCATATCATAAACAAAGGACAAAGATGGATTCATGACAAAATTGTGTTTTGGTGATGGTGATGTGTTGGTAGATATTACTTTACTGAACATTCTTGGAACTAACAATTTTCTCTTTCTATAATAAACTTTGCCCTTTAGATACAGAGGGAAAAAATTACCAAATTAGTGAAAATTGTTATACTGGGCAATAACTCCTGAAGGGGTCAACTGACCATTTTGGTCATGCTGACTTATGTTTAGATCTTACTTTGCTGAACATTATTGCTGTTTACAGTTTATCTCTATCTATAATAGTTTCAAGATAATAACAAACTAGAGGCTCTAAAGAGCCGGTGTCGCTCACCTTGGTCTATGTGCATATTAAACAAAGGACACAAATGGATTCATGACAAAATTGTATTTTGGTGATGGTGATGTGTTTGAAGTTCTTACTTTACTGAACAATTTTGCTTCTTACAATTATATTCAAGATAATAACCAAAAACAACAAAATTTCCTCAAAATTACCAATTCAGGGGCAGCAACCCAACAACCGATTGACCGATTCATCTGAAAATTTCAGGGCAGATAGTTCTTGACCTGATAAACATTTTTATCCCATGTCAGATTTCCTCAAAATGCTTTGGTTTTTGAGTTATAAGCCAAAAACTGCATTTTATCCCTATGTTCTATTTTTAGCGGTGGCGGCCATCTTGGTTGGTTGACCAGGTCACGCCACACATTTTTTAAACTAAATACCCCAAAGATGATTGTGGCCAAGTTTGGATTAATTTGGCCAAGTAGTTTCAGAGGAGAAGATTTTTGTAAAAGATTACTTTAATTTACGAAAAATGGTTAAAAATTGACTATAAAGGCCATTACTCCTAAGTGGGTCAACTGACCATTTTGGTCATGTTGACTTATTTGTAGATCTTACTTTGCTGAACATTATTGCTGTTTACAGTTTATCTCTATCTATAATAATATTCAAGATAATAACCAAAAACAGCAAAATTTCCTCAAAATTACCAATTCAGGGGCAGCAACCCAACAACCGATTGACCGATTCATCTGAAAATTTTAGGGCAGATAGATCTTGACCTGATAAACATTTTTATCCCATGTCAGATTTCCTCAAAATGCTTTGGTTTTTGAGTTATAAGCCAAAAACTGCATTTTACCCCTATGTTCTATTTTTAGCGGTGGCGGCCATCTTGGTTGGTTGACCGGGTCACGCTACACATTTTTTAAACTAGATACCCCAAAGATGATTGTGGCCAAGTTTGGATTAATTTGGCCAAGTAGTTTCAGAGGAGAAGATTTTTGTAAAAGATTACTTTAATTAACGAAAAATGGTTAAAAATTGACTATAAAGGGCAATAACTCCTAAACGGGTCAACTGACCATTTTGGTCAAGTTGACTTATTTGTAGATCTTACTTTGCTGAACATTATTGCTGTTTACAGTTTATCTCTAACTATAATAATATTCAAGATAATAACCAAAAACAGCAAAATTTCTTCAAAATTACCAATTCAGGGGCAGCAACCCAACAACCAATTGACCGATTCATCTGAAAATTTCAGGCCAGATAGATCTTGACCTGATAAACATTTTTACCCCCATGTCAGATTTGCTCTAAATGCTTTGGTTTTTGAGTTATAAGCCAAAAACTGCATTTTACCCCTATGTTCTATTTTTAGCCGTGGCGGCCATCTTGGTTGGTTGACCGGGTCACGCCACACATTTTTTAAACTAGATACCCCAATGATGATTGTGGCCAAGTTTGGTTTGATTTGGCCCAGTAGTTTCAGAGGAGAAGATTTTTGTAAAAGTTAACGACGACGACGGACATCGACGGACGACGGACGCCAAGTGATGAGAAAAGCTCACTTGGCCCTTCGGGCCAGGTGAGCTAAAAACGGAAAAAAATCTTTTAAAATTACCAATTGTCCAATTCATCTGAAAATTTCAGGGCAGAGAGAAATTGACGTGATAAACAATTTTACACCGTCATATTTGCTCTAAATGCTTTGGTTTCAGAGTTATAAGCCATAATCTACATTTCTATTTTTAGCCATGGTGGCCATCTTTGGCTGGTTTGATGGGTCACTAGACACATTTAAAAAAAAATACCCTAGTAATGATTGTGGCCAAGTTTTGTTAAATTTGGCCCAGTAGTTTCAGAGGAGAAGATTTTTGTAAAAGTTAACGACGACGATGGTTGACGGACGCCAAGTGATGGGAAAAGCTCACTTGGCCCTTTGGGTCAGGTGAGCTAAAAGGAAAAGACAGGGGAATAATGGTTGTTTATGATGTCTCCAATTAATTATTTAACTGACATTGAATCTGTATGACAAAAATTGACAATATTTTCTATGAAGTTAGGGATTTCTATCCTATACTTTGTATGACTTATTCTCAAATATCTATATTTTGTCCAAAATTTCCAACAATATATTTAATTTCTTTTCAGAATCTTTGTTTTAGAGAAAATCTTTAGCTATTGTTATTAAACATACCTGCTAAGCCAGCGGTTGTTGCATTTGCAATTTTAATAACTTCTTCCTCTGTTTTAAACCTGAAAAAGAATACAGAAGATACATTGAGCTATTAAATATGAAAGCTTTTACAATTGGATTTTTTTTATTTTATAATTTTTTTCACATAACAAGTTAACTGTCTGCAGGAAGATGTGTCACCTTATCCTAACACATTATTCTGTGCTCTTACTCATGAAGGCCTAATTCTAAGCTAGTTCCTATTTTGCAAGGTTTTACATTTCTTATTGGAGGAATAAAATAAGAGTTAAATGTACATAAGACACTGTTCTCTTGAATTATGTAAAAGTGTTTCTATTACCTTACTGTATTTCAGTTCATATTATATGACAATGAAATAGAATGCTCAAAACTTATGGCAATATCAGGGTATTATAGCTATTTTGTGAATTTTTCCTTTGATCTTTTTTGTGATAATTGTTCATATCATGCTACTAACTTGAGATGGAAAATTCTCTCTAGAAACTAAGGAGACACGTGCATTGCTTATGAAATTGACATGATATTGACAATCGTCATAGGTAAAATAGCGATAAACAGATTATCATTGGTCATCTCAACTTGAATGCTTTTCCTTGCTTTAGCCGCCAGCCAGCTCAAGCGAGATAATCAATCTTGTTGAGACAATCAACGATAATCTATAAATACAAGCATCCACTTTTAAAATGCAAGATTCTATTCAAATCATCTATAAAAAAATATTTTCCATTCAATATGGATTAAATAATCTTAATTGTTTTATGTGTTTCTAATTTTTATAAATTTTGAAGTTAATCAAGGGAGGCAATTTCTCCTCCTTGAAAATAATAATGGTGCGACACTTTTTTTGAATTTTCTGATTGCAAAAATATGCAACATTAGTCCTAAAATAAACTTTACTTTTAATAGCTATTTTTTTGCACCATTTATTGTGTATATTTCATTTTACCTTTAACTTTCTAACAGTACCTTTTATATTAAGGTTTTAATTTCCCACAAAGAGCACACTTCATAATTTATGTAAATCATATTGGAACTATTGTTAAATAACTTATAACATATCTAGAAACCTACTTGTGTACTGCAGCAATGGGACCAAATATTTCCTCTTTGGCACATTTCATATCTAAGGTAACATCTTGGAGAAGTGTTGGTGCATAAAAGTTCCCTCCCTTTTTCTGACCACCCAGCACTAATTTTGCCCCTTTCTGGATTGCATCTTGGACATGTCCATCAACCTGTAATCAAATATAATAAAAATTTACTAAAAATAAATTTTGATTTTTTTTTTTTTTACAAAACTGAATAATGTATTAGTTTTCATACAGATTTCCATTTCAAAAGATGTAAAAGAGGGGCAAAAGATATCAGAGTGACAGTCAAACTCATAGATTGCAAATAAACTGACAACACCATGGCTAAAAAATAAAAAGACAAACTGACAATTATTTGTACACAAGACACAACATATAAAACTACAGACTAAGTAACACAAACCCCACCAAAAACAGGGGGTGATCTCAGGTGCAGCAGAAGGGTAATCAGATCCTGTTCCACATGTGGCACCCGTCGTGTTACTTATGTTATCATAAATTCCGGTAACATGATTATTGAGTTCTTGATACAGTTATTTCTCCTGAACAGAATATAAAGCCTTGAAAGTCGGTGTTAAAATTTTCATATAAAACTCGTTCAATTTTAGTTTTCACAAGAAGTTATCTCCTTCTTGATTTACAGTTGAACCTCAAATAAGTGGAAGGTTTAAGGACCTGACAAAACTATTATACTCACACAAGTTCAAGAGTTCCTTGTGTTGTACAATTTTTTTAAGATATAAATTGAATGTTCAAAAGGAAGTCATAAATCAATTTTTACTCTAAATATATAATATCTTTTGTTATATTAAAAGAGCTTCTGTCCAATTTTCATGAAATTGATGTTTAAAAAATACTGTATGGCTGACTGAAGATATAATGTTAATGAAACTCACAAATTACAAGATTGCTTCATCTTAACTTCTACAACACAATGTCTTAGACTTGATAATAAAGGGTTGCGCTTTAGCGCATGATACGCCCGTTGCTCTGTTAACTTGTCTTTTATGCTTTAAATGAATTTATATGATCAACTAGAAATAGTGTGAGCCCTGTCAAATACCACCCCCCCCAAAAAAAAAAAAAAAAAAATGCACAAAAAATTTGCACTATTGAGGCTAACTCAAATCTAACCAAGTTTGTTGCCTTAATTTTTCATCCATACATAAAATTTTGTGAAAGTGTTAGTTATTGTCCCAAAATTGGAAAAATCCCCCCTTTTTTAAGCATAAAAATTCATAACACGGAAATGTAAAATCTGAAATTTATAAAAATTGAAAGGGAGCTTACATCAATAGATATAAACAATTCACCAAAGTTTCATGGACATTGGTGAAAGCCTTTTAGAGTTATTGTCCGCAGTGTTAAAAATCACCCTTTTTTTTTTATGAATAAAGCCCCATATATCCAAAACTTAAAATCTGAAATTTATAAAAATTTAAAGGGAGCTTATTTCAATAGATATAAACAATTCACCAAAGTTTCATGGACATTGTTGAAAGCCTTTTTGAGTTATTGTCCAAAGTGTTAAAAATCACCCTTTTTTTATGAATAAAGCCCCATAAATCCAAAACTTAAAATCTGAAATTAAAAAAAAAACGAAAGGGAGCTTACATCAATAGATATAAACAATTCATCACAGTTTCATGGACATTGGTGAAAGCCTTTTAGAGTTATTGTCCGAAGTGTTGAAAATCCCCCCTTTTTTATGAATAAAGCCCCATAAATCCAAAACTTAAAATCTGAAATTAAAAAAAAACGAAAGGGAGCTTATGTCAATAGATATAAACAATTCACCAAAGTTTCATGGACATTGGTGAAAGCCTTTTTGAGTTATTGTCCGAAGTATTGTAAATCCCCCCTTTTTTATGAATAAAGCCCCATAAATCCAAAACTTAAAATCTGAAATTAAAAAAAAAACGAAAGGGAGCTTACGTCAATAGATATAAACAATTCACTTAAGTTTCATGGAAATTGGTGAAGGTGTTTTTGAGTTATTGTCCGAAGTGTGGACGACGGACGGACAGACGGACGGACTGACGGACTGACGGACTGACAGACGGACAACGGTATACCATAATACGTCCTGTCCTGGGCGTATAAAAATGAATAGCAGGTATCCCAGTGTCATAGGGTTTCAAGCTTTTAAGAATGCATTGTGTTGTCATAATTTCCATCAAAAAAGCATGCATAGTATGAATTCATATGACGTAGGTAATTATATAATCTGACCATAGACCTAAAATGCAATTGTTATAGACATACCTTTTCCACTGCATTAGAATTTATCAATGGCCCTTGAGTTGTACCCGATTCAAACCCATCACCAAGTTTGAGATCTCTGGACATCACTTCTGCAAGCTTTTGTATATATTTTGGGTATATACCCTCTTGGACTAGAATTCTATTGGCACATACACAGGTCTGAAAAAATATAATTTTCTTTTTGTTAAGGTGGTACATATCACTACAGGGAGACAACTTTATAAAATCAGCTGAATGTTTTAATTATGTTCTTTTGTTATGGGAATAATAAGCTTCTAAATTATCAAAAATAGATGCTGTTGAACTGCATTATATCCAACATTTTTTTTCTACTGAAGTGTGTGGTTCAATTTTTGTTAGGGTAAGGGTAGGGTTAGGGAAGTTTTTATATTTTAGTCAAATGGCCAAAGTTAAATATTTGTTAATTTTTTGAAAATTAAACAGGCCAAAAAGATTTTAGTCAAGGTGGAATATTGAGAATATTCAGCAACAAGTAAAGCATTAAACTTTCATTAGTTTTAAAAGTATTATTTCAATATGACAAAAAGCGAAGTAAAAACTTACAAATAGACATATTTTCTGTAAGTGCCATATTTGGCCCCAATTATTAAGTTCATGGTTGCAAGATAATAATTGTTTTAAGTTGCCTTAAAGACATGTGAGAAAGTTAAACAGAACTGTTTTTATCAAAGTTTAATTCTAACACGTCGATTTTTACATCCCAAAAAGGTCAAGATAAGGAATTTTGGTGAAATTTGACAAAAATCAGCCGGATTTCAACCAAATAAAGGACCAGAAAACATAGAGCGCAGGCGTCCACAAGCTTAATATTCAAATAATACATGTTGAATGTCTTCACAAACATTTTTTCAAAAGATCTTTGTTGTAGACGTATGGGCTCTATATGTTTCCTGTAAAATAATCTTTGGAAATTTACCATTTTTTTTTTATTTTTTCGTGAAAAATCAATATGAGTACAACTTGTGACGTCATAATGAACACTGAAACGTAAATTTTCAACAAAATGGCTTATATTCTACCTAGTCAATGTATAAGCTATAATTTTTTGTTGGTCAATAAATCCGAATTTAAAATTCACGCTAAAAAAGGGGGCCATTTTAGGACCTTATCGAACATACTCCTTTGTTCGCCATTACATAAAATCACACAGGTTCCCGTAAACTTTGACATCATAATTCAAAACATTTGACGTAACAACTAAAAGTTGATTGTTGCTGGCGTCAGAAGGTTATTCGTATGTGAAGGTCATGGAGGCAAAATACATCTAAATACCAAAAGTGTAAATATGTTTATTGTTAACTGTACACATGTTTGATGGACGTGGCACAGAACCTAGAAATATTTTGTTTCCAACTAATAACATTTCACCAACTAATTCCTGATATTCAGTGGTTGTTGTTTCTCATATTTTGTATAGATTAGACTGTTGGTGTTCCTGTTTTAAACTAGTTATTTTCGGGGACCTTTATTACTTGATGTTGAAGGTTCTACTTTGACCTACAATGATTTACTTTAACAAATTTAGAGGATGGAGAGATGTCTCATTAGTACTCATACCACATCTTCTTATATCTATATTATATGCTTTATGCATATAATATGAATTGAAGATTTGCAATCACTGACCAAGGAAGACATAATGCCCCCTTCTTAAATATCATATAAAGTTATAAAGGAACATAACTGAAGAAAGGTAAAAAAGACACTACCCAAAATTATATTTGATCTGAGTTTTGTGCTAAGTTTTGTGTATAAATTTCATCACATTTGAGTGAGGCAAACTCCATGAAAATTTCAACAATTTTTCTATTTCTAAAGAGGCATAACTCTAGAACAGTAAAAGGGACACCATGTAAATTAAACTTGATCTGTATTTTAAAGTAATAAGCATTGTGTATAAGTTTCATAACATTTGGTTGAGGCTTACTTAAGCTGGAAAACCAAAACGAAAAATTTCAGCATTTTTTCAATTTGTAAAGTGGCATAACTCTTGAAAAAAATTAATGCTAAATCATCAAAATGTATGTTTGCATGGACAAGGGTGTAGCTGGGGAATAAAATTGCCATGAACACGTCTCCAATTATTTTAAATCTTATCAAAGTTAAACTTTAGAAAATATTTTTTAATAAAATTATCAAATATTTGTACTACCTGTCCTGAACATCTAAATTTAGAGACCATAGTTCCATTGATTGCCTGGTCAAGATCAGCACTATCAAACACAATGAATGGGGCATTTCCTCCTAATTCCATTGAAACTTTCTTTACTGTAGAGGCAGACTGCTGGAGTAATATCTAAAACAAAAGTATATTTTTAGTTTTATTAATCTTCTTGGGAATTGTGTATGCTACAGCTCTATTTCAATCACATCTATACTATGATGGAATCTTAAATATTGCTTTAGCTTAAACCAATTTTGTAGAAAAAAAACATTTTATAAATCCACTCCTTTGTCAAAAACAATTTTTTATATGAAAACAAATGAATCCTTCATATTTAAAAAGATTCGTATTTCAGGAAAATAAGGAAGAATATTTAATTTTAAGTTTTCTAATATTCTCTACCAAATTTAAATATCTTAAGAAATCAAACTAAAGTTAGTTAACAAATATTTCATGAAAATAAAATTGGAACAATAAAAAAAATATTTTGAATTGATAAAAAAAAATCCACTTTCTTCTGTTTTATTATTTCTATTTACTTATCATAAGGAGGATGAAAAACAATTAGGAAAAAAAGTGATTCATTGATATCAGATATATCATCTTCTTTATTTTCATTTAAAAAAATTTAAATGATTCAAAGTATTTCCTTATGCTTTGATATTAAACAAGTTTTTTTTCTTGATCAAAATTTAGTAATCATTTTAGAAAACAGTTCTTCAATGATCCAATTATGATCAATAAAATATTTAATCTATTCTATTCTTTATTTTCACAATCTAAATCAGAAAGATCAAAAGATTTATAAAAAAGTAAAGTGATTACTCCTTACAATGGTAATCATTTATGAAAACAGTTCATCTCATCATCCAATAATCACTGCTAATATGCTTAATCACCCAGATCAAAAGATTAGTCAATACTTCATGATTAATCATTGTTAAAAACAATTCATCTTATGATATAATTATCATTGCTAATCTGTTTAATCACAAAGATCAAACAATTAATCAATACTAAGTGATTACTGATAACATAGATAATTACTATTTGAAAACAGTTCATCTAATGATTCTATAATCATTGTATTAAAATAAGTTTAATCATCAAGATCAAAAGAATAATGATTAACAAATAATCATAATGTATTCAGAGCAAATTACAAATTCAATTTGTTCTGAATTAAAATTAAAATATAATTATTTTTGTATCCAATGAAAAGTTTAATAAATCAAGTTTTTTTTATCATCATATCTTATGAAATAAAATACATATAATTATGAATTTGCATGAGAACACTAATTTTTATTCCTTGAATATTTAAACCATTAGCTATAATTCAAACCTCTTGGTTATTTTATTAAAGTGTCACATACTCGTCTACAGATTTTAATACAGAATATTTCATAAACATTGCACAATAATAAAATTAGACAAACACCTAGCTTGATAGGTTTAATAAATCAAGTTATTTTGATCATCATATCTTATGAAATAAAATACATATTAATATGAATTTATCAAATTATGACATATCAAAAGATTTCCCCCCAAATTTTGGTAAAAGTTGAATATTGTGAGAAAAATTAATGCTGATGATTTAAATAAACTTATGAGGAAATATCTACTTATGAACGAGACTCCTCAAATGCCTGAAAATGCTAGTCTGAATTTAGTTACTGGTGCATGTATATTTAATATTTAAAATAAGGAAAGATGGGCAACATAAATTGTGAAATCAGTTTTTAGAAAGATCTGAAAATATATGCCTTAAAACCTTGAAAACATATGCACATAATATCTAAAATATAGAATTACATATCCAAACCTGTTGTCAGTGGTTTCTTACAGTAAACTTATTTTCTTACTATAAATATTTCATAATCTATGGTTGTTCAAACAATTGTATAAAAAAGTTTGAAAATAAGTCTTTGTTATGTCTTTAAAATAGGTTTTCTCATCGATGAAAAATCTGCTGTCAAAGAAAATGTTTTTTATTTAAAACTTATACAGTCCATAATACAAATTATTGTAAAATGTTTTACACAATTTTTACATACTTTTTTCTTATATAAAAATATTTTGCCTTTAATAAATTACTTTTATGACTGTTCTTCTTTCTTTTTCCTTCTTTCTTTTATTTAGATTTGTTTTAGGCGCTCAGACTGCAGTTTCATTCACATTGTTATAAAACCAAAATTACAACATATTGACAAATATTTTTTCTTTCAACTTCAAAAATAAAATGTAACAATCTTCTAATTATCATACTTTTTTTGTTAATTATTGTTAATGATTTATTATTAATATCTTTATCACTGTGATTATTTGATTAAACCATGTTAGCTTGTGCTTATCACAATGAACATCAGAAGCCAACCTCACAGCCAATGAAAATGCATGAATAAAGTTCACCATTATTTTCAACCAATGGCTATCCAGTGTTTTCACCATAAGCTGAACATGGCATATGTGACACCATATTTAAGAAATTCACTTTTGAGACAAATCATTATTCCCTTATCAACTACCAATCCTGATCAATCATTGTACTATTACTTATCAATCATTATAATCATGGCTGATTTCCTTGACTTCCTGTTGTCATCACCTACCAAGTCACCACTACCCATAGAGATCACATCTACTACTACACTAGAGGACATCATTGCTGCTACCATCCAACCAGACACCACTATCTCAGATGCCACTATTCAACCAGACACCACTACCTCAGATGTCACTACTCAACCAGAATCACCAACTACTGATCCTACCACCATCAGCGAAGATGATGATGAGGCCCTGGCTGCTACTATCCTTGAGGAAGCAACAGCTCTTGAGCCTGAGACAGAAACTCGCCTTGCTGACTCACTCTTTGATCTCCTTGGATCACCACCACCAGAGCAACTACTCACCAACAACTCAGCAGTCTTAGAACTTCAGTCACTACTCAAGACAGAACTCAAACAGCAAACTATACCACAGACTCTGATGAGCTTACTACACAAACCCAAAACCAGCGTATTCACCAGAGAGCAACAACTCCAACGACAGTTTACCAAACTCGAAGTCAGCAACCCAACTCAGGTGTCTCAGCTATCCAGCTTCTTCAAGTACCAGTCTGCTGTCATTGAGACTGAGCGATACCAGTCACTCCACCAAAATGCTACCAAACCACATCTACGATTATCCATCAACGACCACTTTGATGAGCAACTACACAAGGCTATAGATAGGGTTGAGGTAATACATTAAATAAATAAAAAAATATAAAAAAGAATGGTTCCTTAATTTAGAATAGTTATAATACAAATAAAAAGATATGAAAAAAAGATTATATTCTCCCTGAAAATATAATTAAAAATATGACTTCAGATTTTTTTATTCAAATGAAAAATAAAGATGATGTCTGTGTTATTCTGTCTTTTTTAATATGTTTTGTTGCAATTAATTTATATTTGTATATATATTGACATATTTATTAAATTTCTTTTTTATTTTACAGCTCAGTGTTATGAACCTCCAGCAATCTGTTACTGACCAGACCAGTACCCACACTACTACCAAGATGCCATCTACCAGACCATATAACGTCCGCTCTCGTCCACAACTCTCACGTAGATCCATACAGCTCATGGAAGAATGGTATCACTGCAACATAGACCACCCTTACCCAGACTCAACCATCATCCAGTCATTTGCACAACAGGGTAACATCAAAGAAGAACAGGTCAAGAAGTGGTTTGCCAACAAACGTAGCCGTACTCACAACACTCACTCACGTACAGCCATCACCTCTCGTAAGATGTCCTCTCGCTACAACAGGAACTCACACTACCAGCCTTACTGAAGATCTACACTGATGTGAACTTGTTTTTTCTAAGTGCTAAGAATTCTTGTTTATTTACTAAGTGCTACTTATTTGTCTGTGCTATTTATGTGCTATGAACTTATATTTGTTACATGAAAGTGCTTCAATATTTATTGCTAAAACTGTTGTAATATGTATAATATTGTTATTAAATTTTTAATATGTCATATTCTAATAAAATTTATAATTCTATTACTTCTTACTTGTTTTTTACTTTAATATAAAAATTATAAAATAAAAACAAAAAAAAGTGGTCACAAACAACAAGATAAAAATAAAATGCAAAAAAGTAAATACCTTATATAAAAACAGATATTGCTTCAGAGGTGGTCATAATCAACAACAAAAAACAATACTTTATCCCATACATATTTGAAAAATTTGAACTATACAAAAATTACAAATATCATTATACATGTATGAGATCTGACAACAAAACTCATGTTCAACAGTTGCATAGATAAAACTAATTTGTTGAAGCATTTAAACTTCCTGGTATTTTTTGTATATTTTTGGTATCATCAAGAACCAGTAAAGGATGACTATGGTATACTCATAGATAGTACCTTACCTACAACAGTAGAACCAGTAAAGGATGACTATGGTATAAACATAGATAGTACCTTGATACAACAGTAGAACCAGTAAAGGATGACTATGGTATAAACATAGATAGTACCTTGATACAACAGTAGAACCAGTAAAGAATGACTATGATATAAACATAGATAGTACCTTGATACAACAGTAGAACCAGTAAAGGATGACTATGGTATAAACATAGATAGTACCTTGATACAACAGTAGAACCAGTAAAGGATGACTATGATATAAACATAGATAGTACCTTGCCTACAACAGTAGAACCAGTAAAGGATGACTATGATATAAACATAGATAGTACCTTGCCTACAACAGTAGAAACAGTAAAGGATGACTATGGTATAAACATAGATAATACCTTGCCTACAACAGTAGAACCAGTAAAGGATGACTATGATATAAACATAGATAGTACCTTGCCTACAACAGTAGAACCAGTAAAGGATGACTATGATATAAACATAGATAGTACCTTGCCTACAACAGTAGAAACAGTAAAGGATGACTATGGTATAAACATAGATAATACCTTGCCTACAACAGTAGAACCAGTAAAGGATGACTATGGTATAAACATAGATAGTACCTTGATACAACAGTAGAACCAGTAAAGGAAGACTATGGTAGAAACATAGATAGTAATTTGATACAACAGTAGAACCAGTAAAGGATGACTATGATATAAACATAGATAGTACCTTGATACAACAGTAGAACCAGTAAAGGATGACTATGATATAAACATAGATAGTACCTTGATACAACAGTAGAACCAGTAAAGGATGACTATGATATAAACATAGATAGTACCTTGATACAACAGTAGAACCAATAAAGGATGACTATGGTATGAACATAGATAGTACCTTGCCTACAACAGTAGAACCAGTAAAGGATGACTATGGTATAAACATAGATAGTACCTTGATACAACAGTAGAACCAGTAAAGGATGACTATGATATAAACATAGATAGTACCTTGCCTACAACAGTAGAACCAGTAAAGGATGACTATGATATAAACATAGATAGTACCTTGCCTACAACAGTAGAAACAGTAAAGGATGACTATGGTATAAACATAGATAATACCTTGCCTACAACAGTAGAACCAGTAAAGGATGACTATGGTATAAACATAGATAGTACCTTGATACAACAGTAGAACCAGTAAAGGAAGACTATGGTATAAACATAGATAGTACCTTAATACAACAGTAGAACCAGTAAAGGATGACTATGATATAAACATAGATAGTACCTTGATACAACAGTAGAACCAGTAAAGGATGACTATGATATAAACATAGATAGTACCTTGATACAACAGAAGAACCAATAAAGGATGACTATGGTATGAACATAGATAGTACCTTGATACAACAGTAGAACCAGTAAAGGATGACTATGGTTTAAACATAGATAGTACCTTGATACAACAGTAGAACCAGTAAAGGATAACTATGGTATAAACATAGATAGTACCTTGATACAATAGTAGAACCTGTAAAGGATGACTATGGTATAAACATAGATAGTACCTTGCCTACAACAGTAGAACCAGTAAAGGATGACTATGGTATAAACATAGATAGTACCTTGATACAACAGTAGAACCAGTAAAGGATGACTATGGTATAAACATAGATAATACCTTGCCTACAACAGTAGAACCAGTAAAGGATGACTATGGTTTAAACATAGATAGTACCTTGATACAACAGTAGAACCTGTAAAGGATGGCTATGGTATAAACATAAATAGTACCTTGCCTACAACAGTAGAACCAGTAAAGGATGACTATGGTATGAACATAGATAGTACCTTGATACAACAGTAGAACCAGTAAAGAATGACTATGATATAAACATAGATAGTACCTTGCCTACAACAGTAGAACCAGTAAAGGATGACTATGGTATAAACATAGATACTACCTTGCCTACAACAGTAGAACCAGTAAAGGATGACTATGGTTAAAACATAGATAATACCTTGCCTACAACAGTAGAACCAGTAAAGGATGACTATGATATAAACATAGATAGTACCTTGCCTACAACAGTAGAACCAGTAAAGAATGACTATGGTATAAACATAGATAGTACCTTGATACAACAGTAGAACCAGTAAAGGATGACTATGATATAAACATAGATAGTACCTTGCCTACAACAGTAGAACCAATAAAGGATGACTATGGTTTAAACATAGATAGTACCTTGCCTACAACAGTAGAACCAGTAAAGGATGACTATGGTATAAACATAGATACTACCTTGCCTACAACAGTAGAACCAGTAAAGGATGACTATGGTTTAAACATAGATAGTACCTTGATACAACAGTAGAACCAGTAAAGGATGACTATGGTATAAACATAGATAGTACCTTGATACAACAGTAGAACCAGTAAAGGATGACTATGGTATAAACATAGATAATACCTTGCCTACAACAGTAGAACCAGTAAAAAATGACTATGATATAAACATAGATAGTACCTTGCCTACAACAGTAGAACCAGTAAAGGATGACTATGATATAAACATAGATAGTACCTTGCCTACAACAGTAGAACCAGTAAAGGATGACTATGGTATAAACATAGATAGTACCTTGGTACAACAGTAGAACCAGTAAAGAATGACTATGGTCTAAACATAGATAGTACCTTGCCTACAACAGTAGAACCAGTAAAGAATGACTATGGTATACACATAGATAGTACCTTGCCTACAACAGTAGAACCAGTAAATAATGACTATGGTTTAAACATAGATAGTACCTTGCCTACAACAGTAGAACCAGTAAAGGGTGACTATGGTTTAAACATAGATACTACTTTGCCTACAACAGTAGAACCAGTAAAGGATGACTATGGTATAAACATAGATAGTACCTTGATACAACAGTATAACCAGTAAAGGATGACTATGATATAAACATAGATAGTACCTTGATACAACAGTAGAACCAGTAAAGAATGACTATGGTTTAAACATAGATAGTACATTGATACAACAGTAGAACCAGTAAAGAATGACTATGGTATAAACATAGATAGTACCTTGCCTACAACAGTAGAACCAGTAAAGAATGACTATGGTATAAACATAGATAGTACCTTGCCTACAACAGTAGAACCAGTAAAGAATGACTATGGTTTAAACATAGATAGTACCTTGCCTACAACAGTAGAACCAGTAAAGAATGACTATGGTATAAACATAGATAGTACCTTGCCTACAACAGTAGAACCAGTAAAGAATGACTATGGTATAACATAGATATTACCTTGATACAACAGTAGAACCAGTAAAGAATGACTATGGTATAAACATAGATAGTACCTTGCCTACAACAGTAGAACCAGTAAAGAATGACTATGGTATAAACATAGATAGTACCTTGCCTACAACAGTAGAACCAGTAAAGGATGACTATGGTATAAACATAGATAGTACATTGATACAACAGTAGAACCAGTAAAGAATGACTATGATATAAACATAGATAGTACCTTGCCTACAACAGTAGAACCAGTAAAGGATGACTATGATATAAACATAGATAGTACCTTGCCTACAACAGTAGAACCAGTAAAGGATGACTATGGTTTAAACATAGATAGTACCTTGCCTACAACAGTAGAACGAGTAAAGAATGACTATGGTATAAACATTAATAGTACCTTGCCTACAACAGTAGAACCAGTAAAGGAGATCTTTTTAACCATTGGATTTTCACATAACATCTTGCCCACTTCTGCTGCATTGGATCTTGAGCATGTGACTATATTCAACACTCCTGGAGGAAGGCCAGCCTTCTCAGCTAGCTAAAATTAATAGGATAGGCACATATTTATTAAATAAAAATTATATCAAATATGAAAGGAGTAGGGGCAATAAGGCCCTTATTTGGCCCAAAAATTACTGCAAATTTAAAAGTTATCATACATATTTTTAAATTACTGAAAACTTGACTAAGGTATAAGGTACTAAGAAAAACAAAACAATTTTGACATCGAACAAGTTACCATGGCAACAAATCATGACCTAATTTGCATATTTTGTTAAATTTCGGGATTTTCCTTGTTTTTTCATCAAATTTAAGTATATTTAAGATTGAAAAAGTGTGTGCGCACCCAAGAAACAACTTTATATTTGGTGAGATTATGCCAATAGTTACAATAAAGCTTCTGTTAAATTATTTTGTTGTTTCTCGGCTGCGCAGGATGTTTCCTCAACGGAAATAATGATAGAAAACTGCATAAATTCTGTATTTTTCATCGTTTTTGTGAAAACAGTACATATTATGACGTAATTGTGACGTCATCAGATAAAAATCTTTCTGTTTTTAATTTATATTTCTTGACCCTATGCATTTCTAAACATTATGTGCTAATTTGAAATGGTTATCAAACATTTTATTTTCTTGGGCCAAAACTAGGCCTTAATGCCCCTACTCCTTGTTTTGTTATTGAAAAAAAAAAATCAACCAGAGCGCTGTCTTTAAAAAGACACAATGTTGTCAATGAATTCCTATGATTTTGAGTTGCTTTCTTATTTTCATGTCAGGTTTTTGTGTCATGCATAAGGTTAAATGCAAATATATGTTGTAAAAAAATCTGGATGACAAAAGGTTAATAATTGTTTTTCAATTATTATATCTTTTAAATAGTTTCCATTCCATCAACTAGGTTTGTCAATCTCTAGCGAATATTTATTTTGCTATTTATTTTTGTGTCCTTATTTAAGTTTGTATTTGTTTTTAAACTGTACTGCATATCTAGAAATTATTGGGAGGTTTTAATTAATGCCAATAGTGCAACTGGCTTATAATCGCAATGATTAGAACTCACATTCTGATTTCTGATATTTGCATTTGTATGCAATATTTCCTAAAATCACAATAATTATTCCTCCATTATTGTTTATTCTTCATAAATTGCAATAATAAATGCACACAACAATTTCTGAATTAACAGTTCTTAGCACACATATATACCAGTTAACCAGAAATAATAATGAGGTTTATATCCAAGTTACTTTATCATGTTTATAGGTTTTTTGAACATCAATTGCAATTTAAGAACAACAATATACTGGTTTTTCTCTAAAATGGAAGAAGAAATCAAACTTCTTGGTAGATTATAAATCTCAATATTTAAACTTTAGGTAAGAGTGTAAACACACCAATTTTCACTGATATTTACTTTTGAGTTTAGTCCTTCCTAGCTTATTTTACAGCAATATAATTTGCAATTTTCAAAGGAGTAGGGGCATTAAGGCCTAGTTTTGGCCCAAGAAAAATAAATGTTTGATAAATATTTCAAATTGGCACATAATGTTAAGAAATGCATGGGGTCAAGAAATATAGATGGAAAACATAAAGATTTTTATCTGATGACGTCACAATTTACGTCATAATGTGTACTGTTTTCACAAAAACGATGAAAAATACAGAATTTATGCAGTTTTCTGATTTGATTTCCGTTGTGGTAACATCCTGCGCAGCCGAGAAACAACAAAATAATTTAACAAAAGCTTGATTATAACTATTGGCATTATCTCACAAAATATAAAGTTGTTTCTTGGGTGCGCACATACTTTTTCAGTCTAAAATATACTGAAAACTTGATGAAAAAACAAGGAAAATTTAACAAAATATGCAAATTAGGTTAAGATTTGTTGCCATGTAACTTGTATGATGTCAAATTGGATTGGTTTTTCTTAGTACCTTACACCTTAGACAAGTTTTCAGTATTGAAAGAAAATGTATGATAACTTTAAAATTGGCAGTAGTTTTTGGGCCAAATAAGGGCCTTATTGCCCCTACTCCTTTGTTTGATGTAGTTAAATAAGTAAAGATTCAAGTGACCATTAAAATTCACATTATTTTTCAACTCATGAAAGTCGCGAAAATTAGTTGGTTTACAGTAGTTATATGTGATGTTTTAAAGGTTTCTTCCTTTTTTAACATTGTTTTTTTTTAGGTTTCTCTTTGAATTATGAGTTTTAAATGTCTCTTTTTAATAGGTATTGTCTGCATCTTTTTAACTTATGTTTCCTCATTTTAAAATGCCCCCTATCTTTCATAATAACAAGTTTCTATACAATACCTCACATAATGCCAAAGCAGAATATGGTGTATCTTCAGCTGGTTTGAGTACAACACTACAACCTGCAGCTATAGCAGCACAAGCTTTCCTGGTTATCATGGCATTAGGGAAATTCCACTGTAAAAAGTATAATGTTTTAAATAAATCATGTGAGGCCAATAAAAATTAATCGATAGAATGTCATCCACTGCCTGCCCTCTGAAATCTTCTGCCCAATTTTTTTTTATGATTTCCTAACTTTGATATGTCCATTACCTGTAACTGCTGATAATTTAATTTCATTCAGAACTTTGTGTTGCAAGTTTTGTTTTTCATATTTCTTCAGAGTAATTTAAGCAAAATAATGAAGTCAACCAATCGGTCAACATTATCTCTTGAAAATAAAGATTGATTACAGGAAGGGCATTATTTGGGTTAAGAGTAATACTGTGGATTCATTATTATTCGTTGGATACCAATTTTCATGGGTTTCATTGGTACAGGTGAACCATGAATTCAAATGTTCAGCAAATATCATATTTTTAATAAAACTTGTATACAGAGATTGGCAAAACCACGAAATCAAATACCTATGAATATGCAAGTTTTAAGCAATCCACAAAAATTGATACCCATGAAAATAAATGAATCCACAGTAAGTGGCATCCAAGAACACAAAATGTATTATTTCACAACAAATTTCAATGATAGGATAACTGAGGATTTTTATTTATCCAATACCTTTGTGTCAGGAAAGGAGTAGGTCCAGTACAAGCCTCATTTTGGCCCCAAAATATAGCAGTTTTACAGAATTGTTAAAATGTAAACTTTTACTTATCCTTATGAAAGAAGAATGCTTCTGTTACATGAATATGGGCTGTTTTTGACAATACAATGCACATATATCGGGTACTAGCATCATTAAGTCAAGCTTAATTACTGAAATCTGCACAATTTGAACATTTTAGTTAATTTTAGACGGTTTCCTTCTTAAATGAAAGTGGCCACATTCGTGTTCATTCTTAATATTGAAATGTAAGTTGCATTTTATGATAATACATAAGATCTATAAAGGTTGAGGATGAACACAGATGTGGCCACTTTCATTTTTAACAAAAACCATCTGAAAAGTGACATTTTTTGGCTTATTTGATCAATTTTTCCTAAAATCTGTTAAAATCTTTCACATAAACTAATGGATTCAACTGAAATAGACACTTTTGAAGTGTTTAAAAAGTTTTCAAAATCTTTTGTTAGATGAACCTGAAATTTGAGGCCAAAATCGTCCCTTACCGACCTACTTTTTTGGAATAGTATGTTTACTTTTAAGGATGTTTGCTCCTCTTGTTTTAACAGTTTTGCCAGATATTCGAAATCCTCTGTTTTTATCCATGAAGCTCCATTAAAAAAATTGCACAGATTAACCCCTTCTTATCTTTTAAGAATTTGATTACATAAATCTTTGAACATTGTATAAAATCCATGTTAGGCTTACATCTCAAAAACAAGCACATTAATCCCCTGTTTTTTTCTGTTTTTTTTAGTTTCTTTATTTATATATACTATCAATATTATTTTGAAACAGAGTTGCAAACTTCCCCAAGCTTTGGTGGCATTTTGAGTTACTGGCGATGTATTAGCTGATTGATGCCATCTTAAAATACAATACTGTTATCTCCATTCTAATGAAACTGACAGAAATTAATGTAAAACCATACATTTCGAATCAGTGATATGTTGTCTTCTCTTGCATGTACATTTATATAGCCTCAATTGTGAATTGATGGCATGAAAATTGGTGATGCTATCTAATCAAAATAAACCACTGCACACTGTTGCATTAGAATAAAATCTTTCTAAGACTATGGACTTACAGGTGTAATCATACCAGCTACTCCAATAGGTTGTTTAAAAACAAGGATCTTCTTTGATTTAGCAGGTGATGGAATAATATCACCATACACTCTCCTGGCTTCCTCAGCAAACCATTCCATAAAGGATGTACCGTACATTACTTCACCTGTAGCCTCAGCTAAAGGTTTCCCCTATGAATCAGATTTATAAAAGATTTTATGAAATTCTAAGAAGTATTGGTACACAGAAATTAAAAAATTTAAAGATAAATTAATGTTATTGTAACAATAAACCATTTTTTGAGATGTTTTGGCCATTGGCCTTCTTCAGTTCTTTATTTTTCTTCACAACTACATGGCTGATATTATTTTCTTTTTCAATCATTTAGAAGATGTTATAGATGTAAAAAATTGGTTTATTGTTACAATAATATAAAGTATGTTCCCTATTGGAATTTTGAAAACAAGGATTAATTAATGGTTAAATAGTAAATTAAGATTTCAGTTTCAACCAAATAAGTTAGCATTCAAACCCTCTGGATGATTGATAATGACTATAAGCAGACAAGGCATGGATCCAAATTTATAATATTTCATTTGAAGATTAAAATATTCCAAACATAAAAAAATTAGGAAAAAATTAAATTGAACCTCATTTTGAATAGGACATCAAACTGTTTAAAGCTTTTCAGTATTGTGATTTTTTACTGTTGATTTCAATTTACCCCTCCCCCTCCCTATCTAAAGTGGAGGTATTCTATTAATTCAAAAATCTGATCATTGACATTTTAATTTATTGTAAGTTTTCCTGACATTTAATCAATTATAATATCCAAGTATGTATGCTATATGTAAAATGTTGATTTCACGACTTTGTTTTAAATCATAACCTTAAAACAAGTTTGCTGATCTGTAGGGATATCAGAGAAACTCCTTAAAAAGTAAACTGAAGTGCTAGTAAGCACAGAAGGGTAAAGAGTGCTGTAATTTTTCATTGAGAAGTAAAATTAAATATTGCATTGTATAAAGCATGGGTTGTGGTTAGTACAACTTTAATTATGGACAAAGGAGGATAACTCCAATTTTAAAGATTGCTTTTACAATCAACTCATTGATATTTTTGAACATCTCTTAAAATTCATACACCTTGCACAAGTTGTGTAATTTTCTTGACAAGTATAACATCATTTGTAAATTGAATATCTGAGCACATTTTTCATTGATTCATTTTTGGAAATGTTTATGGGCAGGATGTATAGAGTGTTAAAATCAATGCACTATATTTTGTGTTCCTTAAAAGTAGTGATCAACCTTGGTATATATTTAGACTTCAAGTCAGTTCAATAGGGTTTTGAATACATTTCATGCAATCTTTACCCAGAAATGGATGTTTTTTGTTCAATGCTTGTAGAGGTACAAAACCTTAATTCCAAGAAATGGCATCCACTCCTAATTACCCTTTTGGAAGGGTGAGTTAAAAAAAAAGGCTACTATTCTCTTATAAGTTTTCTTTGAAAAGAGAATATGAATTATAATCTAATTCCCATTTTTTAAATATCTTACATTTTCAAGTGTTAGCAACTTTGCCAGTTCATCTTTATTCTGCATACAGAGCTCGCTCCATTTTCTCAATATGACACTTCTTTCCTGAAAGTGTGATAAAGTACAATGCAAAATATTTTTATCTGACATGACTAGAGTTATTTGCAAATTTACAGGGGTAAAAAGAATTTTACTTAAGTGTTATTGTGCATTTGCATTCCTTTTAGACCATATAGATTCTTGTTTTGTAGGCTCTACCATTTATCCATACCTTTCTTCAATTACTTAAATCTAAACTTTTAGTGTTAACTTGAATAGAAAAATGAGAACAAAAAGTGGACTGTTATTGGCACTGCCAAACAAATGCCAATGATCGCTTTGAATAAAAGTGAACTCTCTGTATGCATTAACCTGTGGATTTGTTTATTTTACATGGATTATGGTAAACCTGCATTTTTGTGGATATCAGATTAAACCTGAAGAAAATTTGTATTTCGTTGAAAATTTGAAATCATAGTTTCCCTATACTCATGAAATCCATGAAAAGTTATGCATCCATGGTATTATTCAAATTTTCAGCATAAAAATATTTGCAGTATCAAGTGTCAAATATGTTCATGGTTTATCATTTTATAGAAATGTATTATTATATTTAAAATAAAGTTTCATTTTCATGATTTTGTTGTACTTTTAAACTTTGATTTCCCGCCAAAATTATTATCCTATTTTTTACAAATATCTTTACCTTGGCAGATGTTTCCTTCCAAGATTCAAAAGCAGTCTGAGCATATTGTATAGCATTCTGTGTGTCTGCAGCATTCATGTCTGGTACAACACCAATCTTCTTACCATTGGAAGGATTAACCACTGTAAATTTTAAAACAGAAGCCTTAGATAATATTGTTTATAATTTCTTAATTTCAAGGGGCAAAAAAAGCTTTCGTAACTTCTCCTTTAAACCCAGATTGACAAAATTGATCCTTATAGTGTATCTAAATTTCATTTATTGAAAAAAAATATTCTTTTTTATCCTATTTGTACATAGACTAACAGGATTAAAAATTGAACATGTAAAGTAAAAATGCAAGCAATTGTCACACTGAAGTTGATATTAACGGAAATCTAATGGGACTAAGTTGCATTTTAGCAAGTCAAGATCTACTAAAACCTTTGGCAGTCAATATGTAGATACTGTACACCAACTTATTTTCGTTGATACTTTTTCCATTGAGTGTTCAGTCCTTACTTGCCCATTTGATGGCGATTTATTTTTTGTGCCTTTCAAATTTATTTGATGAAGTTAGATAAAGAAGTTCAAGTTTTACATCTGTACATGTTTGCAAAAGTTTCAAAATATAATTCACTCACTAAAATAAGTTGTAGTTAAAATTGTCTTTTAAGAGATGATATCCATATATATACTTGAAGTGTTTTTGGATATTTGGCAATATAGGAAAGGTGTACTGACATAAGTAGTCTCTAAACACATTACCTTCAAATTGAGCTTTTGTTAGTAGAAGCCATATTAACTATGTGTATCAGTGAGAAAAATGTGAAAACATAAAAATATAGTATATATATACCAATACACATAATTAACAGCGCCTGGTGATGTTTCATAGCATGACCGGTCTGTCCAAAAAGGACCTTCATCAGAGGCAGAATTGTGGATTAATGTTTGCACCCTATTTATATAGATATGATAACCGCAGGTTAACTCAACAGCCGGTTACCTCAACAGCCGATTACCATATTTATATAAATAGGGTGCAAACATTAATCCACCATTCTACCTCTGATGAAGGTCCTTTTCGGACCGAATCTGGTCAGGCTATGAAACATCACCAGGCGCTGTTAATTATGTGCATTGGTATATATACTATATTTTTATGTTTTTGGATATTTGCTTACAAACATTAATGGACAGAGAGATGCAGTCAAGTAAAACCCAATATGTTAAGTGTTGGAATTAGAAATAATTATGTGTACCTATGAATACCAAAATACTTTTTGCTGACCAATCCTTGGTATTCCAGACAAAAAGATAAAAAGCAGTATTATTTGTGTTGCCCCAATTTCATGAACTTGAATTTTACCAACCATCAAATGTTTTGCCACTTGCAGCATCTGTCCATTTTCCATTTACATATGCCTTTTCATGGAGAAATCTGACACTGGTTGGAGCTGCCATTTTGATATACCAAGGAATGCTATTATTTTTAATCAACAAATGAACTTTGGATCCAGCTGCTCTTAAAGTCATACAAATAGCCTGGAAAATAAAAGTCATACATTTAGCCTGGAATGATGAACTGATTTTCACATGAATGGATACTTAAATTCATGCAGTTTTTATCTGTTTATCTATCATATAACTTACTTACAAAAAACTTAACCTTTTCTCAAATGTGACCTACCAAATTACACTAATCACTAGGATTTTTTATAACACGAGCAACACAATGGTTGCCACATGTGGTGCAAGATCATCACTTACTTTTCCAGAGCACCGGAGGTCAACCTAGTATTTAATTAAGTTTGTGTTGCTAAGTCTTTGGTTTTCAGTTTTGCAAATTTTGCCATGGCTATATCATATAAAAAAGATGAGGTTTAGTTGCCAACAAGACAACTCCTCACAAAAGACCAAATGTCACAGACATCAACAGCTATAGGTCACCATACAGCCTTCACCAATGAACAAAGCCCATACAGCATAGTCATTTTATTTCATCTTTTACCATCTCTCTTTGGTATCTTCTGTCTCTATTTTAATACATGTACTACTGTTTCTGAGTACAAAACCTGTTTCAATTTAGACAATCCTGCAAACTGAGACCATGGAGACTGAGACACTTTATCTTTTACTCAGTATCTGATAAACAACCATTATCATTATCAACATTGTCACCAAAATATAAATAATGTACTATTTTACAATCACGTAACTATTTGATTAAATATTATTGCTAAATAGAAATGTTTCTCATAAATTATATGAGAAGGAATCGATGGTGCATGGGAGGTTTGTTTAATGGGTCAGTCATAAATTTAAAAATCATCTGACCTACTAAGCAAACCCCTGTGATGCATGCTATATCAAAAATGATTGCAGAATTAAGAAACAATACTTGTGATTTGTATCAATTTTGTTATATGCAGAACAATTTGAACTAGTTTTTTTTCTCAATCCGGTATCTTAACGTGGTAAATGAATTACAACTTATGAGGGTCTTCCCTAGTATTAAAATATAAATTATATGAACTTGGAGGCATAATAATTTTTCTTTTTCTGTTTCACCAGGAGTGCCACAATAAGAACTGAATTAACTAGTTTTTTTTCTCAATCCGGTTGGAATATATCATCCGGTATCTTAAAGTGGTAAATAAATAACAACTTATCAGGGCCTCCCTAGTATTAAAATATAAATTATATGAACTTGGAGGCATAATAATTTTTCTATTTCTGTTTCATCAGGAGCGCCACAATAACTAGACCGAATTCTTATGTCCCTATAATGCATATATTTCCTAATTTACATTTGCTTTTTATTGATTTTGCTATTTTCTATTTTTTTTTTTTTGCACAATAAAAAAAAAAAAATAAAAATAGAAAATAGCAAAATCAATAAAAAGCAAATGTAAATTAGGAAATATATGCATTAAAGGGACAGAAGAATTCGGTCTACACAATAACAGAATAAGAACTGAAGAAAGGAATTTAGAATTGAATGCGTTATTATTACCATATTAGTGTCATTCAAATAGTAGCTCCAATGTGTTTTTAATCAGATTTCACATGGTGCCTTAACTGTCAAGCATTATCTTATATATCGTTTACGCTTGAAAATGTTGAAACAATTTTTTCATCATCAAAACGAAAATTGGTCCAGAGTTATCTGTCTTGCTCAAATCTAATAAGAGAAAATAATTCGGTTATGGAAACGACGTGTCTCCGAAGTATGGTCAATTTGTGCTGATTATATTTATTAATGTCTATGATAAAATATCTATTTTCGAAACAAACAAGACAACAATTTTGTTGATAGCAAATACAGAGACAAAACAATTTGAAACATTAAACTAAAAATCGAAAATAATAATACATGTCAAAAACGGTTTTTGGTCTCCTTTCCTCAGTTCTAATGACTCTTGAATAAAAGAAACAGCTGTTCTATAAAGCTATTTAAAAAAAAATTATAACTCTGAAAATTACACTACGTATGTCTCTTTGTCTCATTTATTTTATCTAGTGTTGAATTTTTCAAGTTCGGTTTTCTCATGTACTGAGGACCGATAAAATGGGCATGTTACAACATTTAAATATAATAATCATGAGGACACAACTAAATAAACTTAGTTTTAAAGAAAAATCATAGCGTAATTGGAGGAACTTCTTTGAAAAATAAAGCAAGGACTTGAATATTACATACATGTGCTATACCCTTTTTTTCAAAGCAAGGTGCAACTTGGCAGTATAAAACTATAAGACTTGATATGGACTCAACTTCTATTCAATATCAATATTCAGACACTAAGACAAACCCAGAACTGCTAGTAACGAGTAAAGAGGTTTCGACCCATATCACATAATGTCATTTACGGCAGCTACATCAAAATCAAAATACACTGATCCTGATAAACTTTCCCTAGATTGAATTTATCAGTTGTTGCACCACCGAATGGGTTTTGAATGTCCTTCAAATTAGACTTTATGAACTGACAAACAATATGTCATTCATATCTACTAAAATTGCCGGCCGTCAACAGCAAAGCTGGTTTAGGAATGAATGATTTTGTTGAAGCTTTAGCAAAATTTTAAAGATTATATTTTTGGGGCATTCAAAAAATAAATTCTACAAACTTTTACAACATTTCCATACTCACCCTTTGAGTGATGTTTATAGAATAATTAAATGTAGTATTTATAGGCCTTCTTTTAACATCAATCGCCCAGAACACTGACAAGAATAATACATACACGTGTAAGAAGGAGGATAGCATGATATATGTTTTAAAGTGCATTAAAATGTTTTTGTTCATTAAAAGTTGGGATGCACTTGTATAGGTAATAACAACAAACTCCGTTTAATTGTATGGGGTTTTCTATTTCAACTAACATATCAGACACTAGAAAGTTTCGCCATTGTTTCAAGGTTACAATCACTTTAAACGAGTACGACATAGTAACACAAATATGTAAAGTATAGTTTGAAGCGATTACTCATAAAATATTATTTAAAGAGACTTTACATGTATCTGTACAGACCATCAAATGTGACCAGGTTCCATTCCTGAAGTAATAGAGGACGCTTTAGGTAATATCTAATCAAATCTTGATTAATAAAATATCCCACTTATTACCACAAAATTACCGTGGAACGTCAATGGTAAGTTATACATAAAGTGAGACGTTCATTTAATGTATGCTCATCTTTCTTCAGGTAATTTTTTCCTCATCTTTTACATAGAATATATTTGTTTAATTGGATCATAAAGATGACCATAGTTATAAATAGTTTACAAACATTTTAACTTATTTAAAATGCAAACACCGATGAGAGACATGCTTTCTTACCTTAAACTAGGACATACATGTACTGTTAACTGATAAAAACTTGACTGTGTAGATTTATATGTCCTTCAATCTTTACCTCAAACACTAAATTTATTTAAGTACATATTTTGCGTACAGGTAGCATAACAGGTAACAGATTAACTGGCCACTTTGGTCGCATCTGAATATATTATTATGGAATAGAAGAAAAACTGGTTTTGTCATTAGAAATTAAAAATGCAACTCAATTAGTTATGTTAGAACAGAATATACTTATACTATTATGACACTTGACCTATTTTTACAATAAAACAATATCCATTGAGATAAGAAAATAAATATTCTAAGAATATCTCCAAACATATCATTTTTTCTTCTTAAATATCAGACCTATCAGACGAACATCGCACGCCAGGACCCAACTGCACCAACAGAACGCTTAAAGTAAATATCCGATAGCTGGATCCATAAATACCGAGTCACGTTAAAAGTCATACGACATAAAGAATTGATAGCACAAAGACAAAGACATTTGTATAAGAAATACTGTAAAATAATTGAAACTGAGATTCACAGAATCTATAACTCAAGGCTGTTTAAAATTTTGTATTATATTTTGAAGTACTGATTTTTTTGGTACTAGGTCTTTTAAAGTACTACATATTTTTGGTTACAACGTTACATTTTCAGCATTTTGATAGTATGTCTATTTCAAATCTCTTAAAATTATGATTTTCAAACATGGAATATTGTGATCGCTTTTGGTATTATTTCTCAGGTACCAGAATTTTAGTACAAATCAAGTACTCTAAAATACAGGTACGTAAATAGTACAATAATTTTACAGTGAAGAAATAGTACTTAATATAAAAGTATTTTTTCAGTACTACAGATTTCAAGTACAAAAATAGTACCTACGCAAAATTGGCTGTGTGTTAAAGATTGATCGTAAGTATACTGATTTATGCATGACTTAATACCAATCTTAGTCGTAAGTGTTTTTGCCATATCGACTCCAGAAATTGATCTTTTGTTTTTTACTGATACTTGTTATCTGTTAACTGTTGTTTATCTGCAAAATGTTGTACTGTATTACAGTTGAAATGAAAGTTAACTTGAATATAACTCGCAAGCGCGAGTCGCAAACTACTTTTTTTTTATATTAAAAGAAGAAGACTCATTATAATAATTTAATAACAAGATACATGTTTGTTATTTTTCATTATATTTTTTTCTTTAAATAACGATTAAACGATGTATCCTTACATTATTTTTTAACTTACATAATTCGATATTAATACATCTTTTATTTGATTTTCTTTTAAGGACTCTTTTATTGGACTGTACATTTGAACAATCCGATTAGATCGAAAAGGAAAATAGATTTCACGAAAAATTAATACATCAAGTGTTAAAATAAAGAATAGTATATCCGAAAGGGAGATAACTCTGTCAGCAACCGCGGAAGGAAAAACTCATTGTGTATTTGTGTAAAGCAAAATATTGTCCGATGAAATATTGTACCACAAGAATATATTTCATAACAATGTAGCATGAAATATTGTCCTTGTCTATGGAAAAATGTCCAGAGAAGGACAAATTTTCATAGCAAAATTTTGTCTGTATATTGACAATATTTCACAGATGAATGTTATGGAATTTTGTCTTGTTAAAGGGAGGTTTTATTTTGTGTGAACTGAGGCAAGATTTCACAGATAAATACTTTGAAATTGTGTCCTTATAGGCATGTTACGAAAAGGTATATTCTCGACGCTGAGGTTGACAAATTACACTTTAAATTTGGGGACGGTGTCAAAACATTGACTATAGAAAAGAATTAGATCATGTGCGTCTTGATGAATTCAAATCACAGTTATATAGAACATCATTATGTAACATCCTAATATTATGACAATTGCTTTTGTGATATTGATGCTATCATACGACATAAAAGGTGTCCGCGTTCAAGAGTGGGTGAGCTAGAAAAAGGGGGGCTGAGAGTTATACAGAGTTCATTCGATTCTAGATTAATAATATATACATAGTAAGCCAATTAAATAATAGTTTTATTGTTGTATGAAAGTTCCTGAAGTTTAATGTGTAGCTCCACTAATCCCACACAAAGCTCTACAGTCTGATTGATTTATTCTCTCGGGTGTCTCCATCAGCTTCCAATGACTCTGAAAGTTTTGAAGCGCCTTATAACGTGTTCGACATATACACGCCACTCTGATATACGCAATTTTTTTTTTTTTACATTTTCATCTTTCTGCTAGTGGTTTAGCTCTTAGTTGATGCCTTTTTTAAATCTAACCCTAGCCCCCTCCCTCTCCCTGAAAAAAAAATCTGGTAGGTTCATAGAGTAGTGATAGGTACACGTCTTTAAAAATCTTCATTATATTTTTTTTTAAGGAAACCCCTAGCATCGTTAGCTTAAATAGAAGAAAGACCCATCGGTCATCGTTGTTAATTTGTTTTATTGTCATTTTCTTATGAAACGGTTGGCGAATTTCAACAAAACTTTCCCAGAATTTATAAAATACAAAACATCTGCATAAGGTGGTGTTAAGGTGTAAATGCAAAGTCAATATGTAATGCTTTGGAAACTCTGCAGGAATGTTCAACTGATGAGTAGTGAGGTCATATTTTACATAAACCTCTTATCGTTCTGAACAGGCATTAAATATTTGCCACTGGACTTGATGCAACCAATAGTCAATCAGTCACAAACACCTTATAAAGAAAATACAAATTGGGCTGAAACTGTTTAAATTAGGACAAAGTTGGTTGGAAAGAAATAAAGAAAGAAAATACATGCCCTCGAAGCTATGTAACCGGGAGTAATAATTTTCTAAACTAGAATGCAACATGTTTCAAGTTAAAATTGTAAAAAAAAATCATGTTTATGTGTTTTAAAACAAACTCCGTTAGACAAAAATTTAGGTGCAAATAACTGGATCAAAATACATACACTTCTTTGTGTGTTTTTCAAAACTATATGGAAATGACCGGTACATATATATTTACGAGCAGGTATAAAGCAGATTATAATACTTAAGATTATGTGCAAGGTCTATCATATTTGCAAGGGCTCGCCGAAATACATAGGTAATCTCTTTTCTGTTTTGACACAGTCCCCACATTTAAAGTGTAATTTGTCAACCTCAGCGTCGTGAATATACCTTTTCGTAACATGTCTATTATTAGGTATATAGGATTTTTTTCCTGCGACACGTGCCTGTATATATTTACAAAATAAGTGATTGTCAGTTCATTAGCGTTATATTTTTACAGTATACTGTAATAAAATGAAATATGCGTTAGACAATTCTTTAATTTATAATACATGTAAACCATTTGTAATGTATCAATATGCAAATTTGAAACTCACTATTAGTAATAATATAAATTCCTTGCTATTTAAAACAATTTTAGTTATAAATCTAAAAATGTGCATGCGCTTGTGTACTATTTCTAATTGTGTAATAATTTGATTAAAAAGTATTTTCAAAGCCAGTATTTCATAGTGCAGTATTGTCATGAACAGAATTTCATAGTGAAATATTGTCCAGAAGAAGGTGACAAAATATCATGGACAAGGACACTATTTCATAATAAAATACTGTCAGTGGACAATATTCTATATGACATTTTGTCCGAAAGACAATATTTCATGGGGGACAATATTTTATGTTACAGACATTTGTGAAAAGAAGACACGAATTCAAACTAAAACTGTTGAGTTCAACTTCAAAATATTCTCTTGTGTCACGTGTAAAAAACAATTCAGAAGTAAAGAAAATTTAAAGACACACATGAAAAGACATCACGGATTAAAGCCTAACATATGTGATATATGTAATAAGAGTTTCATGGGCAGAGGCGACTTGAAAAAGCACATGCGAATACACAGTGGCGATAAACCTTACAGCTGCGATATTTGTGGAAGAACATTTAGTTTTTAAGGTAATTTTTCTTGTCATTTGAAAAGACATAAAGGTATAAAAGAACATAGTTGTAATGTATGTGCAAGGCGTTTTACAGTCAAAGGTGATTTGACTAAGCATATGAGAAAACATGGCGATAAGAGACCATACAGCTGTGACACGTGTGGTAAAGACTTCAAATACCCAAACTGTCTATCAATGCACCTGAGAACACATACTAATGACCGCCCATGTGGTTGTGAGATATGTAGTAAAAAATTTAGTAAAAAAAATTATTTAAAGTACCATTTGAAAATACATACGGGTGATGTAGGTAGAAAACGTTTCGCGTTGAACACAAGCAGGAAAAGCCTTACTAGTTTGGAAAATCATCATAATGATGAGAAAAAATATCGGTGTGAAGTATGCAGTAGATGTTTTAAGCTTTCAATCGAATTGAAGAGACATATGAAAACACACACGGGTTATGACAAACCATATGCATGCAATGTATGTGGAAAAACATTCAGACAGAATGCTTGTCTTACGATTCACATGAGGACACATACTGACGAGAAACCTTTCAAATGCATCGTGTGTGGTACTTAAGACGTTTAGACAAATCAGTTTTGCTGAAAATTGTAGTTTAACAATACACATACAAGAGATCACATACTGGTGAAACTCCATTACATACGAATGTAAAATATGTGATAGAAAATTCTCACATATAAGTAATTTAAAAAGGCACGTTAAAATACCCATAATGGTGAGAAACGCCAGCCTATCCTTGTGATTCTTGCGATAGAGCTTTCGGAGACAACACTCAGTTAAAGAGACACATGAGAACACACACAGGTGAAAGGCCGAACAGGTGTGATACGTGTGGTAAGAGATATGCAGATTCTACTAGCTTGAAGCGTCACATAGGAACACATACGGGCATTAAACCCCATAGCTGTGATGTATGTGATAAAAAGTTTTTAACTAAGTATGAGGTGACTATTCACCGGAGAGTACACATTGGAGACCAGCCATACACGTGTGAAAGATGTGGAAAAGGATTTAATCAATAAACACGTTACAGAGATCACACGAAGAACAAATGCATCAACATCTGAATTATTAATATTAGGATATTGCATAATTAGTTTTTCTCAACGAAGTAGATGGTAACTAGTGATTTATCCATTTAGTCTGAGTTGACACTGATCTGGGTCAATGTCTGAAAGTGTTCCGAATAAGGCAACAGCAGTAAACCGCTGTTCGAAATTCATAAATCGATAGAGAGAGAAAAGAAATCCGGGTTACAAACTAAAACTGAGGGATAAGTATCAAATATAAGAGAACTACGACAGAACAGAAACACAACATTTAAATGTAAACGAACTATAATATAACGATGGCCATTTTTCTGCCTTGGAACAGGGCATTTTAAGAAAAAAAATGGTGGATTGAACCTGGTTTTGTGGCATGCCCAACCTCCCACTTTAATGCCAATGTTAATTATAGAATCATTTTAGAGACGACACGCTACTAAATGTCACACTCGTTCTGTTCTGAAGACATATTGAATAGTTCTATTGTATGCATTTCAAAAACCAGCGTTAACAAACCATTTAATATATATAAAAAAAAAAGTAATAGTATCAAATTGTAAATGGAAATGAAAAACAATCCTAGTTTATAATAAATGAAATCCTCTAAAGTGACATCTTTAAATTTATACAAATGAGACTTCTGGCAATATATATATAGTTGCATATATGGTCATTAACACTGAAGGTTAGCTTCAACGTGTGTTAAAAGAGGTTTGAATAAACAAGCAAACGTGACACTGTGATAACGTTTTTTAGATTTAAAGATAGTATATATATATAAAAAAAGAAGATGTGGTATGATAGCCAATCAGACAACTAACCACAAAAGACCAAAATGACACAAACATTAACAACTATAGGTAACCGCACGGCCTTTAATAATGAGCAAAGCCCATACCGCATAGTCAGCTATAAAAGGCCCCGATAAGGTAATGTAAAACAATTCAAACGAGAAAACCAACGGCCTTATTTAAGTAAACAAATGAACAAAAACAAATATGTAACACATAAACAAACGACAACCACTGAATTACAGGCTCCTGACTTGGGACAGGCACATACATAAATAATGTGGCGGGGTTAAACATGTTAGCGGGATCCCAACCCTCCCCTTACCTGGGACAGTGGTATAATTGTTCATGATTTGTGACATTTTTTATAAAAAAAATACTAGAACATGTATTTTAAATGAGTTCAACTGTATTCAGTATATGTTTGTTCCAATTTAATTTGTGCATGTCGAGACTCATAACATTTTCGAGTGGAAGCATCATCCACAGAAAGAACTGAACTGATGTATGAAATGGATGATGAGATATATACTAGTGGAATCATGATCCACAGAAAGAACTGAACTGATGTATGAAGTGGATGATGAGATATATACTAGTGGAATCATGATCCAAAGAAAGAACTGAACTGATGTATGAAGTGGATGATGAGATATATACTAGTGGAATCATGATCCACAGAAAGAACTGAAGTGATGTATGAAGTGGATGACGAGATATATGCTAGTGGAATCATGATACACAGAAAGAACTGAAGTGATGTATGAAGTGGACGATGAGATATATACTAGTGGAATCATGATCCACAGAAAGAACTGAACTGATGTATAAAGCGGATGATGAGATATATACTAGTGGAATCATGATCAACATAAAGAACTGAAGTTATGTAAAAATGGATGATGAGATATATACTAGTGGAATCATGATCCACAGAAAGAACTGAACTGATGTATGAAGTGGATGATGAGATATATACTAGTGGAATCATGATCCACAGAAAGAACTGAACTGATATATGAAGTGGATGATGAGATATATACTAGTGGAATCATGATCCACAGAAAGAACTGAACTGATGTATGAAGTGGATGATGAGATATATACTAGAGGAATCATGATCCACAGAAAGAACTGAACTGATGTATGAAGTGGATGATGAGATATATACTAGTGGAATCATGATCCACAGAAAGAACTGAACTGATGTATGAAGTGGATGATGAGATATATACTAGTGGACTCATGGTCAACAGAAATAACTGATGTATGAAGTGGATGATGAGATATATACTAGTAGAATCATGATCCACAGACGGAACTGAAGTGATGTATGAAGTGGATGACGAGATATATACTAGTGGAATCATGGTCCACAGAAAGAACTGAACTGATGTATAAAGTGTATGATGAGATATATACTAGTGGAATCATGATTCACAGAAAGAACTGAACTGATGTAAGAAGTGGATGATGAGATATATACTAGTGGAATCATGGTCAACAGAAAGAACTGAACTGATGTATAAAGTGTATGATGAGATATATACTAGTGGAATCATGGTCCACAGAAAGAACTGAACTGATGTATGAAGTGTATGATGAGATATATTCTAGTGGAATCATGGTCAACAGAAAGAACTGAACTGATGTATAAAGTGTATGATGAGATATATACTAGTGGAATCATGGTCCACAGAAAGAACTGAACTGATGTATGAAGTGTATGATGAGATATATTCTAGTGGACTCATGGTCAACAGAAAGAACTGAAGTGATGTATGCAGTGGGTGATGAGATATATACTAGTGGAATCATGATCCACAGAAAGAACTGAACTGATGTATGAAGTGGATGATGAGATATATACTAGTGGAATCATGATCCACAGAAAGAACTGAACTGATGTATGAAGCGGACGATGAGATATATACTAGTGGAATCATGATCCACAGAAAGAACTGAACTGATGTATAAAGTGGACGATGAGATATATACTAGTGGAATCATGATCCACAGAAAGAACTGAACTGATGTATGAAGTGGACGATGAGATATTTACTAGTGGAATCATGGTCCACAGAAAGAACTGAACTGATGTATAAAGTGTATGATGAGATATATTCTAGTGGACTCATGGTCAACAGAAAGAACTGAAGTGATGTATGCAGTGGGTGATGAGATATATACTAGTGGAATCATGATCCACAGAAAGAACTGAACTGATGTATGAAGTGGATGATGAGATATATACTAGTGGAATCATGATCCACAGAAAGAACTGAACTGATGTATGAAGCGGATGATGAGATATATACTAGTGGAATCATGATCCACAGAAAGAACTGAACTGATGTATAAAGTGGACGATGAGATATATACTAGTGGAATCATGATCCACAGAAAGAACTGAACTGATGTATGAAGTGGACGATGAGATATATACTAGTGGAATCATGGTCAACATAAACTACTAACTTCACTGATCATGTGATATATACTAATGGAATCATGGTCAACATAAACTACTAACTTCACTGATCATGTGAATCATATTATTAGTACTTCAAATTACGGTAGTTCTTATTTCACTCATTCGGATAAACATGTATGGTTTCTTTTTAAAACAGTCAAACATATAACAAGGATATATAGTTATGAATTATACCGTTTGAAGGCATAGTTTTGATTAGAATGCGGTCTCTCGATATGAAAAAGGTGCTGTTCTTTTTTCGTAAAATTCCATGAATGTTTGACAAAAAAAGTCTTCTTAAAACTTCCAGAGACTGAGTCTAAATGCTGTCGACTGTAAGATCATTTTTTCAAGTTCGTCTTCGTCACCTTTGGAGAAACAGAATGGAAAATAACATGAATTTATGAACTGTAGCATTGGTCAGTATTCAATTGTCCTTTCGAATTTGAATTGCTGTATATATGCACTGTAAACAAAACTCTCTTTCCATTGTGAATGCGCCATATTTACTATAAGCTTTCCACTTTTGTTTATGTAGCAGCAGTAAGTCTTGATTGAATATTAATAATACATTATGGCGCCGAATATATGGTTAATCATGCATGGTAAACTTCAGTCCTCTTTCCAAAAGTTTAACATCATGCTTAAGTTAACCGAATGGAATATAGATTTGTCACAAATGACAACTTTTTGTTCTCTTTTCCTCATTTTGACATCATCGAAATTTTAAGTAGTCAGAAGCAATACAATGTGTGCCACTAGAAGAGCAGGATTGCTTAACCTTCGTCAGGATAATCATTTTTAATTCCGCTTTTTGTTTGGGATCATGATGCCAACATGCTAATTTTAGAAATGATTTTTCGACTTTTTAATCGCGACGGTAAGTCTGATTTTCTTCGACTTCGGCTATTAAAGTAAGAATAGACCTTATTTCCTAGTTTGGCAACTAGTCAACAAAATCCAATACTTATACCAAATCTTTGAATCTATGAAAGTATATAATAAAGTTTTGAAGCATACATAAAGGTGGTTTGGATTCTACCCGAATTAGAATAGTACTGTGTCGGATATTCCCCTAATCCGAACTCACGAACCATGTGCTTTTTGCAGTACCTCAGAGGACTTACGATAACCTATAAGAGTACCAAAAATTTCTATTTACAATGCAATCAAATTTTATTATCATCTTTATCTTCCTTAAAGGCTTTATATATATATTCTTTTGAATATCTTAATCACTGAATAGTATTATTTTTTAGGGTAACAGTATTTTCCAAACTACTATATTTCGATTTGTACAAAGGGAAACAATTCAATTGAAAAAATAAATTATAATCTCAATCTCTCGTGCCCTATATTCACAGGAGAAAACAAATCCGACCATCATTTGAGTGTAGTACCCAGGGTTGCATTCCATCTAGGGATGTGTCCTATGTGAGCCAGCATATCCAGAATTGAATCAGCATATCCAGAATTTAGCACACATAACAGCATATAAGGTAAGTACAAACATAATATATTTATATTACACTTATATAGTTTCCAATCCGGCTGCATTTGCATGCAACATTTTACTGCTGGGTGTTAGAATTAATCAACCAATATTCATTTTTCTTCTCGATTAATTTTTAAAGGATAGACAATAAGTACGCATAAATGTATTTTTGATGATGTTTTTTTCATACGTGCATATTGCTTCAGGGTCTAAGTTGTACATTTCGTTTATATTGGTTAATTATAAATAAATCTATGTCGTAACTACACTCCACTTTTCTTTTCACCACGAATGTGACATACCGAATTTGACTATTTACCGGGTTTGCACGTAATATCATGAGCAACACGACGGGTGCGAAATGTGGAGCAGGATGATCTGCTTACCCTTCCGAGCAGCTGAGATCACCCCTAGTTTTTGGTGGGATCAGTTTGCTTAGTCTTTGGTTTTCTATGTTGTGTCTTGTGTACTATTATTTGTCTGTTTGTTTTTATTTTTAGCCATGTATTGTCATTTTATTTTCTATCTATGAGTTGAACTGTCCCTCCTGTATCTTTCTATCCTCTTTCAGAGACCTCCATACGATTCTTGAAAATACATCGACAATTGGAATTAAATTGGTATTAAGCTAGTTTGATTTTTTTTAGGAAGTAAATATTTTATAACACACTAACCGAATATTCCACATTTTCAGCAATACACTTCTCAATTTGTGTTACGTAGTTATACCAGTAAAACAGTTAACTTTTGATATAAACAGGGTAAAGAATCAAAATCATTGCTACTCATATGACTACATATGAGCCGATAAGTACTTGACGTAAAACATGATATTTTCTGTCTAAAACGCAAAAATATGTTGTAACTTTTCAATTCTGCATTTCTATACCATTTAGTATATTAAAAACTGATTCTATATATTTGAAGACTCAAAAGAAAGATATTGTATGGACGGTGACACTTCATTAAAATAAATTATCTGTAATATTTTGCCATTGTGTGTTAAGGGTCTGCCAATCAATCAATATTCAATTTAATTTCAATTTTATTGTAAGAAGTAGACAGTAAGTACATGTACTCATAAATTTAGTTTTGACAGGATTTTGCAAAGTATATTGCTTCAGGATGTGTTGTAAACTTCGTTATTGGTTTACAATTTATATAATAAAAAATATATACATTAAATAAAAAAATTTCATAGTGTATGCAATGCCGTGCACTATGTTGAAAAGATTTTCTATTCAACAAGCAAGAAAGCGTATGTTTTGAAAAAAAAATATGAGCTACGAAATTTCACAAGGACAGTATGTAGACTTTCGGTGAGTAACTTTGTGTAAATTATGAACAAATGTAAATACATGTCAATATGTCTTATCGCATATGACGCAACGTTAGATATTGCTACTACCACGAAAAATAGCGTTAAGGGCATACGATACAGTTTTGATCCTGTATTTACAAGTTCATGAAAATTTGCCTGTAGGCTCTTTTTTTACCTGATTAAATCAAATATGTAATAAAAAATATACCTTCATGTGCTACTTTTTGAGTAAAATGAGGTCGAAATTTTGTATATTTGCTCGAAATTCAGATTTGTCGCCGTTATTTCTTTTTCGAAAGAAAGACATAACTTTTTTGTTATAAAAGATAAACACAAATTGTTTTTTGTTAAATAATCGGTAATTTCTGTATTTTATAAATGTCTTAAAAAAATATGCATTTTTAAAAAAAAATATGCATTTTTTTATTCAGAAATAACTCATATTTATCAAATGTTCATGAATTGAGGAAAAAGCGTCATTTTTTACTGCATGTTTAAATCTCAAAATTAAAAAAAATCCTCTATTTACAGTTTTATAAAATTTGGGTCACATAATCTCCCTGCAAAATGAAACAAAATGCCGTTTTGAAAAATAGGGGTCCATGACCTCGTTTTCAAATTAAATCAGTTTGAATGATAAAAATCAGTCGAAAAATGCATCTTTTCCCGATATGTCACCGTTTGACGTCGCGAAAATAACAAATTACGTTAGCAACGTCATTACCTTCCCTGTAACTGTATCGTATGCCCTTAAGTAAATTTTTGAAGGGAAAATTTGTATAGTAATGTTGAAATAAATATTTCAAATTATACATGAAAATAAAGATTGATTCTTAAATTTTCACATTATGATAGAGAAAGAATAAAGATATAATATTCATAGGCTTAGGAAGACACAGTTTATCCGAAAAAACGTTTACTTAGTGATGTCCCATGTAACAAACTAGAACCATAAAACTCGAACAATTCGCGAACTGTTCACGCAACTCTTCGAAATTTTGCATGAACATTCTATGGCGTAATATATTTCAGTATTGGTTAACATGGCTGTCTCCTTTTAAAATTCGCATACATATTTTCAAAAGAATATGATGCATGAAAATGTCCCATCGGAAATTTAATTTGGAAACTTGAAACATTTCAGCTCAAAAATAAAATTTTGACAGATAATTCATTAAATTATAAGCACGACCGTTTTGTACTAAGTGTTAGCTCCCAAAATTCGAATTGGAAAATAAATTGAGCTAGATATTTAATTCAAAACAATAGATTTGCAATGTCTTGCGGAAATGTCCGAGTTAAACTTTCATGCTTTCACAAAACTTTTACGGCCAAACAAACAGAGATTTGATTTCGTGACTTGAGATTATTTTTCGGCTTTGATAACTACACCAATAAAAAGTACTTTTAAAGTAGAAGTTGGTACTTCAAATAACATTAAGATTTCAGGGTTATCTATAAAAAATACAGATTAATGGAAATGTCTTGCAAGTTTGTCCGTTATCATAATTTGACGTCGCCACAAGCGTAATTTGCTAGTAACGACATGAACTGCATTCGCGTGTTCCTTCCTCCACCAAATATAAAAGTCTTGCTTTCAACAAAACGAAATGATGCACACATTAAAAATAATACAAATCTATTAGACGATCAAAAAGTAAGAAAACTTCAGTACCATAAGTATAAGCTATTTAACGTCATTTTTCTGTTACACTAAATGGTAGCAATATCTAACGTTGCGTCATATGCCATTGAGTTGAATTTTAAACATCTTGACTGCAGTGAAATCACATAAACACTTAATTCACATGCTTAGACCCAATATGTATTTGACAGTAAAATCCACACCTCAAGTAAAATCCATACCTCAGACTTCAGGATTGACGAAAAAATCTTTTAAATCTATTTGATATTGGTCAAGTATGATTTATCTTCAGTACCATGAGCCAATCGGCAATCATCGGGTGACTCCGCCATTCTCCTTCTGAAGGTACCGAAGTCGACCGAGTTCAGTTGTGACAAAGGTACCATGAGCCAATCGGCAATCATCGGGTGACTCCGCCATTCTCCTTCTGAAGGTACCGAAGTCGACCGAGTTCAGTTGTGACAAAGGTACAATGAGCCAATCGGCAATCATCGGGTGACTCCGCCATTCTCCTTCTGAAGGTACCGAAGTCGACCGAGTTCAGTTGTGACAAAGGTACCATGAGCCAATCGGCAAACATCGGGTGACTCCGCCATTCTCCTTCTGAAGGTACGGAAGTCGACCGAGTTCAGTTGTGACTAAGGTACCATGAGCATGACTACTTAGCTGAAAATCATCGTCTGAAAGGGTTTAAACCATGTTCTTCTGTGTACGTTTCTATGTTCCACCTACAAAAGTTCCCCGGAAACTTTGAATTAAGAAATGCCAAAATATCTGTTCTTATTGGAACCCATATTCTGTGATCTTTATTCTGTTGGAAACAATAGTGTTTCGGTGAAAATAGTATCACAGAGTCATTCTTCCATTTGGAACTTTTTATCTCATGACTCCTCATTTTTATTATGGCCCTTGTCAATCTGCTTGGTTAAATTTGGGGGAAAGGGAAATATTTCTACTCAGAGCAGTATTAAAAACGAATGAAATAGACACAATACTGGTTGCTAAAAAAGATTTAATGGTTTGAAGAGCCTATATTCAATATTAATTAACTTTATGAATAAACACATGTTGTTTAGATCATATAGATTATTTTTACTGTTTATCAGTTTATAAAATTTCAGTGAATTCGGTTGGTTTCTCTGGTTAATTCTCAATAAGTGTTCACGGCCATTAATAAATACATTTTTTTATTTCACGTTAATATTTAAACAAAAAATGCTATTAAACTAAGTGTTCCAAATGGTGAAGTTGAAATCATCCCTTCGTAAATTTTATGGACGCCATCTTTCGCTCCTCTTAAAATCCAACTTCTGGTACAGTTCAGTTCAGTTTCTTGTATATTCCTCCATTAATTTTGGAGCACTACCCAAAGGGTATAGTTGTAGCAACTATGTCTACCTTAAAACATAGGGAAACAATTAATTATATACAGATGACTGAATTTGGTTATAATAATCACTAAATAAAAAATATCATAATTAATTCATATGATAGTCATCATAAAGTTTTTAAAGATTTATAATAATTCATATGTGCTGGGGTGTAAGAAAATGTAAAGAAACAACTGCATATATTTACATATAAGAATTGAAATGGTTTCAAATTAAAATTACTTATAATTATTAGTTAAGAGTGCTATACATACATCAGGAATAATAATGAAAAATTTATTTTATAAGACTTATGTAAAATGGTTGTGGTTTGGAAAAAATTTAAAGCTATGATATTTATAAATTTTCTTCACAGTTTACTATATGGAGATCTTCTCATTACTCTTTAAATTATAACTGATATCTAACAGTTTTAAAAGAGAAGATTTATTTTTAAATACTTATAAGTCATAAAATAGTTAGATGATATACTATTAGTAAGGAACTATTTTATTTTAACAAGTTTACTTATACTGTACTTGTGATCAAGTTTTTGTTATCCTTTTTGTGTGCAGCAAGTGCATCTCATAACACATATTTCTAGCCAGAGTTTCAATGTTTTCATACACAGTTGAGTAACAGTTAATGTCCATGCTAGTACAGTCCATTATGAGCTGCAGTAAATTTCCTTGTTGTATGATCTCCATGTATGTTGAGGTATCAATTTCATCCATTGTCTGTTCTATTTTTGAGCAGTATTTAGATCTTATTTGCTCTAATTCTTTTCAGTGTAGAATAAAATGTTCTAGATCTTCATTTTCCTGTTCACAGATTGTACACATCGGGTTAGCTTTCGGATCGAACTTAGCTCTTTTGACTTGGAATATGCACGTTTGAGTACTTATTCTTGCTTTTATTTCTCCTGCCTTTACATCTTTACTATTGTTTTTTTGCACTTTTCCATATAATGTGAGCTTCATTTAATGGATTGTTCTGTATCTCTAAGACTATGTATTTAAGTGATGTTTTTTTTTTTTTTTCATTATGACATTCATTCATTCCACTATTCCTTTTTCTATATTCCTACTAGTCGTTTCCATTCGATTTTATTCAGTGGATTTTCTATGTAGTAGCTACTAGATTTCAAATAGTATTTTGATAGAGTTTTTTCTACTCTGATAAAGTCTTTTCCTCTTTGGTCTAAAAATACTGTTTGTCGGCGCAAGACAATTATTGTTCATTGACTAATTACATTATTAGAATTTGGACTTGTTTGATCTATCTGAGATTAATATTATATAGTTACTGTGTCCTACTGCAATTAGGATAAAATTACTCATTAAATTTTGTTGTTGTCTTAAAAGGATTATTTTCACTTTTCTTGACAGCTGTCACTTATCAATATTACTCATATTAAGTGGCGTAAGTTATTGAAATGGGCGAAGGACGATACATATCATGAATAACCAGCCGAATTTCACATTGTAATTTCTTTGCCTGCAGAAAGTTGATTTTGATTTATGCCATGACATTATCTATGTGAGTACTCTGTATTTGTATTAAAACTCGCTTAATGCTGCGCTTTATTGCAGCCTTTTCTATCCGTTCGAGAAAAACGAAAAATAACGACAGAAATCTATCATAATCTGAACTATTTTTAAATTACATATACAATATATGTTATACTATATATAGCTGGGACGTTTTTACCGCAATTTCCTTAAAATGCAGAAATAAAGTTGAGAAAGGATATTGGGAATGTGTCAAAGCGACAACAACCCGACCATAGAGCAGTCAACAACCGAAGGCCACCAATTGTCTTCAATATACTAATGTACTCTATTCTAATCTAGATTGACTAGGATTTTCAGTTTTCCTAGGGCTTTATTCAGCGGACTCTAGCTACCTCCATCGGTAATAAAATTATTACTACTAGAACACACCAGTGATCTCACGGGTCCATGACTGAATTAAAGTATATACCTATGCGCAAGCCTTATTTTAGTATTAGTATTGTCATCTGATAAAGTCATACCGATTATAAGATACACAGTTTTCTCTGCTTTCAAATCTTTCCGTTTGAACCCGTCGAACTGGAACTTATCAATTATTGGTAATATTTATTATTTGGATAACAATAGGTCCTGGAATGGAGTCAACAGCATTGTCCTATATTAGTTATAAATAAAGTTGAATTCTTTGTTTCGCTGTTTTACGTCATGCCCACTAACAAATTGAAAACTGTACCTATACGCCTTATTTTTAGTCCAGATTTTTAGTATTCGTATTGTTATCTTAGAAAGTCTTACTGATTAAAATAATACAATAGGTAACAATTTGACAATTTAGTAGTATCAACCTTGTGATTATGACCCGTGTATATAGCATATTAATCCTGAATACACCGTTTGGTGGTGCGCCTGTCAGATGCGGAACGTACAGATAAGGTAATATGTAACAGGTTAATATACTATTGGTATCGGTATCGGACTCGACCCGGAACTTCTTAATTATTGCGAATATTAATTACGTGGAAGACAAAAGGGTCTGGAGTGGTGTAATTTTTAATCTACACCTTTGTACTATATTAGTTATACAATGTATATAAAGTTGAATTCTGTGATTCGTCGTTTTTACGTGATGACGGCTGACAAATTGGACCTCGTAATTTTAGTATTATAGATGATACTAGAGGTGGCACGGTAGTATTTGCTTTCCAGAATTTAGGTTGCTCTTTTGTGTACCCTACTTAGGTAAATGTATCTAAACAGTGTGATTGGACAAAAAATACAGTATCAACTGAACATACTTTCCCAAACTGAGTGATGAATCAGGTGTAGAAAAATATGAAATAATTTTATATACAGATGAAAATGAATTTTTGAGATTTTTTTTTAATTTTGCATTCACTGCACCGTAAAAGACCTAAAAGTACTAGTGGCCTTAGGATTTTAAAAATAGCAAAAAAAGTAAACGGTCATGGTACATATCCAAATTCATTTCTGAATGGTAAAATGAAAGTACTTCAGTTAACTGTGAATGTAGAATTTTTTGCAGTGTTCGAAAGTGGTGAAAATTCTAAAAAGGCTATCATTATCCCTTATGGCCAGGAAATACTACCGTGCCACCTAGAACACACCCGCGAAATCGCGGGCATATACAGCCGTTGTAAACTGTTGTAGGATGATTTTTTGTAAAAGATATTTTGACTGGAGAATTTCATATAAGGAATCAAAAAGCCCTCCGTTATGTGTTTCCTTTCTGTTAAATTCGATTTTTTTTGGTGTTTTTGGCCTTATGCCACAATTATTCTTCCTCTTTGGTACAATGCATTTTTTGATAAAAGTCAAATTAAATTAAAAATTTGCACCGCTTCAATCATGAAACAAATGAAGCTGCTTACATGCCATTATTATTAGATAATAAAATGTGCTTGTAGAACAATCCATCAGTGCTTTTCCATTTGAAAGCCCTATTAACATGCCAATGGTAGGATTTGAATCTCGTATAAATGACTAACGCTCATTTGAGGGGTGGTCTGAGGGGCCCTGATTCTGAAATCCCGGGCTTAAAAACATGAAATCCCGAGATGCGTATTTTAACGAAATTCATATCCCGACATCCCGAAATAAAAAAAAAATATTCCCGCATCCCTTAAAAATCAGTTCCGAAATCCTGAGCTTAAAAGCACCAGATCCCGACGTTCCTAATAAGTCTTGCCTCCCGCTAATCTCTACCCTACTTTCATTTTGATCAAATCACTACTTTCACTTTCAACAATAAATTTGTATGCCCCGTTCCTCCGTTCGTTTGTAAGTCCGTCCTTCTGTCCGGCTTCAGGTTAAAGTTTTTACTTTCAACAATAAATTTTCATGCCCCATTTATGGGAATTATATTTTCTAGTTTGTTCTTCCGTCCGTCTGTCCCGCTTCAGGTTAAAGTTTTTGTCGAGGTAGTTTTTGATGAAGTTGAAGTTCAATCAAATCGAAACTTAGTAAATATGTTCTCTATGATATGATCTTTCTAATTTTAATGCCAAATTAGATTTTACCCCATTTCACGGTCAAAACATAGCAAATGATAGTGCCGATCGGATGTGGCATCTGTTAACTATGGACACATTCTTGTTTTTCATAGGGCCTGTGTCGTTAAATCTTAAACAAAACATGATAATTTAGGCTATGTCTGTGTCGTTATTTACGTGACGATAAGTGAACGATTAGGAGTGGGGGCATTAAGGCCTAGTTTTAGCCCAAGAAAATAAAATGTTTGATAAACATTTCAAATTGGCACATAACGTTTAGAAATGCATAGGGTCAAGAAATATAAATCAAAAACAGAAAGATTTTTATCTGATGACGTCACAATTACGTCATACTATGTATTGTTTTTCACAAAAATGATGAAAAGTACAGAATTTATGCAGTTTTCTATCATTATTTACGTTGAGGAAACACCCTGCGCAGCCGAGAAACAACAAATAATTTAACGGAAGCTTTATTTTAACTATTGGCATAATCTCACCAAATATAAAGTTGTTTCTTGGGTGCGCACATACTTTTTCAATCTAAAATATACATGAAATTTGATGAAAAAACAAGGAAAATCACGAAATTTAACAAAATATGTAAATTAGGTCATGATTCGTTGCCATGGTAACTTGTTCGATGTCAAATTTGTTTTGTTTTTCTTAGTGCCTTATACCTAAGTCAAGTTTTCAGTAATTTAAAAATATGTATGATAACTTTAAAATTTGCAGTAATTTTTGGGCCAAATAAGGGCCTTATTGATAGTTGATGCCCCTTCAATTCCCATTTGTTCTGCAATCATATGATTGTGTAAACAGCTTTTTTTTTTTTACGAAAAACTGATCTGGTAATCAACTATTTTAATGTCTAACGTAAGATAACACATAAACATATGGACCCAGTCATTAGTTACAAGCAGATTTCTCTAAAAACAGGTACGCACAAAATGAGTTTGATAGAAAAACATAAAAAGAAAACTTATCACAGGAGCCTGGAATTCAGTGGTTGTCTTTTTTTATGTGTTACATAATTGTTTTCGTTTTTTTTTGGTACGGATTAGGCCGTTAGTTTGCTCGTTTGAATTGTTTTACATTGTCATTAAGGGACCTTTTATGGCCGACTGTGCGGTATGATCTTTGGTCATTATCAAATGCCGTACGGTGATCTATAGCTATTAAAATTTCTGTGTCATTCGGTCTCTTGTGGAGAGTTGTCTCATTGGCAATCATACCACATCTTCTTTTTTATATTTATCATATCATTCCATTACTGATTAGCATTGCACTTTATTTCAGATTTAAGGAGATTGTACTGATCGGGAGTAACATTTAAACAATTGAAAATACAAGAAGAGTGTACTAGATTTTACCGACAATGGACGAAGACAAATCAACAGACGACATTTCCAAATATGAAATTGACATGAAATCAACAAGTCTTATAAAAGCCGTGGAAGAAAAAGCAACCAATGGTTCTTCCGAAATTAGAGAGCTAGAAAATGAAACCAAAGTAGTAGATTCGAGAGACAAACCATTCTCTTGTTTCACGTGTAATAAGAGTTTTCGTACTAAACAAAGTCTAAATGGACATGTGAAAAGACATGACGGAATTAAGCCTCACGTCTGTGAAGTGTGCCATAAGCGTTTTGTTGACAAAGGCGACTTGAAAAAGCATCTACGAATACACAGTGGGGAGAAACCTTACATCTGTAATATTTGTGGCAGAGCATTTAGATTTCCAAGTAGTCGTGCGTCTCATATGAAAAGACATAAAGGTACCAAAGAACATCGCTGTGACGTATGTGGTTCAAGTTTTACAGACAAGGGTGATTTGACAAAGCATATGAGAAGAAAACATGGCGATAAGAGACCATATAGCTGTACTATATGTGGTAAAGACTTCAAATACCCCAACTATCTGGTAATACACATGAGAATACATACGAAGGAGCGACCTCATAGTTGTGAGATATGTTATAAAAGCTTTAGAGAACAACTTACTTTAAAATATCACATGAAAATACATACCGGTGACAGACCATATAAATGCGTTGTGTGTGAAAAAAGCTTTGCGTATAACACAAGCATGAAACTCCATATGCGAACACACAATTCTGAGGTACCCACTAGACCTTATAAATGTGAGGTATGTGAAAGCAGATTTATAACGAAAGGGGATCTAGCGAAACACATTAAGATACACAGTGACAAAAACCCATACTGCTGTTCAATATGTTGTAAATGTTTTAAGATGAAAAGCTATTTAACAACTCACATGAGAACACATAATGAGGAAAAAACACACGGATGTCCTACATGCGGTAAACATTTTAGATATAAAGGACAACTTTCAAAACACATGATTTATCATAATGATGAAAAAAAATATCGTTGTGAAATATGTGGTAGATGTTTTAAACTTGTCAGCTATTTGAAGGAACACATGGAAACACATACGGGTTATGATAAACCACATGAATGTGATGTATGTGGTAAAAGATTCAGGAAGACTCATTTTCTTACGATTCATATGAGGACCCATACTGACGAGAAACCTTACAAATGCATCGTGTGTGGTAAGACGTTTAGACAAAACAGTAACCTGAACACACACTTGAAAACACATACGGGCAATCGATATCATAAGTGCGATATGTGCGATAAAACTTTTAACTCTCCGGGAGCACTGTCTTCTCATATGATGGTACATACGGGTGAGAAACCTTTTACTTGTGAAACGTGTGGTAAAGGTTTTACTCAAAAAAAACACCTGACTTCTCACATGAACATACATTCTGATTATAAGGCTTTTGATTGTGAAACTTGCGGTAAAAGTTTCCGGTTAAAAAACCATTTAGTAAGCCACATGAGAACACACACAGGTGAAAAACCTTTTAAGTGTACTGAATGTGGTAAAAGTTTTGCTGAAAATGGGGCTTTAACAGTACATAAGAGAACACATACCGGCGAAACACCATACGAATGTGAAATATGTGACAAAAAATTCTCACATTTAAGTAATTTACAAAGGCACGTTAAAAATACCCATAATGGTGAGAAACGCTTTCCTTGTGATTCGTGCGATAGAGCTTTCGGAGACAACACTCAGTTAAAGAGACACATGAGAACACACACGGGCGAAAGGCCATTCAAGTGCGAAACTTGTGGTAAGACATATAAAGATACTGGTGCATTGAAGCGACACAAAGGAACACATACGGGCATTAAACCGTATAGCTGTGATACATGTGATAAACAGTTTTTAACTGGATATGAGTTGACTATTCACCAGAGAATACACACCGGTTATAAGCCATACACGTGTGACATATGTGGAAAAGGATTTAATCAAAAAACGCGTTACAGAGATCATACAAAGAAAGACTGCATTGAGATCTGATATTTCATCAAAGAATTTCATAATATAATAAGTATTTAGATGAGACTTTTATTGAAAGTTATAGACTAAAGATGGCACCTAATGTTAATATTTTTGTTCAATCGTTTGTATATACAAAGTATCTTTAATTGCTGCGTTTATAAGGAATGAAAAATAAATAAAGCACTGTATTTCGTAGCCGTTAGTTTTCTCGTTTGAATTGTTTTACATTGTCTTATCGGGGCCTTTCATAGCTGACTATGCGGTATGGGCTTTGCTCATTGTTGAAGGCTGTACGGTGACCTTTAGTTGTTAATGTCTGTGTCATTTTGGTCTTTTGTGGATAGTTGTCTTATTGGCAATCATATTACATCGTCTTTTTTATAAGTAGTAATGTATTATTGTGAATGCACTGATGTCGAGACACACCTATACAGTTATTCGACAAAAATTGATAATTGATGTCAAAACCAAATATAATTCTCTCAGATACAAAAAAAAAACCAACCTTACAATTTTTCCTCCTTTCATCTTGGTTGATCAGTTGATTTGTGTCAATCGTGATTTAATAATTCATTAGTTGTCCTGAATATGCATAGCACATTTTTCTCTTGACATTGAAAGCGACAAACAACAATATAAATCTAATATTATTTGACAATAGAAAAAAAACCACAACTTTAACCAGAATTTTTTTTTTGGTTATTCAATTTTAGACATACACACATAGCATGCATAGTAATGGTCTTCTTTCTTTTCCGGAGTACCTGGCATCACTTCCTGTCTTTTGGTGGATTTCGTATTGCTCAGTCTTGACTTTTTTTATATTGTGCTTAGTAGACTGTTGAATACGGAGCCATTGAAAAAATATTACGCTGGAAATTTTTCATTACCATTTTTACAATTTTATATCCTGGTTTCAAAATGAGTAAAGGAATTGTTCATAAGAAATAAATTCGTTATCTTGGTGTAATCAGGGGTGTACGGAATTTTACACCGTTGTTGAAAATTCATACACCCATTCGGCTGCGCCTCAGGGTGTATGAATTTTCAACAACGGTGTAAAATTCTGTACACCCCTGATTACACCAAGATAACTAATAGTGTATACTATAAACCATATTTCATAAAAACCTTGTGTGTTTAAGGTTTTTGGTATAGGAAATACGAATCGAGGTTAAGGTCAAGATCTTGATATTGTCTTGATATCCAACAAATCAATATTTCATTTTCATGAATGAATCGTAAAAGATTTGTGACAAAATGTACCTGATGATACACAATAGATATAAAATAAAAACTAAACACATTATCATAACTGCTCATAAACTGCTAAAAGACTTAAAGTTTATTGGCATTTAAGACATTTCAACACATTTTAAAGTGACAATTTCATTTCTATATTTGCGCTCTTCTATTGTTTTATTCTTATAATGAGACTGTACACAGTACACAAACAATACAAAATAAGTATATACGAAGATGCAAACGATAACGCATGGTAAAACACAACGATAGAGGAATAAAAAATAACAACGTCATTCACAAAAACCCCAAAGATTGAGCATTGACAAACTGGTGATGTCATCAAGTGATTCGGAAATGCAAGTGGTTCCTTTTCCAGATGTTACATCCGTCGTGTTACTCATGTAAGGAAAATCCGATCCGAAAAATTCCTTCGTTTATTTCACAATTAAGTAAAAGTGGACGGGATTGTGGTTACGACTGTTAGAACATATTCGTGGTCATCTAAGACACAGATTCCAGAAGTAAACCAAATCACGATGGCGCCTAAAAAACTCATCAAATATGCATGTACTAATCTTAAAATTTGATACGCTAGAACCGTTACGCAAAGAGCACAACTAGTTTTCATAAGACTCGTCAATTGCGGTTAAATGAACAAGCCAAATCAATCGAGTTGACGAGTATCAAAAACTAACAAAGGTGGGAAAGACAAAAATAGTGTTTCAAATAATTGAAAATTATATCAACCTTTCTAAACCACTCCTCAATCAATTTCTATGGGACAGAAGCAATTATATCATATGTTCTCGTGTCCATGTGGATGTAATATTTGCAACTGGACGTTAAACACATATCCATGAACTCGTATACCCCTTCAACATCATTGCCTTTCTTATCAATTTAGCTTATTACCTTTTATGAATTACATATAAGTGTTTCAGATGAAGCATTTTAGCAAGGATATCGATACTTTTTTAAGCCTAGACAAATCCTTGACTTCGATTTGTTTTATTTGTATTCTAAATAACGTTGGTAATACAATCTTGTTCTATAACTTTATTATTTTTATTTACGACGATGCATTTCAGCTATTATATTCAGTCGTTGTCGCTTTTGCAGATGCTATCAAACTTAAAAGAAAGAAAAAAAAAACATATGAAATATATTGCTTTATAAACGCCAATGTAGTAAGATATACAAAATAGATTGTAGAAAAAAACCAATCCTTTGTTAATAGTGCAACTTTAGTTATTTGCATTTGATTCATCACCCTCACGTACTTATTTGTTTTTCTGTACTATTGGGATCTAACATTCAAATCATGCATATTTATTCAATTATGGGTTGTTTGCCTGTGAGAGAGCTTTCATATGTTTATAATGTGACTTGGATGGAGAGTTGTCTCATTGGCCTTCATACCACATCTAATGAGAAAACCCTCACTTCAAGTCACAATTTGTAAAATTGAAACATTATAGATCAGTCTTTAACACGGAGCCTTTGCTTACACCGACCAGCAAGCTATACAGTGCTTCAAAATGACTAGTGTTTTCTTTGATATTAGGAGACTTTGGTGTTGATGACAGATCTTCGATTGTTTCTGTGAAATCTGTTAGCAATTTTTAGACTCTAGACCATTTAGAGCTGACATATATATATATATACTGAAAAAGTTAAGCATTTTTCTTATCCAGAGTTTTGAATTGAGATCCAAATTCTTTTAACGGATAAATCTCTTTTAGTTTATCTATATATATATATTTTAAATTCAAAAATTTAATTTAAGTGCACATTTCTCTATGTGTTCTATTAATATGTAAATGCTTATATATGCATTAACAAACTGCAGTAAAACTCTAAGGTGCTTATCATATTCTTGCAATTGTCAAAAAATATAATTATATACATAAATATCTAGTAATTGGTTGCTGTGTGTACATGGGAGAAAAATACCCTTATATCTAATCAGTTGGGGCTGCATATCATTTTTATGCAACTCAAAACACCATATCTGTTTAAAGGGGAATAATCCTTTACATAAATTGATTGTCTCCCATATTACTTTCTATTCCATGTGCATGCAAGAACTGTTCAGTGTTCTATTGTCATGTATTTCATTTTATTATTTCATTGTTATGACATATCATTGTAATCATTGTATAAAATTTAAAACCCGCAAGGGTCCATAATTGGATTAATAAAGTATTATTATTCTTATTCTTATTCTTATATATACATGTACACTGACATGATTGAAATAGAGTTGTTTTCCTTTATCGCCATGTTGAAGAGCAAGTTCCTAACACATACTCTTTCCTTGTCTATCTTTCTATTCATCCCGTTACATCATTGGCTTTCCAAACGATAGATAAAGACAACGGTAATACATGTATACCGCTGATCTATTTAGGGACAACAAATCCATGATGCAAACTAAAACCAAGGAAAACAAAGGAACCACAGAAACTCTGAACTGCAACAAACAACAAAAAACAAAATCCAACAGACATAGAAACAAATACCATATTCCTGACTTGGTACAAGAAATTTTAGGAAAAACTCGGGGGTTAAACCTTGGTTTGTGTTTGATAGGCTATTACACGAAAATAACTTCCAATTAGCATACAAGAATTGATTTTTATATTCCATTGCTAACTCCTTGATTTAAGATATAATTTATTATGATTCTACATTTAATAACATGATTATAAAATAAAGTTCTATGATTTAGATATTTTAATAACGACGATGCAGTTTATCTGTTATATTCTGTTTGTGTTTCTTTTCCAACGGAATCAGGGGCAAACTGTAAAAAAAAATATAGATAACATCCGAATTATATTATCGACATGTATCAAACACTATTTAACTTGTGGAAAGCTATATCCGTTTTTTTCATTCATCAATAGAAAAAACTTACGTTAATTGCATTCGATTTATTATCTATCCTCACACCTCTCTGATTTTATTCTAAAACATCAAACCTCTTATTCAAACCACTGTTGTTTGAAAAGGGCCAAAATTGTGTTACATAAAAAGTCCATAGCCACCTTTGTTGATGTCTAAATCAGATGCAATCGTAATTTACCTATGTTCAAACTCGTAATTACATTTCTAATTTACGATTACAATAACAAAACATGAGGGAATCTCATCACCAGTCATGCGAATCCATACTATGTTATGTAAAAAACAGCATGATATGGCGTAACACAAAAAAAAAAATATCTTGCAGGGAAATGCTTTGTAAGATCTCTTATATTAGTTTACAGTATTTTTCTGAACTTAGATAGGAATATGGTATAGAAGTCTGTTCAAACCTAGTTGTCTTTTGCTTTTATTTTATTTTTTGTGATTCTGTTGTTTCTCTTTGCGATAATGTTTTGGAAAAAAAGAAAACAACTGAAAAAAATATTTTTTTGGGTATGTTCAGTAATTTTGCCCTGTAACTATCATTCAAGTTCAGTGTGCGTTCGAATGCAACATATTCGAACGTAGCTGCGTTTTCATACATTCCTCATATACAAATGATCTTTAGTCAACCATTAAGGAATGAAGATAAGTTAAAACATATTCTAGTAACTCCGTTTTTCAACTTTAACTATCTTTCTAACTTCATTTACCTTCATAAATGGCATTTCTCCACGAGCCTCCACACATCCTATTAGGTTCTCCTGGACAACGGTAGTTGCATTCCAACTCTGATGCTTGGGGATATGCTCGGCTGTAATACCTATTTCCACAAAGACACCAACGACCGGCCTGACAAATATATATTTGTTTGTTACCAAAAAATAAATAAAAATCGAGACTGAAAATTATGATTTGGCATATTAAGAGGTCAGATAATTTACATGTACCGATGATTTATATATTTTGTGATTACTTATTGTTGAGAAAAGTTGAATATTTTTTTTTCTAATTTTAGACAGCTCGTATATAGTTGTTTTACCTGTAATCCAAGATACCTGAACCCTCTACAGTGATGTCTGCATTTCTCCAAAGAATTCCGATGTAAAACCTGTTTCCGGTGCTTTAACATAAGGTGGTTACGGTCATCCACGAAACATCCAACATAGCCTAAGTAGAAAAATCATGGTGTTATGTATACATGTTTGGGGCCCTTAAATAGCTTGTTGTTCGGTGTGAGTCAGGGCTCCTTGTTGAAGACCGTACATTGACCTATAATGGTTTACTTTTATAAATAATAAACCTCATCTTCCTATGTCTATATACAGAACCTGTAAATTCGGCAAATAATTCGTTTTTGTTTTCTCGTTTTTCTTTTTACGTACAAAGGGGCCTCGATAGCCAATTGGTCTAAGTAGTTCTACTACTGTAATCACTAGCCAGTCAACACTCTAATCTTAATAGACTAGGATTGTCAGTTGTCCTATCGATGGTCGGTAGTTTACTCCCGGGCACTCTTGCTTCCTCCACCTATAAAAACTGACCGCCATTAAATAGCCAAAAAGTGGCGTTAAAACACAAAAATTAAAAAAAATCAAATCAAACTTAACGAATCATTACGAACAAATGAGATTGACTTTTATATGTTTTCCTTCAAACACTAACTGCAGAAGAAGTGCATGTTATTAATCTTGAGTGTGTATTCAGCAAAATACTTAGGCCGTTAGTTTTCTCGTTTTAATTGCTGGACATTGTCATTTCGGGGTCTTATATAGCTGACTATGCGGTTCGGGCTTTGCTCATTGTTGAAGGCCGTACGGTGACCAATAGTAGTATTGTTAATATCTGTGTCGTGTTTGGGTCTTGTGGCGAGTTGTCAAATTGGCAATCATACAACATATTCTTTTTTATAATGACTTAAATTTCGTTTCAATAGGTAAAGATCACATACGATAATGAAGTATCCCAGATCGCGAAATTGTCATGATTACTAGTATTATTAGTATTTGATAAAAAGTTAAATAATAGAAATATTAAACTTGAAGGAAAATTCAAAACGGGAAGTCAATCATAAATGGCAAAATTGAAAGTTCAAACACATCTAACGAAGCTATAACAACTGTCATATAAACACATCGTTTGCACAAAATTTGAAAGGACAATTAAGTAAATATTGATGAATATGTTAAATGCATGTAACCATATCCCACCGTTTCACACAATAACCGAGCATGTAAGAAAATGAAAAGAAACTTTTTACTGACGACGTGTAGTGATAGACCTTCTAGTTATTACGACGAAAATATAAAACAGAAGCATGTTTTGATATACATGCTTTTTTTATAGTGATTATAACTCAATGCTGACTGCTGTATTCCATTTTGTTTTGCTTCCAAAATTGTTGACAGATATAACGGAATATTTAATGGGACTGTCATACAAGTGTGAGGTTTAGATGGCTATAAATAGATATAGGAAGATGTGGTGTGAGTGCCAATGAGACAACTCTCCATCCAAGTAACAATTTAAAAAGTAAACCATAATAGGTTAAAGTACGGCCTTCAACACGGAGCCTTGGCTCACACCGAACAACAAGCTATAAAGGGCCCGAAAATTACTAGTGTAAAACCATTCAAACGGGAAAACCAACGATATAAAACTTGGTTTAATCCACCATTTTGTACATAAGGAATGCCTTTACCAAGTCAGGCATATGACAGTTTTTCCCGCTACAGTTGATTTGTTTGAACTTTTGATTTTACCATTTGTAAATTGACTATCAATTTTGAATTTTCCTAGGAGTTTGGTATTTTGTTATTTTCCTTTTTAGAAATGTTTATAACTGGATATCTCAGTTTTGATATCTGATTTTTTTGTTAGCATGTTTGCCTTAGTATTTAATGGTGTGAAAAAAATATTTAAGGATTTAATCTTGTAAATTTACATGTGAAACATAATATTGTGTGACATTAGACGCGTTAGTGGTCCCAATTTAAAGACTATTCTTTGAAAAAAAGACAATATTGTACATTGATTAAGATACGCCAACAGGCAATGATTAATAAGAGACTTAAAACGATTGTTTATGCCGTTTTACATACGATTCTATAAATCAAAGAATTAGAAGAAAAAATCAAGCATATTGATTGATAATAATATTCCACAATGTTTGATTATTTTTTCTCTCATTTATTTATCTAATAAAATTACAGAAAAAATACACATATTTATTGTTGTTGCTACTGTGAAGTAAATGTTGAACATAGTTACCTCTATAGAGTCCAATATTCCTGTATGGGTTTGAGTAAACAACACTGACCAAACAAAGGGCAAGAACAAACAAATTCTTCATAGTTCCCTGTAAGCTGATATTAAAAATTGTAATTACCCTTTTGTTTTAGGAACATCAATGGTCACATGGCACATTATTATAATTACTGTCGATATCCTAATAAAAGGATTTTGTGGGTAAAACTGATTTGTTTTAATTGAGCAGCATTAATGATCATATTTGTCGCAGTTTTAAATAATAATTTCCTTTAAATTCCAGTCAATAATAATTGAGGGGGGGGGGGGGGGGGGGTGAGCAGATACAAAATAATCTTACACTGTATAAACTAAAGACAATGTCACACTTGAAGAGTGAGATACGACAGGTATCATTAATATTTTTTGGTGCATTTTATTTCCGATAAGCTCAACTTTAAATTGTGACAGAAATAAAAAGAAAAACTCATCAAATACACTAGTCTTATAGTTTGAACACAAAAATTAGTTCATCTTCTAAGGACTAATGAGTGACGCTCGACTCAGGAGAGTTACTAGTATAAAGAGGCTAAATAAAGAACGAAGTTGACGAGCATTGAAGATTAAAACTTCTAAAAGATTTTGCCAATTACAGCTTTGCTAATATTAATCTTTTCTTTAAGCAGGGAATCCTATGTATTTAGAACAATTCAAATGTTTGTAAACAGTTAATTTATTCATATAAAAATATCAAAGGTATTAATTCATTTCAACATCAAAGTGGTGACTATTGGGCTCAAGGACCATTGGGGGGAAATCTCCACCAGCTGTGGCATTGACTTAGTAGTTATACTCACCAATGATACCAACCAGTCTTTTAATCGTATACGCCAAACTCATATAAAGTTAAACGGCCAAATAGAGTACGAAATGAAGAGCATTAATACGTTTCAATTTTAACATCTTGTCGTCTGACATATCAACAAATATTAATGAATCTGCAATATTAGCACAATAGAAAGGACTGGATTTTGAAAATGACTAGGAATGTTTTCCAAAATGCATAAATGCTCAGATAACTATTACTGACAAGATTAGGGCAAATATTTTGGGCATTAGGACCTCGTAAGTCTCTATTCATAATTTGCATACCTTTGAATTAACGATTCATATATTTTTTAAATATCAAACAATATGTTAGAATGTGTACTGAATGTAAATGAAAGATGTATTTAGTAGGATTCTATCAGATTTTTACATTTCATTTTTCATATCGGATGTGTTCAGTAGCAGCCCAAGTGTGGAAGGCTCGATGTCTGATATTGACCGAGGGCTAATAATACATCTGATATTAACAATGGCATGTCTTGATCTTTTTATCATATGCGCCAACAATAGAGAAAATAGCAGTTACATTATAATGAACCTTTCAAGTGGATCTTAAGAAGAAGTTCAAAAAGTGAAAAGTTTACGGACCCCGGACCCTAAATGTAATACATCCAATGTAAAAAAATGTCTATAATAAGACTCAAAAGAGAAGAAAAACTACAACTGGCGATAAAAACAGATTAACATACTTGTAATGAACACTACTCGCAAAAGCAAAGCATTTGTAAAGAAACTGTCTAAATTATGCTGGAAATCCAGGGACCTTGAAGTTTTAAAAAATGTATTTAATGTATCCTTTTTTTTTGCGCAATTTATATTATTTATTTTTCTTGTTTCCTTATAAATGTTTTATAACCTACTTAGTTTTGGTTTTCACCGAAAACGCACCATTGAGATGTATTTTCCGGAATTTGCCGTTTAACGCCGGAATTCCATTTTACGGAAAGTCGTGTAGCATGTGATAATCTTTTCAAATCAGCCCGCTAAACTCCATTTCGGAAAATATTGAATTCTACATAAATCAAAAAACAAAAAAATAATAACTTACTTACGTGCAACTTGTCTTTGTAAGAAAACAGATATCTTCCAGATTGACTTTGGCAATGGGTGACAAATTCTTTTTTTATACCAACTATATCGCCTACCTTGGATTTCCACGTATTTTTTTAACGGATATGTTTACTACCGTTTGTATATTAATGTTTCCTCATTTCGCCATGTATTTCCTTTTGAAACTTAATTTGGTAGCAACCTTGCACTGTTAAATTGACATACAATTTTATTATAATTTATATGTATGATTCGTCTAAAATTAGACGTGAAATATATATTTTTTATATATTTTAGTAGATTTGAAGCTTCAAAAATCATCAGATCTGTGGTTAATGACTCTGTGCTGAGTTAAATTAGTAGTTACTATCGTTTTAATATTTTGTGCAGATAACTGAAGTCCCAGATTATGTGAGGGATGATTGCCAACAACATGTTTCACCCAAAGGAGTAGGTCCAGTAAGACCCTTTTTGGCCCCAAAATATAGCAGTTTTACAAAATTGTTAAAATGTATACTTTAAGTTATTTATCGAACAGTAGAATGCGTCTGCTGCATAAATATGGGCCGTTTTTTGACAATACGATGTATATATATCGAGTACTAGCACCATAAAGTCATGCTAAAGTTCTGAAATCTTCACAAATCTAGAATTTTGGGGAAATTTTAGACGGTTTCCGTGTAAAACGAAAGTGGCCGCATTCGTGTTCATCCAAAATATTTAAATGCAAGTTGTATTTGATGATAATACATAACATATATAAAGGTTGAGGATGAACACGGATGCAGCCACTTTCATTTTTGACAAAAAAACATCTTAAAAGTGACATTTTTAGCATATTTGGTAGATTTTTCATATTTGAGCTTGAATCGGGGCGTTTTAATGACTAAATTAGTTAAAACCGTTCACATAAATTAATTGAATCAATTAAATAGACTCTTAAGTGTTTAAAAAGTGGTCAACATCTTTCGTCAGATATACCTGAAATTTGAGGCCAAATTCGGTCCTGAGCTCCTTTATTCTTAATTTCTTGTTCTAAGGCAGGTGCGTATATCTCAGTAGTTATGATTGGTTGTGTCTTTCATATTTGTCTATCGTTTATTTTTCGAATGAACGACATGCAATTTATTAATTTCCAATACAATACAATAATAATACAATAATAATATATTAACGTCTCAACAACAATAATACCGTATGTATATACACATTTCACATTGTAAATAAAAAGTAAACTTTTTAAAAATTATTAATGCCATTCTAAAAAGATTCATGTGAGACGGATTAAAAAAGGAACTAGTACGTTTTCAAATGAGCTATTATAAAACAAAAAATAAAACATATTTATATCTATTATCGGTATACACAACGTCTCTTACGGTGTAAAATAAGTTTGTAGGTATACATATAGTTACTTTTCCTCCATGCCAATCTTTCCCCCATATGATAGATTTCATTATACTTATATAAGTCTGAAAACTAAATCCAACAGAGTTAGAATTATATTTATATGCTTAATACATATTTATTGTCAACTAACTTTTAAATTACACAATTGTTCGTCAGTGTGTCTAGGTGTGTACTAGCCTGTGTTTCTTTTCATCAGTCTTTCTAATAGTCCCCTTGTTTGGCTACACAGTCTGGCTATGTGTCCACACGTCGCCGGAAAGTAAACATCAGTATGTTGATGGTTTTCTGAAACTAAAGAAGAAGTCTGTCTACATGGTAACCAGTATGTCTATGTTCACTAGTCCGTTTACATTTTCAACGTTCTGTCTATGTATCAATAGTCTGACTTCGTATTCACCAGTCGGTCTTTGTGTCTTCTATTCCGCATGCTTATAGCCACAGTCCGCATGCTTACATGTCCACCAGTTTTTTTTTCGTGTTCAATAGTCTTATCTTTACGTTTACCAGTGAGTGTACATTTCCAACAGTCTGACAACATGTCCACCAATCTGTGTTCTTTGTACTCGGTTACAATCCTTGTTACACCCATCCGATGAGTTAAGCCTTTTTCAACTGATTTTTATAGTTCGTTCTTATGTTGTACTGTTATACCACTGTCCCAGGTTAGGGGGGTATGGTTTAGATCCCGCTAACATGTTTAACCCCGCCACATTATTTATGTATGTGCCTGTCCCAAGTCAGGTGCCTGTAAATTCAGTGGTTATCGTTTGTTTATGTGATACATATTTGTTTTTCGGTTTTTTTTTACATAAATAAGGCCGTTTGTTTTCTTGTTTGAATTTTTTACATTGTCTTTTCGGGGCCTTTTATAGCTGACTATGTGGTATGGGCTTTGCTCATTGTTGAAAGCCGTACGGTAACCTATAGGCGTTAATGTCTGTGTCATTTTGGTCTTTTGTGGATAGTTGTCTCATTGGCAATCATAACACATCTTCTTTCTATATTGCCCTGTGTGGTTTACCATTGTCGTACGTTTACAAGAGTCTTGACGCAAGTGGAGGATTATCAAAATGAGGGACTACAATGTTTCTAAGCTCTAAATCCATGTATCTCTGCCCGGTTTTTTTTGCCAAACTAAGAACTGTCAAAATATGTATTTTACATAATTCTGACAAGTAGTGACCAGATTTTTGTTGACAATATAATAGGTGTATGTCTTCTGGGGTAGTATGATAAAGTTCCATCTTAAGTTCTTTATTTTAATGTAACAGAAATCTTTCTTAGCGCTAAAATAGCATTTTTATCACCTCGTTGCTAAAAGTGTATCTCCATACCCCTCGTAGGTTACTCTCAACAATTGTATATGGCTATCTTGATATACACTTACGACTTTGAGTAAAGATAGAGTTCTTGTCGGCTTTTTCAAAGTGACAACCATTAAATTTTTGATGACAATATTAAAATTTGAGGTAAAATCGGAAGTAAAAGTAATCTTTGCGCTTAATTAGAACGCTAAAAAACCTTTCTTAAATCAAAAACTTTATTTTAGTGTACTCCGTATGTTGTACTGTTACACAACTGTCCGAGGTTAGAGGGAGGGGGGGGGGGGGGGGTTGACACCTTCAAACATGCAAGTTTGACCCGCCATATATGTACCTGTAATAAAGTTTTTGTTGTTTTCTCTCTCATATGGATGTCATTGGTTTATGTCTGACATACAATGTATATGTGTTTGGTGAATTATTTTGTTATAAATAGGGCCGTATGTTAAATCGGCTAATTTTTTTCATATTCATTATGTCAGGTCCAATTTGTCCGAAAATACGGTTCGGGTTGTTATTATAGTTGAAACCGTACGATTGCCTAGAAATGCTTGTATTTACTTATTTGCATTTTTGTAGATAATTGTCTCATTGGCGAGAAAGGCAATATCACCTTATTTTTCATAGTAACGAAATATTTTCAGACATTGAATAAAAACAAAAATGCAGAGAAGGAAGCTTCAAAAAATTTTCTTTCTCCATTGTAGATTTTCCTTTTTTGAACGGTAGTGCTCCTCATATGGCCAGGTTATTGGCCACCTCTGTGTTATCATTTAGTTTCAGTGAAAACTAGCGGTATCTTAGATAAACTGCATAACAATGGAAACAAAAATGATATACAGATTCAGACTGATTAACATGCGGAAAACGAACCAATCAAAATAATTTATATCTTGTTATCAAATAATATAAATTCGCATTTGGCCGAAATCGGAGATTACTGTTTAAAACATGTTTTGTTTCTCAAGTCTTTACATTCCGACTCTTTTGTTCTACCAGGGATGATCTTACACTGACACACCGCGTTCTCATGGGATAACTACAACGTCACGATTCGCTTTCGGCAAGTATATCGGAATGTGTCCTTAATTCTTTGTTGCGCAAGGTTTGAACATAAAGATGGATATTTATATCTTTAATAATTATTGTAAATGAAAGGATTATATAGATAAGCGTAGTGGCATGTATTAATTAACTTGTGAATAATTTAGATTTATCGAAATGATCAGATCAATTATAGTGCAATATTATCATATAAAATCAATGGTAACTTTTAAAAGAGGTTTTCGGGTCATACTTTCTTTGTTTATACATATATTCCGTTTCGTTCTGTACTCTCTTGTCTGTTGTGACATTTTGAATGTTAATGAACGTAATTTATGTTTTACCGGATAATTATGAAGTCATGGATTTCGTTACCAGAAGTTATTAAAAACCTTTACTAAATACTTCAGTATAGAAACAAACATTTACTTTTCAAGGATTTTGCTATACCTGTGGAGAATTTGTTCAGAGGGAATAACACATGCAATCTTTTACGGTTATCAATCATTTAAATAAACTTATTCTAAAACCATTCTTACCATTTCAAAACTGCAATTGAATCTTCTTTGAATCTTCTTTTATCATTGTATAAGTATACATAATTTTTTTTGTTATCAGTAAATTAAATCATACTCAATATTCTAGTAATACCCATATGCATTTTCAGTCTGTCGACATATTTTCGCATTGCCTAAGGCAGCAACCATTTAGGGGAGGGGGGGCATGGATTTTTTTCAGGACATACTTTGTTTCCCCCTTCGGCGACAGACAATCTATTTTATGGTGACAAGTCGAAAACAATTTTTTTCTTTCAATTTTAGCATTTCATATAGTGGCAGCTAAGGGTGAAACAAACAATTTTTTTTTCTCAGAGTCAAAAACAAATTATTTTTCTCCAAAAACTGGAAACATACTTATTTTTCCAAAAAAAATCCATACACCCCCCCCCCCCCCCCCCCCCCCCAGAAAATCAAATAGTTGCTGCCGTCTCGGACTGTAACAGTTGATGACTTCATTTCACCAAAGCTGTTGATTTCACACTTGAATTGTTTGATATTTTGAACGCCTCATTGTTGAAGGTCATATGTTTGTCTGTAATTGCTAACATCCACTTTATTTGATCTTTGGTAATCATACCACAATTTTCTTAATTTATTAGAAATCCCAATGAGAGGGGGGATCGGAGGGGTCCTGATCCTAAAATCCCGAGGTCCTGAATTTAAAGAAATTAAATTCCGACATCTCGAAATTCAAGAAAAAAAAATCCCGGATCCCGAAAGCATCAATACCGAAATCCCGAACTTCAATCACCCGATTCCGACGTCCCGTAAAAGGTCCTGCCCCCTTCTCATAACAACAAAGATAAATTGCAAACAATGATGACAGCTATTTCAGCAGAACAAATTGTTACTCGGGACATTTTCTGGTTCTGTAATCACGGACATTTCTACGATCGTCTATAAAATTCAATGGATAATTTCCATCTCTGAAGATCCTTTTGGATATTCTATTCTATACTTACTGCAAGAGACAGTGATAGAGATGTCCCCGTCCCCAGAAAAAAATGCAGAACTATACACATGATATTTGCAAAGACGATCTTAATTATGAATAACTTGATTATCAACCTTCAAGATACCCAGTCGATAGGATTAAAACTAAGAGAACTTTCCGAGAAAAAGTTGTAAGGGTTCCGCGGAACCCAGTGTCTCGCCTACTTTTGCTGAAAATCACAGGCTCAACAAAATGAGGAAAAAAAATCAATAAAAATATTCCTCTTGATACTATACTTTGATTGTAAGAAGCTTCTGTCCAAGTTTAGTAAAAATCCAGGATAGTTTATGAATCTAATAAATGTTTAAAAACTTTAACTGCAGACTGTATGTAATGTTAACTGGAAGTCCATTTAAAAGTAAAATACGGAAAAAAATGGATTAATTTTTTTTTACAAAATTTACTTCTGTATATTATCTTTTGATCACAAACAAGCTTCTGTCCAAGTTTGGTACAAACCCAATATAGTTTAAGAAAGTAAACTGTATACTATCTTGTGATCATAAACAAGCTTCTGTCCACGTTTGGAAGTAATCCAGTATAGTTTAAGAAAGTTATTAAAATTTCAAAAACTTTAACCACATAGTGAATAATTGTTTAAGAAAGTTATTAAAATTTCAAAAACTTTAACCACATATTGAATAATTGTGGACGACGCCAACGACACCGACGACGACGGAATGTAGGATCGCTTAGTCTCGCTTTTTCGAAGGCTCGACAAAAATAAAGAGTAATCTTAGGGTTTCGAGTGCAACGTGGGTTGTTAATCATTCTAAGATTACTTCAAGCTACACTCTTATCATAAGATGATCTTAAGCATCAAGATTGCTTCATGATACCGGCTCCTGAACTTCCGTATCGTATGGCAGAGCTAACAGTAGTGTGTTTTGTCTCCTACTTTCATGATAAAACATACTGAAGAAAAGAAAAATGAAAATGCATTATCAGAAGTGAATAATTTGTTTACTTGAAGTATTTCTTATCAAACTTAAACACATCATAATCAGCAGCATACATTTTAAAAATAGTGTCCTGAGACTCGGTATCATTGTAATATTGTAACAGTTTCTCACTGGCGCTTGTAGCATGGGGTCTTGTTTTCTCAAACTGTTCTTTTGAATTTAGATAATCTTTAACAGTATCATTCCAAGCTCCGATTTTTGTTAAAAGATTTTGGGTAAATGTATTTATATCTGGCATTTTACCAATCCATGTATATTTGTATAAATGTCTTGGTAACTTTACCTGCGAACTCCAGTGCACTTCTTTACATGTTTTTATGAGCGTTATAAATTCCGAAAGGGATTTTACAGCGGGCCTACGACACATGTCCCTCATACGGGCGGGGTTTAATCCCTTCTCTAAGAAAGCAGACAAGACTCGCTCTCTCGGCTCTCTCACAAATACTGCTTTTATCCATGAATCGTCAAACATCATCTCTGTTACCTCACTATCTTTAAACTGTGTAAGATGAGTAAGTCCATTACGTCCGGGAACATGCAATTCTTTATTTTTAATTCCCTGTATAAACTGAAGAAGTCTTTTCCAGTACGTGCAGCCAGCCTTTTGGTTCCAGAAAAATATCAGTTTGTATTTTTTTACAACTATAGGAGAAGAAGTACCATATCCTTTAATCTGCCGCAGTTCTTGATTTGTTAGTCGTGGAACAGTTTTTTGGGAAAGTATTGAAATATTTTTGGCTGTATTGTGGCTGTCTGGTCCATTGGAACTTAAAAGCGTATTTTTCGAATTTGTCGAAACGGTAAAATATTTTTCAACTGCTTTTTCAGTTACACTATTGTAAATGATTTTTTCAATGTTCCCACTTATTCTCATAACCGGATAGAAATGGTCAACACATATGAAAGAAATAAGCAGGCAGCATAACATAACACAGAAAGAAACTTTACGTCCAAATATCCTTTGCATATTTCTTCAAGGGTGATAATACCTGTAAAAAAAATAAACATGCTAAAATCATAATAATTTGATTTAATATGTATATGTATTATTAAAAAACCCATACGATACTTATTTTAGTGCGGGCAATAGATATTTTTGAAAAAGCTAGCGTCATCAACTACGCTAACGTCAAATACATGTAACGGTTTGTCTTCGAATGTGAAAACCAAATCAAATTAAAAATAAAAACTGTCTACGGTGAATATTCGAGTTGCATTTTTAATTTTCATACAATTAAACAATTGAATTATCTGAATTGAGTTCTGTGTAATATAACAGGGTTTTTCGTCGTTCCGGTTATATCAAGAATTAGTTAGTAAACTGGCTAAAGTCAACAAAATGAAGTTAAGCTTTATATAGGTTTATATATAGCTTCACAATAGAGCAAAACACTTACAATAAAAGATGAACGGTAAATATTCCGAAAAGATAAAACAAATGATATATCCAATAAGTGTTCTATACTAAATACAACGAATGTCACAGTAAATTGACGGTATCCGTACAGCTTGACCGCTGGTATCCAACTGACCATTCGCATAGAAACGATATAAATAATTAATAAAAACAAATTATGTAATCTTACTTAATTACAATTACATGCATTAATGAAATGTGTCACGTACTGAATACAATAAACATGTAATACAATTAAAAACATATTTTATATGCCGGATAGCAAGACATAGAAAATGCTAGGATTAAAATGGATTAACTTGTTATTATGTAAGCTAACAATTTAGAGAACAATGCTTGCTTTTAAATAAAGTTTGAATTTCAACGAAGTAAAAACAAAGAGGAAATTATGTCTAAATGTAGTGTCATACATTAAATTACATTTGTCTTTGAAGCATTACTTTTTTCACAGAAAACGCAAATTTTTTAGAAAATATTTCGCACATGCTTAGTCGACGTACTACCCGTGAAATTTAACTTGAAAACATCTTGTTTCAACACTTGCCCAATCGTACCTTGAATCATAGGCGGATTAAGGGGGGCAGGGGGCCCAGCCCCCCCCCCTTTTTGGAAAAAAATGGTTGCTTATATAGGGAATCACTGAAGCGTGACTGGCGCGGGCCCCCTCTTAGGTCAGTCAGTGGGCCCCCACTTATGAAAATTTCTGGATCCGCCACTGTGAATTCGCTGGCATCTTTTAGTATTAATAAAACAATTATGAAGTATACAATGCAAATAATCATGATAATAGAACATTGTAATTTATACAATTTCAACTTGATATTGAATAAACATTAGATACACTCTACTTTGTTGAATGAACATAATGCATATTACATTGTAGAAATGGACATGTAAAAAAAGCTATGCTATTATAACTCAAATTACTATGATAACTATAAACACAGTGGCGGATCCAGAACTTTTCATAAAGGGGGGGGGGGGGGGGGGGGTCCCGCTGACTGACCTAAAAGGGGGGCTCCAGGCATGCTTCAGTGATTCCCTATATAATCAACCATTTTTTTTTCACGAAAGGCACCCCATGGATCCGCCTATGATACAAATAAAATCTTAAGCATATGAGCATAATACGATGTTTAAATATTTGAACCTAACTGAGCATAAAGCATGTTCCGAACAGCATAACAAGTTGAATAGTTTATATACCTTTATAATATGTAACATGCGAACAGATCATAGTATTCGTTAGCAACATTATAAAGAATATGTCCCAGTACACGGATGCCCCATCCGCACATCAAAAACTACCTTAACTAAAAATTTTAACCTGAAGCGGTACAGACGAACAGACGAACAGACGGACAGACGAACGACGCACAGACCAGAAAATATAATGCCCATAAATGGGGAATAACAATGGTCTGATGAATAAAAGGGTAACTAGTATATAAATTGAGTTCCTACATGTACATCAAAAAGTCATTAGAACTGAGGACAAACTATTATGATTACAAAAGTCATGTAAAATTGAGAATGGAAATGGGGAATGTGTCAAAGAGACAACAACCCGACCATAGAAAAAACAACAGCAGAGGGTCACCAACAGGTCTTCAAAGTAGCGCGAAATACCCGCACAGGAGGCGTCCTTCAGCTGGCTCCTAAACAAATATTTACCAGTTCAGTGATAATGAACACCATACTAATTTCCAAATTGTAAATAAGAAACTAAAATTAAAATAATGCAACACTAACAAAGGCCAGAGGCTCCTGACTTGGGACAGGCGCAAACACGCGGCGGGGTTAAACATGTAAACTTTAAGGAGATCTAAACCCTCCCCCTTTACCTCTAGCAAATGTAGAAAAGTAAACGCATAACAATACGCAAATTTAACATTCAGTTCAAGAGAAGTCCGAGTCTGATGTCAGAAGAAGTAACCAAAGAAATTAAACAAAATGACAATAATACATAAATAACAACAGACTACTATAGATGTATCTTGGTTTAATTTCAGTTGTATTGTTACACTTTTGTGTATGTCCCAAACGTATTGTTTATTTAAAATTTTAAATGGCAATAAATATTTGAAATGAATCGAAATCGATGTATTTAAACTTATAGATACACAACAATTTAATTTGGAATTAAATATTCGTATACATTCAAATTTATCAATTACATGGAAAATAAATCTGAATGAAGGTTTACGAATAATTCATTCAAGAAAAGAATTAAAGAAAAAGAATTAAAAAAAAGTAAATTAAAAAAAATACTTGACGTACATCAAAACAGTAATGAATAAAATAGTGTAATTGTTTTAATTCATGGTCTTATTTCTTTACAAACGCATATAGAAGCTCCACTTATATGACCAAATTTACTTTCAATTACAATATCCGGAAAGTAATCCGTAAAAGAGCCTGACTGAATGAACTCTTGTTACTGAAACTGTGTGATGTATCTGATCAAACAACGAATAGCAATGTCATCACTGGGACTGAAACTCTGGTGAATACTTACTACTGAGTCTTGGCAACTAACGATGAATAATACAATTATTCAGCATGGAATACTTTTATTACAGATAGTCTGAGTTCAGTGTATCCCGAGTCCAAATCTTGCTTATTACCTACTTCTGTGGGTTTTTTAAGGACGACTTGCTTATCTAAATTATAAACAAGTATTTATACACAATTGAAATGACAAGAATATACACAACAAATAACAATTAATTTGAGTAATATTGTTCACTGTCAAGGATTAATTATTTTTTGAACTTAGTGGAATAAATATAAAATGACGTTAATCTACTTAAGAACATACATTATGAATAAGATTAATGGTCAATAATTATATAACGGATTAAAACAAGTCACTCAATGTCTAAATTAGTATTTCACAACAAAACTTGTCAATTAAAAGTTATGGATAAGAAATGTTAATAGAAACCCAAATATAAAATGAAAATTGTAAATTATTAGTAGACACTTTCTCAGAAATATATATACTTCAAACTTTTATATAACTTTTATGTGATTATTTACAACTTTAAATAGTATATTTTTGTATATATTTTGGTTTTAAGGATCAGTGTCTCATAAGTCATTTTTTGGCTGGATATTGATTGTTGTTTGTGAATATGAATATTGTTTGAATGCCTTGTTTCAATCAATATGTGACACTATAATAAACAATTTAATTATTCTTATTCTTCAAAATGGAACGCACCAAGGTAGCTGCATAAGCCCTACTCTCTTTAATATTATGGTAAACGTCCTCACTGACTGCATTAAAAACTGTGAAATGTCACAGTTTGCAGATGACGGAGCAATCTGGTAATCAGGAAAATGCATTTCTTTTTTACAGAAAAAAATACAACATGATTTAAATAATATTTATAAATGGTGTAATAAAACAGTGTGTATTATATTTAATAGAAAAAAGAATATTCCTGATATCAAATTTAAATTTGGAAACAATTTATTGCAAATAGTTAAAGAAGTATAATTTTGAGGGATTTTATTGGATTGCAAATTAACTTGGAATAAACACATTCAGTACATACGAGATGCACAAAAGTGTTGAACTGTATGGGGTAATATCTGGGACCAAATGGGGTGCTAACAGTCACACACTACGAAATATATACGTAGCACTAATCAGATCCAAAATAGATTATGGATGTCAAATTTATAATACCGCATCATACTCGGCAAAAAAAGATCCTAGATAGTAAAACACTCGCAGGCCTTACGTACTTGTACAGGTGTCATCAAAGGGGCTTCACTTGCAAGTTTACAGGCCGAAATGGGTGACCCTCCCTACGAGGACAGAGAAAAATCTTTAATTACAAAAGCATATTTAAATATTATGAGTTTTGATGATCTCCATCCAGCAAAAAATAATTTTACAAAACGATTTTGACTATCAATACTATCAAAACCGTATTAAACCGAAGCAAAAACCATTCTATTGTGTAGCACAAGATGTTATACAAAAATTTGATATTGATCCAAAATTTAAATATACACAGAGTGAATGCCCACAGCCTCCGTGGCACTTACTTAAACCCAATGTTAGCACCCAGTTACACAACAATATAACAAACAAGAGTGCACACGCTGAAATATCTCGCCTTCTTTACTAATCATTGATATTATGTTGATAGTCCTTAAGTATAAAATTTTATTACAACTGTCACATAAACTTAACATTAACCAAAATAACTAAATAAAGACCAATGAACCTCGAGAATGAGGTCAAGGTCAGATGAACCATGCCAGACAGACATATACAGCTAACAATGCTTCCATACTACAATTATAGTTGACCTATTACTTATAGTTTAAGAAAAATAGACCAAACATATAAACTTAACACTGTTTAATGAACCGTGAAAATGAGGTCAAAGTCAAATAAAACCTGCGCCACTGACATATAGATCATAAAATATTTCTATACACCAAATATTGTTGAGGTCAAGGTCAGATGACACCTGCCCACTAGACATGTACACCTTACAATCATTCCATACAACAAATATAGTAGACCTATTGCATAAAATATGAGAAAAACAGACCAAAACACAAAAACTTAACTATAACCACTGAATCATGAAAATGAGGTCAAGGTCAGATGACACCTGCCAGTTGGACATGTACACCTTACAGTCCTTCCATACACCGAATATACTAGCCCTACTGCTTACAGTATCTGAGATATGGACCTGACCACCAAAACTTAACCTTGTTCACTGATTCATGAAATGAGGTCGAGGTCAAGTGAAAACTGTCTGACAGGCATGAGGACCTTGCAAGGTACGCACATACCAAATATAATTATCCTATTACTTATAAGAGAGAATTCAACATTACAAAAAATCTGAACTTTTTTTTCAAGTGGTCACTGAACCATGAAAATGAGGTCAAGGACATTGGACATGTGACTGACGGAATCTTCGTAACATGAGGCATCTATATACAAAGTATGAAGCATCCAGGTCTTCCACCTTCTAAAATATTTTTTTTTTAGATTTTAAGAAGTTAGCTCACGCCGCCACCGCCACCGCCGGATCACAAAATAAAAATATATACTGACGGATCCGAAGAACCAGATATTGGAAAAAGTAGCTGTGCTTATGTAATACCGGAATTCAAAATAAAAACAAGAGGCTGTCACAACGACAGCAAACCGGATTTATTAACATTTATTTGTGTCCTGCAAATATCACAAGAACCATAACTGATGAACGGTGAAAGTAAAAATTGTCAATATCAAATTTGACCTCAACTTTTTCATCAGTATCAACATATTAAAATTTGAAAAGCTTAGATTGAATGGTTCATGAGTAAATTCAACAACTTGAATGGAAATGCCATTTTACGATCTTTCAAGAACCATTATAACTCCTGAACAGTAGAAGTCAAAATCGTCACTATTAAACTTGACCTCTATTTTGTTATCAGTAAAGATTTTGGTAATTTTAATTCCAACAGTGTAGGATAGGGGCCAAAAACAGGCCCCAAATAAGCATTTTTCTTGGTTTTTGAACAATAACTTTAGTATAAGTTAATAGAAATCTATAAAGGTTTATGACCACAAAAGGAAGGTTTGGATTAATTTTGGAGTTTTGGTCCAAAGGAATAAGGGGCTAAAATTAAACTTTGTTTGATTTCATAAAAAAAATGAATTACGGTATTGTGCTTCTTTGATATGCCAAATCTAACCATGTCCAAATTCTTAATTTTAGGTCCTGTTTTCTAATTGGTCTACATTAAAGTCCAAAGAGTCCAAAATTAAAATAAGCTTGATTTTAATAAAAAATGAATCCTTGGGGTTCTTTGATATGGTGAGTCTTAACATGTACTTAGATTTTTGATTATGGGCCCAGTTTTCAAGTTGGTCCAAATCGGGGTCAAAAATTATTATACTAAGTATTGTGCAATAGCAAGAAATTTTCAATTGCGCAGTATTCTGCAATAGCAAGAAATCTTCAATTGCACAGTATCGTTCAATAGCAAGAAATGTTCAATTGCACAGTATTGCACACTAGCAAGAAATCATCAATTGCACAGTATTGTGCAATATCAAGAAATTTTTAATTGCACAGTATTGCACAATAGCAAGAAATATCTAATTGCACAATATTGCGCAATAGCAAGAAATTTTCAATTGCACAGTATTGCCAATAGCCAGAAATATTCAATTGCACAGGATTGTCCCGTTTTCAAATTGGTCTACATTAAGATCCAAAGGGCCAAAAATTGAACTTTGTTTCATTTCAACAAAAATTGAATACTTAGGATTCAAACGCATTGATCTCAGCAATTTCTTCACGGTCGTTCCCTCAATAACTGCATTAAACAGTTTCTAATCATTATTCATTCAAAACCATTTTATTATACCAATGCCTCACACACAACATATTATAGTATACTGTTGTCTATCAGTCCATCATCCACACTTCAGACAATAACTAGAAAACACTCCCCCCTACTCTCAAGAAACTTTGTTGAAATGTTTATATCTATTGACATTAGCTCCACATCGATTTTATAAATTTTAGAATTTTCATTTCCATGTTATGAAGAGAGATTTTATCCTTAAAAAAGAGAGAATTTTCCAATTTTGAACAATAACACAAAAATGCATCCATCACCTTTAATTAAACTTTGGGAAATTGTTTACACTATTGACCTAAGGTCCCTTTTGATTGTCATAAATTTCAGATTATACATTTCTGTGTTATGAATTTTTATATATGCTAAAAAAAAATAAGGGATTTTATAGTTTTTGGACACCTATAAGTGCAGGAGTTTCTGGCTACATTGAAAACCCATTGGAGGCCTTCAGCTGTTGTCTACTCTATGGTTGGGTTGTTGTCACTTTGACACTTTCCTCATTTCCCATCTTAATTATTCACATAAACACTTCCACATCATTTTATAAAACTTGGGTGAATTGTCTATGTCTGTTGACTTCAGCTACATTCCAAAATTTAAAACAAGATTAACAACTACAGGTCCCCAAATAGCCTTCAACAATGACAAAAGCTCATACAGCACAGTCAGCTATAAAAGACCTTAAAATGACAAATATAAAACAAATGAAATGAGAAAACAAATAGACTAATAATTGTACAAAACAAAATAGTTCAACCTTTAAGCAAGCTTTAAAGGAATCAAGACATATCATGCGCTTAGAGTGCAGCTATTTATTAACAAACTCCATATTCAAACACTCGAAACAACTAATTCATAGAGAGGGGTGGAAGTTGAAGCCCCCTTTTTTATCAGTCAATGCATTTGAATGAAGACATGTACACATCAACTCAATTTGTTAATACACATTTCCAGTCTAGCTTTCAATACATTTGTAACGACCTTTAACCCCACTGACAATTTGCGTCTGTGTCCATACTTGTTATCAGTAACAAAATATTAAAATTTGGGAAGATTTGGTAGAACAGTTCATGTGTAAATGCACGGACACGACTGGAAACTCCATTTTTCCATCTTTCAAGAACCATAACTCCAGAAAGGTAAAAGTCAAAATCGTCATTATTGCACTTGACCTTCATTTTGTCATCAGTAACAGCATATTAAAATTTGGTAAGATTTGGTAGAACAGTTCATGTGTAAATGCACGAACACGACTGATCTCCATTTTTCCATCTTTCAAGAACCGTAACTCCAGAACGGTAAAAGTCAAAATCGCTATTATTGAACTTGACCTTCATTTAGTTGTCAGTAACTACATATTAAAGTTTTAAAAGCTTTGGTTCAACGGTTCATGAGTTAATGCACAGACACGACTGGAACTTCATTTTTCCATCTTTCAAGAACCATAACTCCTGAACGGTAAAAGTCAAAATCGCCATTATTGAACTTGACCTTCATTTAGTTGTCAGTAACAACATATTAAAGTTTTAAAAGCTTTGGTTGAACGGTTCATGAGTTAATGCACGGACACGACTGAAAACTCCATTTTTCAATCTTTCAAGTACCATAACTCCTGAACAGTAAAGGTCAAAATCGCCATTATTGAACTTGACCTTCATTTAGTTGTCAGTAACTACATATTAAAGTTTTTAAAGCTTTGGTTGAACGGTTCATGAGTTAATGCACGGACACGACTGGAAACTCCATTTTCCATCTTCCAAGAACCATAACTCCTGAACGGTATAAGACAATATCACCATTATTGAACTTGACCTTCATTTAGTAACAACATATTAAATTTTTATAAAGTTTGGTTGAACGGTTCATGAGTTAATGTAAAGCACGGACAACATTTGATTGCCGCCCGCCCGCCCGCCCGCCCGACCGACCGCCCGCCGTACATCCCCAATTCAATAACCGACAGTTTTGTCCCAAAAATCCGGTTAAAAAGGACATAGACTTCAAAACAGTTTGTCAGTACAATGTATTTACATGTGAACTTATGGCAATATTCCTTGCACTCAACTGGATACAAGATGTCCTACAATTAAATGTTGTAATATTCTATGATTCATTCTCAGCTTTACAGGCAATACAGGGACCTCTATCAAAGGTCAATAACCTAATTATTTATGATATATACTATAGTATAACAACGCTACTAAAAGCTGGTATAAACAGTCAGGATTCTACTTCGTTAAAATTATCTCCCCATTACGCCAGTTCATTTTCACAATCGTAGAAACGGAAGCCATTGTAGGGATGACGCGCTACCAATTTTGCTCATGGAAACCTATAAATTTATCCACATTGCACCATTACGATCCTCATATGTCTAATCTAATTTTTCTGTTTAACTATGTACTAGATAAATTGCAAACTTATGCAAATGGTGTTTTTGAAATAAAACACCTCGTAATTGAGAAGAAAATTGCAATTTTATTTGTTTCTATTAACTTTTAAAAAATTTGTTTCTATAGTAAACAATACAGTAAACATTTATCGCCTTCTCTAATAAAGAGCTTCGATTCTTTTGTTCTATTTCCACCTGGTTTCCGACTGTAAATGTCGTGCTTAAATGGATTCCTAGCCATGTAGGTATCTGGGGAAATGAGTTAGCTGATATGCAAGCAAAAGATGCTTTGAATTATGAAATTATATACGCAAATACCCCACTATATAAAGAAGATATTAAATCTGTATGTACAAATATACTAAAAACTATGTAGAACACTTAGTCTAGCTGGGATTCCAACAAAAAGGGTAGACACTTGTATGAAATAAAGAAAAAAATATCATTTAACTAAAGATGTCCTTACCAAAAATGATAAGGCGCAAAGAAACTATAATGTACAGACTTAGAACTGGATATGCTAAACTAAATAAACATCTATTCAAAATAGGAGTTAAAATTCTGAAATGTGTGAAAAATGCGGTAGTGCACCTGAACCAGCACACCAGAACACTTTCTGCTAAAATGCGCTACATATAGCGATAACAGAAATGTTATGTTTCAAGAGTTAATAGGGCAAGGAGTTTCTAATTTTTCGATGCAAAGTCTGCTTAGTGAAAAAGCACAATCAGTCCCACCCAACATTAATTTTATTCATGCTACAAAAGGGGATATATAAACATATGTCATTTGTATAAAACAATGCGTAAATTGCAATTAAATTCTGAAAAGAAAGAAAGAAAAAAACAAACATCAGGACTAGGTAGGGATACATAAGTTCAGATAATTTTCTGTAAATGGCAGTCCAAGTAAGCTATGAAATGCAATTTTTTTTACATAAATAAGGCCGTTAGTTTTCTCGCTTGAATTGTTTAACATTGTCTTATCGGGGCCCTTTATAGTTGACTATATGCGGTATGGGCTTTGCTCATTGTTGAAGGCCGTACGGTGACCTATAATTGTTTATCGGACCACAGATGAATTATCACGTTGTGATTGGTAAAACGACGTCACGTGGTGACCCCCTATGAGACCGTATGGGGTTAGTAAGTTTCATATGGGGTTCGTGACGCGTTAATGGCGACGTCATCTATTAATTTTGTTGTGTTTCATTGTTTATTTTTCAACAAAACGCCGCAGAAAATATCCAGCGTCCGATAAATTCGTTATACGGTTAACTACTGACCCCCTACGGATCCATAGAGGGTGAATAAAATTCATAGGGGACTCGGCCTCCGGCCTCACCCCCTATGGATTTTACTAACCCTCTATGGATCCGTATGGGGTCAGTAGCGAACCATATAACTTATATTATGTTTGTTTCATTTTTCTTTTGTGGATAGTTGTCTCATTGGCAATCATACCACATCTTCTTTTTTATAAAGACAAATATATATATTTAAACATATTCATTTAAAGGATAATATCCGTATTAAGGTTCATGTGGACCCTATGGCTAAAATGGCCGTATTTTCACCTCAAAATTTTCTCTCAGTACAGGCAAACCTGTGCATCTGGAAAAGTTTTAAGGCATAGCATGCCCTAGATAAATAGAATTCAAATGCATTGTATGATTTAAAAAAATCCTAACTTAACTGGATTTTGCCGTACACTTTTTTTCGTCTCTGCAGAAGATGATAAAATTAACAAACAGTTGAGTTTACCTTGAAATGGTCCACTCAGGTACACAGTTAAATAATCCATTATTGTCAGGTATCTATTGTCCATCTAAATGTCCATGTCAATTAAAAATGCTCACTTTAATTTTTACCTGTGGGGAAGTTCTCAAACCCGTTTCCCAACTTAGTTTATTTTGGCACCTTCTGGAGGAATGAAAAAAGTGCAGGGCAAAATCCTGGTAGTTTTTATTTTTGTAAAACATGTTTGAAATTTATTTATCTAGGGCATGCTATGCCTGATATTTTTTGCAGATGCGAAGGTTTGTCTGTACTCTGAGTAAATTTTGAGGTGAAAATACGTCCATTTTAGCCATAGGGTCCACATGAATCTTACATTTAAAAAACTGGAATAAGAAATAAGAATATGAAGAAATCACAGGTTGGAACGTAAATATATTATAAACACACCGGACACATTTTTTAAACTAGATACCCCAATGATGAATGTAGCCAGGTTTGATTTAATTTTGCCCACTTAGTAGTTTCAGAGGAGAAGATTTTTGTAAAAGATTACTAAGATTCACGAAAAATTATTAAAAATTGACTATAAAGGGCAATAACTCCTCAAGGGGTCAACTGACCATTTTGGTCATGTTGACCTATTTGTAAATCTTACTTTGCTGAACATTATCGCTGCTTACAGTTTATCTCTATCTATAATGATATTCAAGATAATAACCAAAAACGGCAAAATTTCCTTAAAATTACCAATTCAGGGGCAGCAACCTAACAGCGGGTTGTCCGATTCATCTGGAAATTTCAGGGCAGATAGATATTAACCTAATTAACAATTGTTTCCCCGTGTCAGATTTGCTCAAATGCTAAATGATTTATGTATCATTTGAAATCCTACCTCTGAAGGAAATTTGTATCATTTGGAATCCTACCTCTGATGGATATTTGTTTCATGGGAATCCTACCTTTGGTGGATATTTGTATCATTTAGAATCCTACCTCTGGTGGATATTTGTATCATTTAGAATCCTACCTCTGGTGGATATTTGTATCATTGGGAATCCTACCTCTGATGGATGTTTGTATCATTTGGAATCCTACCTCTGATGGATATTTGTATCATTCAGAATCCTACCTTTGTTGGATATTTGTATCATTTAGAATCCTACCTCTGGTGGATATTTGTATCATTTGGAATCCTACCTCTGGTGGATATTTGTATTATTTAGAATCCTACCTCTGGTGGATATTTGTATCATTTGGAATCCTACCTCTGATGGATGTTTGAATCATTTGGAATCCTACCTCTGGTGGATATTTGTATCATTAAGAATCCTACCTCTGGTGGATATTTGTATCATTTGGAATCCTACCTCTGGTGGATATTTGTATCATTGGGAATCCTACCTCTGATGGATGTTTGTATCATTTGGAATCCTACCTCTGATGGATATTTGTATCATTTAGAATCCTACCTCTGGTGGATATTTGTATCATTAAGAATCCTACCTCTGGTGGATATTTGTATCATTTGGAATCCTACCTCTGGTGGATATTTGTATCATTTGGAATCCTACCTCTGATGGATGTTTGTATCATTTGGAATCCTACCTCTGATGGATATTTGTATCATTTAGAATCCTACCTCTGGTGGATATTTGTATTATTTAGAATCCTACCTCTGGTAGATATTTGTATCATTTAGAATCCTACCTCTGGTGGATATTTGTATCATTTGGAATCCTACCTCTGATGGATATTTGTATCATTTAGAATCCTACCTCTGGTAGATATTTGTATCATTTAGAATCCTACCTCTGGTAGATATTTGTATCATTTAGAATCCTACCTCTGGTGGATATTTGTATGATTTAGAATCCTACATCTGGTGGATATTTGTATCATTGGGAATCCTACCTCTGATGGATGTTTGTATCATTTGGAATCCTACCTCTGATGGATATTTGTATCATTTAGAATCCTACCTCTGGTGGATATTTGTATCATTTAGAATCCTACCTCTGGTGGATATTTGTATCATTTAGAATCCTACCTCTAGTGGATATTTGTATCATTGGGAATCCTATTTATGTGGATATTTGTATTATTTAGAATCCTACCTCTGGTAGATATTTGTATCATTGGTAATCCTACCTCTGGTGGATATTTGTATCAATGGGAATCCTACCTCTGATGGATGTTTGTATCATTTGGAATCCTACCTCTGGTAGATATTTGTATCATTTAGAATACTACCTCTGTTGGATATTTGTATCATTTAGAATCCTACCTCTGGTGGATATTTGTATCATTTAGAATCCTACCTCTGGCGGATATTTGTATCATTTAGAATCCTACCTCTGGGGGATATTTGTATCATTTAGAAACCTACCTCTGGTGGATATTTGTATCATTTAAAATCCTACCTCTGGTGGATATTTGTATCATTGGGAATCCTACCTCTGGTGGATATTAGTATCATTTAGAATCCTATTTCTGGTGGATATTTGTATCATTGGGAATCCTACCTGTGGTGGATATTTGTATCATTGGGAATCCTACCTGTGGTGGATATTTGTATCATTGGGAATCCTACCTGTCGTGGATATTTGTATAATTTAGAATCCTATTTCTGGTGGATATTTGTATCATTGGGAATCCTACCTGTGGTGGATATTTGTATAATTTAGAATCCTACCTGTGGTGGATATTTGTATCATTTGGAATCCTACCTCTAATGGATATTTGTATCATTGAGAATCCTACCTATGATGGATATTTGTATTATTGGGAATCCTACCTGTCGTGGATATTTGTATCATTGGGAATCCTACCTCTGGTGGATATTTGTATTATTGGAAATCCTACCTGTCGTGGATATTTGTATCATTTGGAATCCTACCTCTGGTGGATATTAGTATCATTTAGAATCCTACCTCTGATGAATATTTGTATTATTGGGAATCCAACATCTTATATATGGATATTTGTATTATTGGAAATCCTACCTATTATTATTAGGGTAAAGGATTTCATAATGTATCTATGATGGGTTTTCCGGTTTTGTTTTCAAATAGAATAGGCACAGAGCAACACGACTACACATGTTGTGTACAAGTTATCATTTTGTACAAATTATAATTGGTACAAAAAAATATGTACAAATTATATTTGTATTTTGACTTTGTACAAATTGTTATTGTACAAAGGTACAAAGACAAAATACAAATTATGGAATATACAAAATACAAATTGTTATTTGTACAAAAAGTGCTTGTACAAATAACAATGTGTACACAATTTTATGTTTGTATCATTTGGAATCCTACCTCTGATGGATATTTGTATCATTTAGAATCCTACCTCTGGTGGATATTTGTATAATTTAGAATCCTACCTCTGGTGGATATTTGTATCATTTAGAATCCTACCTCTAGTGGATATTTGTATCATTGGCAATCCTATTTATGTGGATATTTGTATGATTTAGAATCCTACCTCTGGTGGATATTTGTATCATTGGGAATCCTACCTCTGGTGGATATTTGTATCATTGGGAATCCTACCTCTGATGGATGTTTGTATCATTTGGAATCCTACCTCTGGTAGATATTTGTATCATTTAGAATTCTACCTCTGTTGGATATTTGTATCATTTAGAATCCTACCTCTGGTGGATATTTGTATCATTTAGAATCCTACCTTTGATGATTACATCCAAGATATTTCTGAATCTTTGGTGCATGATCATACTTAGGAATTGGAATAAGAACATTATTCCCCACAGCAAGATCAAATAATTCCTAAATCGTCTTCTTGGTGTTAATATATAAAGTTGGGGTCTATAGGCTAGACATTGCACGCTTCCTGGTCAATATGATTGGCGTTTCAACGATAGTTTCACCCTGTTTGTCATGGACAGGCCAACTTCTATTATACTATCAGAATTGCCAAAGGGGCCAGTTTCTAATACATGTATTACTACCAGAATGTCACTGTCCCAATATCTATATACTATCAACATTCCCACTGGTGCTGATTACAAATTAGTACCATACAAAAACAAATAGTTACTGGAGCAATTGCTGTCATACGATCAAAATTGTCACTGGGGGCAATTCTTATTATTGAACATCCCACCAGATTTTCCATTGGAGCAAAGTTTCTTTAATACTACAAAAATTGTCACTTGGGCCAATGTCTATTATACTTTTAAAATTGTCCTTGTGGCCAATTTCTATTATACTATTGTTATATTTCCTATTTTGCAAGAAATATAACACTATCAGAATTGTCTCTGGTTAATATTTATTATTGAAATTTCTATCAGATTTATCACTGGAGCAAAATTTCTATCATGCTATAAGAATTGCCACTATGAACGATTTCTGTTAATTCAGAATATTTTTTCCTTTTGGAACTTATAATATGATGGAATTCATATTCCGTGACATTAATACATTATTTGTCTCTGGTTATACTAGTATCAGAATTAAATGGCAAAAATGGACATGTATCAATTTCTTTACCTGTCTCCTTTTACTTCTAGTTAATTTTAAAGGTTTATTGAATGGTTATTGAATAAAAACTCTCAGTTAAAACTATGTAACATCTGGGAACAGTATATCTATGTTCCTGGTAACATGTATAAATGTGTTTCATATAAAAAAAAAATTATACAAGTTATAAGTGAATTTAAGTAAAGTATTTTTTGGTGCTAAATACAAATTTTACTTTGTACAATTATTTTGTACAAAATGAAAACTTGTGCACTACACATACATCAACAAACGAATCAATACATTTTAAAATTTTACCATTCCATTATTATTTTATATTGTTTACTTTATAGTTCAAAAATTGGGTTTAAACTGCTTGTTCGATTTTGTATAATAGATATGTGTATGTTCTTTTAAAAAGCCAATAAAATTTACCGGGAACATTATCAAGTGGAATAATCACACTGACAACCTTTTAACTTTTGTACTAAGTCTGAGTAGAAACTACAATCATGTTATATTAAGAAATCATTTGCTATTTTTTTTCTATTCAGCCAAAAAAAATGTGTTGTTATATTTTATAACAATATAATATCATTAATAATATTGTACCTTTACCTTCAAATTTGAAAAAAATCGATCATCTCCTCCGAAATATATTTTTTTTGGTACTAAATATAACTATATTTACTTCCAAATTGAACAAAGCAAACTACATTGATATAGAGATACAAACAATATATTTTACATAATGTACGTCAAACATACAGGTTACTAGGAAGTCATTATTTACATAGGCGACAATGGTAGCCTTAGTGGGTCCTGCCTTTTCACTATCAAAGATCCATTGAAAAAAATATCGAATTCTGAATTATCAACACCTTTGGGTGTAATTGCAATGGTTAAACACATATGGTGCCGCAGCTTTTTGATAGAAAAATGGCATTTTTAAGGGTACTCAACGGTTCCGGAATTTTCGAAATAGTATGAATGAAGAACACCCCTTGCTTAATTTGGCACAGAAAATGTTGCTTGTCTAAGAGAGTTTTCTCTAAATTTCTCGCTATTTCTACACCAATGGCCAACACCCATTTCTCACTATTTAATTTCTAATTACCAAAGCAGCAGAAAATAAGTTTTACTTCTACCTTTTATCTTCCTTTTAACTTACACAAGTTATACGAAAGCAAGAGAGAGTCACTATAATCATTTATTATTACTGTATAGATATTAACCTAAATGATATCAAGTACACGAGCTGCCAATGAGAACCTTTGCATACATATTGACTAGTTTTATAAATTATCTGTATTTCATTTTATTATTAATTTTTCATTGTTATCACAAATCATTGTATGAAATTTAAAACCCGCAAGGGTCCATAATTGGATTAATAAAGTATTCTTATTCTTATTCTTGTTCTATTCTTAAATATATGTAAAATATACTTTCATAATTTGAATGTTTATTAACTTTGAAAATTGTATGTTTTTCTTGGTAGCCTTGGCATATTTGAATTTTACATCAAAAGAATTATTTATTTGATTCGTCAAAAGCAAACACGTTGTGTAAATAGTAAAAACATATGTATTATAAGGTATGGCTTTTTGTTGTCCTAATGGACTATTACCTTATAAATGTAAAAATCGTTACCTTACTAAGAAGATATTTAATGCCATTTTATTGTCCTGTTGTGAGTTATATTGGCCATTGGACGACAATCTTCATATCTTACTTAATATCTTGTTTGTAATGTAGTATAGTTAATACTTTATATTTGAGATGTATTGGTCTCGTTCTCGTTAAAATTCACAAAGTTTGACATGGTATTTTTAATTTCTCTGGACAACACATTTTATAAACTGAAACCAACTCAAAAACAACTATTCCTTCTCAAAAGGAACGCGAAACATCTTGGGAACTCGATCCTAATTTATTCTTTTTTTCAATAGAAACATATGTTATATGCTTTTACTTCCTTACTGAAAATTCCTTTTTTTTAAATGTGGAGATATGTTAATGGATCAAAATCCTCAACACATCTATAAAAATACCAGAAAGGAAAAAATATTAGACACTTCACATGCAAGTTCTAAGAAGTCGTTATAAATGTTTGCACGACTCTATGTGTCGAATGACAATGAAAATATATAACAGATATAATAAAGTAAACTGAAAACCTTACTTATTTGAGACAGCTCCTTCGTTTTCCTCTAGATTTTATAATGGAAGCTTTTAAATGTCCTGTAACATTATTTGTATAAAAGCTAACGTTTACCGTTTACATTGTAAATTAAACATCCACTATTGCGTAGTACAGAAGATTAACAAACAGTGTTATTTTAAAATAAACTCTCTTGGATCCATTCATCCAGAGGCGTATTTAGGGGAGCAGCAATCCTTGTGGAGAGCTATTTTGGGAGCAACCATTTAATTTCATGGGGAGTTATATGGGTTTTTTTCTGAGTCTGACACCCCCCCCCCCCCCCCCCCCCAAATATCTCTAAGTTTTTCAACGCTGTCAACCAACTTATTTCTTCAAAATAATTTAACACTATAAGGTATGGGGGAAATCTGCATTCAGAATAATATTTTTGTCATCTACTTGACCAGAATTTTTCTTCTACATCAAATTAGGGATCAGAATATTTTTTTAAAGAAAAAACAAACTGAAAGTAACATACAGCCCGTGACAGAGAATTGATCGAATTGATGTTTCTTTATTATTTCCTTTACAATTTTACCCAAAACTAAAAGAAATATACTGATAAACAATTAAAAAGGTGTTTGATTTAGGAATGAAGTCCTTTATATTTTCGGACTACAATATGTATACACGAAGGGGAGGACTGGTATTTGTACTTCTGTTAGAATATGTCTTCGTCCGTTTCACATGCCAAACTTTTTTCTAGTGCAGTTTAAACGGGAAAATTTTGTTGACATTTTTTTTTAATATGACAAAATAACGAGCAAAACTATTTCTTGCAATAGCACACACAGAGAATATTCTTTTTAGTAAAAAATAGTAAAAAAAAATATCTCCAAAATATACCATGGCAAGGACCTGACAGTTTTTAGCAGTGTACAAATGAAAATCGTCCGGAAAACTGCGCTTGCTGTCATTTTGAGGGATCATGCAACATTTCACCTATTACCCATAAACAACATAGGTTCTCAATTACTAAAAAAAGTTCTAAAAGAGAGTAAACATATTAACTTCATTATATACAGTCGAATTTATACACAAAGCTGGTTCTTAAAACGTTTGTATCAGAGAAAACAATTTTTCTTTGACCCTTAAAACATATAGGGGAAACGGATTTCCTAACCATTCACATATAATATTCCGTATATCTGATTTTTTTTCGATAACGTAAATTATACGATTTTTTTTATGACTACATGAACTTGTGCCATTTATTTTTGCTGGTCTTTAGGAAGACAATTTACAATTGTGCAGTGTACAGGGGCACTTATACATAACCTTATAATTCTGTTTGGAAACAAATATAAATTCCAAATATATAAATATACATGTATGAATATACATGTATTATATGTCGTGTACATGATTGGAGGCAGCAGACTTTTAAAGTCAAAATCAGGGTCAGAATATTGTTTTCTAAAAATACCAGGCCCCTTCCTCCATGAAAATTAAATGATCCGTGGCAAAAAAAATATTTCCCACATGTTCAACTTCAAAATTTGACCAGATTCTATTCTTAACTGTCGGATAATATACTACTAGGATAACATAGAAAATGTCTTGTATGGGACGATTCTGTACTCAAACTTTACGCGTAGTTGGGTACAAGTGTCCTCGTAGTGAACGCACCCGACTACGCGTGCAGTAAAAAGGTTACTCTTACGTCGGATACCGGGCAGTTTCTTTGTTATATCTGTACTCTATCAAATACATGTACATGTTAATATTTACTTAATATTAATTAGGTAAAAATTATTGCTGAAAGCCTGTTCAGGGTTTCTTTCTTGTGGATGATTACTTGTCTCCGAAAATAATCACATTTGTATACATGAAAGTGAGGTCAGTGTCCAGATATAAATATTTTTCTGAGACAAGTTCGTGTGTGGATGCTAAATAAATGACAAGGAACTCAACCTCATTGTAATAACTGTTGTATTGTAGTGGTTTGTTATATATTATATTAATATTTTTATATTACAGTTACATGTATATACAATTTTTCATCCATTGGTATAGAATTCTATTCTACTATATTTACAATAGTTCAGTGAAAGTGAATGGTGAGCACTCTTCTGTAACAATTCGATTTTTCAACTTAATTGAACTTGAGAAGCCATTAATATTTTCCCGCCAAACACTCAATCTTCGATGCAGAGTTATCGGTCGATAAGAGAGATCAAGGACGGATTACTCAGCATGGGAATTTGCAATCGTTCTTGAAATATTTTTTCCGCGTGGGACAACCAACGTTTCCTGTAAGTGTGCAAAGATTTTGAAGATATTTACTAATATATATTTATAACTACAAATTATTTTTATATAATCAATCTATGTTCTAAAAAGAATATGTTTATATCTATTGCAAAACCGAGTATTTATCATGTTTATACATAGGTGATACACCCAACACGAAAGTTACGTAATGGAAATCTAGGCGACATCAATACACCGGAATGCCCTCACGGTCATCCAATGTAAAAATAAGAAACAAAAGATGTTTTAATCCGTATAATCTTCGCTTTCGGTAAAATGCGATTTATGATGTTTACTTTCTGTTAAAATATATTTTGATTGCTTAAGTTTCTGCATGTCAATCAGTCTTTGAATTTGTTTTTATGTTGAGGATTAAAAAATATGGATGCAAAATGAATATTTTCATAAAATATATAGAAACAAATTGTATAGGTGTCGCATCATTATGGCCTTAAATCGCATACTCTACATTTTCTTTCTTTCATGAAAAACCGTACGCCAGTTGTCCACACAATTTCTATTTTCTACACAGAACATTGTGTTTAACCTTACATGTATCTTCTTTTATTCACAAAATCAATGTGACTTTAGACTATACTGGAAGGCAATATTACAACACTTCAATAATACATGACAATGACGTTAGCAAAAGTAACACCATCTTGATTAACATATATATATGTTTAGTAGGTCTCGGTTGGATGAACAAGTTTGATTCTAGCAGAGATCACATTAAAAATTTGTTCTTGTTAACAATATAAGGTTAAGTGAGAAAAAAAATCAAACATTGCATATATATTCCCAAGTAGATATTTACACATGTATCAATACTTAAGATATTTCAAGGTCTAAGAATAGTCCATGGGGATTTGGAGAGCGTCACATTTGGTAATCACAAGTTGAAATTTTTCACGAAACATCACAAAATTTCAGCCTCCAGAAATCAGTAAAATATATTCAATAATCTAAAAAAATAAATGCATATGTACATGCATATACATTGTGGAAATATGAAAGATCTAAGGTTAATAATCTGAAAGTAATAATTATTATAAATAAAAAAAGGTTACCTTTTGTACAACACTTCTGCGTGTCAATCCGCCCTGTGTGTATAGTCGTACTTGTATAGATTTTATAATTATACTAATTATAGTCAATTACAGATGACCTCGAGTAAATCTCTAAGTTATATGGTCCGTCATTTCTGTGATTTAGAAAAATTTAAAATACCAAATTTATATAGCTTCGAGTTATATTATATGAAGCCAGGGGATTTGGTTTTATAATCCCGGAATCTTTGACTTGCGGTTTCCATCCTCTCCTTTCTTTTAGATACAATTTCTTTCCACATTATCCTTTACCGTTTATCCTTTGTCCCTATTTATAGTGTTCAATAGTATTGAAATTGAAATATTTAATGATTAAATCCTCATGAAATAAATTTTTAGTATACTCGTCCCGTAAGGAATGTTAATAATAGTATTGTCTATTATAATAATGCTTCCAAACGGACATCTGTTAAGCAGTACTATAGACAATTTAATTGATACTGAATACAATACAATACAATACAGATACAATACCATAGATATAGTTTATTTACGCAACGTCTCACCATTAATATAACGCGGGGTGACAATACAAAATATAATGAACGAATACACGAATAAACACAATAATATAAAATATATAAAATATTAATGCCATTCTAAAAACAATTATGAGAGACGGGATTAGAATATATATATATACCTGTTGGTGACCTTCTGCTGTTGTTGTTTTTTTCCATGGTCATGTTGTTGTCTCTTTGACACATTTCCATTTCCATTCTCAATTTTATATAATTATTGAAAATTAATAATAGTAAATATCATAGTACAGCTAGATTAAAAGAAATCCTTAGAAAATTTATATTTTAAATTACAGTTAAGAAAAATGTAAATGTTTAACGATATAAAAAACGACGTCTTCTATCTAAAATAAATTTGCCGATTTTGGCACTTTAGATAATAATAATATCACAGATACTGGCTAGAACAATTATAGACAATTTATCCAGATTGGAAAAATTGAAAAAAGTTTGAGTGTTCTGACAAATTAATTTAAAAAAGTTCATTTCTCAGATCATCGTACAACGGACACTCTCACAAGACATGTTCCTCAGTTTCAACAATGTAATTTACAAGTTTTGCAAATCCGTTGTTGCACGGATAGCCTCTCAAATCGTCCAGTCTCTAGGCAGATCGGTGCAACACCACACCGAAACTGCGCGTATGCTCTTCTATGCGATGGAACTATAACTTTGTGCATGTATTCCTCGGTGTGTATTGACGTTTTAAAAGTTTTAAATGTCCTCAACTTATTTCCACCGTTACCATTCCTTTGAGATACTGTTTTATTGAGATTGTTTGACCATTCCTTTGAGATACTGTTTTATTGAGATTGTTTGACCATTCCTTTGAGATACTGTTTAATTGAGATTGTTTGACCATTCCTTTGAGATACAGTCTAATTGAGATTGTTTGACCATTCCTTTGAGATACAGTTTAATTGAGATTGTTTGACCATTCCTTTGAGATACTGTTTTATTGAGATTGTTTGACCATTCCTTTGGGATACAGTTTAATTGAGATTGTTTGACCGTTCCTTTGAGATACAGTTTTATTGAGATTGTTTGACCATTCCTTTGAGATACAGTTTAATTGAGATTGTTTGACCATTCCTTTGAGATACTGTTTTATTGAAATTGTTTGACCATTCCTTTCAGATACTGTTTTATTGAGATTGTTTGACCATTCATTTGAGATACAGTTTAATTGAGATGGTTTGACCATTCCTTTGAGATACTGTTTTATTGAGATTGTTTGATCATTCCTTTGAGATACAGTTTAATTGAGATTGTTTGACCATTCCTTTGAGATACAGTTTAATTGAGGTTGTTTGACCATTCCTTTGAGATACAGTTTAATTGAGATTGTTAGACCATTCCTTTGAGATACAGTTTAATTGAGATTGTTTGATCATTCCTTTGAGATACAGTTTTATTGAGATTGTTTGACCATTCCTTTGAGATACAGTTTAATTGAGATTGTTAGACCATTCCTTTGAGATACAGTTTAATTGAGATTGTTTGATCATTCCTTTGAGATACAGTTTAATTGAGATTGTTTGACCGTTCCTTTGAGATACAGTTTAATTGAGATTGTTCGACCATTCCTTTGAGATACTGTTTTATTGAGATTGTTTGGCCGTTCCTTTGAGATACAGTTTAATTGAGATTGTTTGACCATTCCTTTGAGATACTGTTTTATTGAGATTGTTTGACCATTCATCGTACAATTGAGATAAAAGTTTGCCATACAGTACATTCTTAACCTAAGCTTTATCCACATTTTCGGCGTTATACAGGATCAGCTGGTATTTCATCCACACCGACTGCTTTGTTTATTTTCAAGCTACGGACTGCCCGCTGCACTTCATTGATACTTATTTCATTATTTAGTTCATGTAATCCTCTACATTCGATATCAGGCTCATGAATACGTTGCGAGTCTATTGAAGTTTACGGTGTATTACTGTCATCGTTTGTATTTAATAAATCATAAAACGCATTTTTCGATTGTGAGAGAACACTGTCTTCACTATTCGTGATTTCTCCATTCTGTAATTGTACTTCCATTGGGATAAGTTTACGTCGTTCTTGCCCAACGCCGATTCGTCCAATTTCTTTCCAGAATTAGCGTTGGTTACCAATTTCTAGTTCATCAATTCTCAATATTTATTTCTCCAATAGTGTCGTTTTGCACGTTGTGCTTCTCTGTCACATTTTTTTCTTTTTCATAATATACACACTTCTAAACTCGCGTTTTGTCGACTTAATCTTACATTTAAGCATGTCTTGTTCCGCTTCACATACTTTGTTCCAAAGCTCAGTAGGACGATCAGACCACCAATGTTTCTTTGTGCGCCTCTTTTTATTATTTGTCCATCTTGTAGTTTGACAGTTTTGTAGTCTAGGCAATCGTTCATTTCGTTTTTTAGTATATCTACAAAGATTCCATTCAATTTATTGATGCCATCCTGATTCACATTGTTCTTATCCAACTGTAGAATTAGATCCTCAATATACCGTAACCGATTATCCAAAAAGGAGCTTGGGATGTTAGAAAAATCGAACTTTTTCACTTCTGTTTCTCTACTTTTGTTTTCATCATGAGGCTTTGTCAATTTATCCAAACACATATTCCACGCTAAAGAGAATGGTCGGGTTTTGAAACACATTGGTCAACTGAATCAAACAAATTGTAGTTTTGCATGAGCTCACACATCGTAGAAACCTCAAAATCGGTAAATCGACATACGTATTCATATGACACAATGCATTAGTCAACAACAGACGAACCGTGTGTCGACACATCTGTATAGTTATAACGTTGGTTATTTCTTCCGTTTAAGATACAACAGTTGGAATTTATCATGAAATCACATCAAATGTCTCCGTAGGCATTTGAAACATAATCATTGACGTCACGCTCTATAATATCATCAACCCCAGGAATAAAGTCTTCCACCTTTGTTGGTTATATTTATCCACATCGCACCTTCGACTAATCTATCAAGAACGCATATATCATACAAGGAGAGAGGATCATTCTTCACTAAAAAGCCTACGCCCTCTGAGCCATTTAATGCCTGCTTATGTATTTCAGTCCTATTGTATATCCAAGTAGGTTTATAGTATTGTTTCCTTTAAGATGGGTTTCAGCAATTCCTATCAAATAAAAATCTTCTCCTTACACGCAAGTGGCACGTATTTAAAAAATGTTTATCTGGGTTATTGTCTACGTTGTATCAGCCTCTGACGTTCCAAAATCCTCATCGCCACTAATATTTTCCATTTCGGTTATAGCTTCTGGTTTGGTAGATCTCGCGGGAACGGCGTTGAAGATATTCATCTGATTTTCTATTATAATGATCTTGTTCTGACCGGTTTTCATAGTGTCGTTCGTGGTGCCGCTGACTTCTATCACTGTATTCACTCTGTTTCTGTATATTGTCTGTTGTTTTAACTTGTACTCTAGAGCCCCTCAGTTCAAGTTGGTGTTTCACAATTGTTCGAACGATGTCCCTCTAATGTTAATTCATCATTTTCTGAGACTTCGGTAGATCATGTTCGATGAAAATGTTTTTGAAGTTTCTGCTATCCTTTAGTTTTCGTTTTTCTTCTATTACTTTTCTTTTATATTCACTCGAATGGAATGCGATCAACACGATGCCCAGAACGTTGTCCCGTCTGCTTATTTTACGTTCTGCTGATTTGATTCTAACAGACGTTGACTTTACTTATGATAAATTCACCCCTTGTTTTCGGTAAATTTCGAATAATAGCATTTAAACGCGTATCTTTTTCTATTTTGCATTTCAGCTGTTGTCTTTGGCAATTATGTTAAAGAGTTCGTAGCATTCGTCACTTCTTTGTGCAAAATCTCTATTTCCCCCTTAAGGTTGTTGTTATCGTCTACTTTTTCACTTATTTCGTTTTTCAGCTTTCGGATAGCGGTATCGACTTTCTTGTTAATCATGTCACTGATGTTCTTTGTTATACTTGTTTCAATGTTATCTATCCGTGTTGTCATTTTATCACAGAACGAGTTCATGCTGACCGTTAGATCAAACACCATGGCCTTAAGATCTTTATCCTCGGGCCTTTTACTTGAAATGAGTTCACTTGTCACTGACTTTGTATTATCGCCTTCTATTATATACACTTTATCATTCATTGTATTACTACGCTGCTCTTTCACGTCTCGGCTATTGTTTTCACTTGAGAGTCGCCGTTTTCATACTTTCTTCTTGGATTTGAAATCTGGTGTACTTCCAATAATAGAGTTAGTAAAATTACTCACAGGTCTCTTCGTGAATATCGGTTGAAACGGATACCTTCTTCACTATTGGAGTCATTACCTCTTCGACGTACTGCTCCGCCAAATCTTTACTCATAGGATCCATTCTTATCTACAAAACTACCCACTGATATCTCGTGTTTTGCTTTTAATTTAAGTATAATGAATATAATTTATACTTTTTAAGTACTTCAACTAACAATTGACTATATAAATAGGTATAATTCCACAAAAATCACTATAATTTCATAAGAGCAGAAAAACCAACAGGTAATTCAAATCTCTTAACTTCTTTTGTGTTTTTATACAACACCAATACATACATTCAAAGTGTAAATTGTCAACCTCAATGTCGAGTATACTAGTATACTATTCCATAACATGTCTAATACAAGATAAACATAATATATTCACAGGTATTAACGTCGTCATATCGAGGCGCGTTTATAGTTAATAGATGTCTCATATTTTGTCATGTATCCATTTGTCAGATAAGTTAAAGATATCTCACCTTTTTGTCATGTATCCATTTGTCAGATAAGTAAAAGATGTCTCATATTTCGTCATCTATCCACTTGTCAGATAAGTAATGGATGTCTCATATTTTTTCATGTATCCATTTGTCAGATAAGTTAAAGATATCTCACCTTTTGTCATCTATCCATTTGTCAGATAAGTAAAAGATGTCTCACCTTTTTTCATGCATACATTTGTCAGATAAGTAAAAGATTTCTCACCATTTTTCATGCATCCATTTGTCAGATAAGTAAAAGATTTCTCACCATTTTTCATGCATCCATTTGTCAGATAAGTAAAAGATGTCTCACCTTTTTGTCATGTATCCATTTGTCAGATAAGTTAAAGATATCTCACCTTTTTGTCATGTATCCATTTGTCAGATAAGTAAAAGATGTCTCATATTTCGTCATCTTTCCACTTGTCAGAAAGGTTAAAGATGTCTCACCTTTTGTCATCTATCCATTTGTCAGATAAGTAAAAGATGTCTCACCTTTTTTCATGCATACATTTGTCAGATAATTAAAAGATTTCTCACCATTTTTCATGCATCCATTTGTCAGATAAGTAAAATATGTCTCACCTTTTGTCATGTATCCATTTGTCAGATAAGTAAAAAATGTTTCACCTTTTTTCATGTATCCATTTGTCAGATAAGTTAAAGATATCTCACCTTTTTGTCATGTATCCATTTGTCAGATAAGTTAAAGATATCTCACCTTTTGTCATCTATCCATTTGTCAGATAAGTAAAAGATGTCTCACCTTTTTTCATGCATACATTTGTCAGATAAGTAAAAGATTTCGCACCATTTTTCATGCATCCATTTGTCAGATAAGTAAAATATGTCTCACCTTTTGTCATGTATCCATTTGTCAGATAAGTAAAAAATGTTTCACCTTTTTTCATGTATCCATTTGTCAGATAAGTTAAAGATGTCTCACCTTTTTTCATGTATCCATTTGTATTTTAAAACATGTATATAAAGATATGTACGAATCTAGCGAGACGTCAAATGACAAACTATACTGGTCTTGTAAAGTACGAGATATACTATGTAAATATGGTTTTAGTAATTTTTGGTTTTCACAGAGAGTTAGAAACAGTCAATTATTTTTGAGTGAATTTAAACAAAGAGTAATTATATAATTATATATTTGAAGGTTTATCTTATTTTGAAAATTCGACGAAATGTACTTTGTATCAGTATTTACACGATGGTCATATTATGCAATTTTACCTTAGTCGTCCATTAAACAATTTGTATAGATCTTATATTACTAGATATAGCATTACTGCTCATGCGCTATGTATAGAAACAGGTAGATATTATAGTATAGCCAGAAATGAACGTTTGTGTAGTATGTGTAATAAAAATGCTATTGAAAATGAGTATCATTTTATTTTAGAATGTGATAAATATAAAGACATTAGATGTTAATATATAAAGCGTTATTACTATGAGAGACCATCTACTTTTAAATTAGTACAACTGTTATCTGTAAGAAATGTCAAAGAGCTAAACAACCTTGGAAAATATTTATTTTCTGCAGAAAAAGCACGTAATGGTTAATAATTCAAATGTTTATTTTTAGTTTAATATGTCTATATGGCATACTCCGCTTAATTCTTTCATTAATTTGTATAATTTGTGTATAAATGTTATATCATGCTGTATATTATCTATTGTATATTTATATTGTGTACACCCAATAAGCTGTATATTTGCTTACGGAAATAAAATATTATTGTCAGATAAGTTAAAGATATCTCACCTTTTTGTCATGTATCCATTTGTCAGATATGTAAAAGATGACTTAACTTCCGTCATGTATCCATTTGTCAGATAAATTAAAGATGTTTTCATGCATTCATTTGACAGATCAGTAAAAGACGTCTTAACTTCTGTCATCTATTTCAGATAAGTAAACGATGTCTTAACTTCTGTCATGTATATATTTGTCAAATAATTAAAGATGTCTCACCTTTTTCTTCTATCCATTTGTCAGATAAGTTAAAGATGTCTCACATTTTGTCATGTATTTCAGATAAGTAAAAGATGTCTTAACTTCTGTCATGTATATATTTGTCAGATAAGTTAAAGAGGTCCCACCTTTTTTCACGTATCCATTTGTCAGATAAGTTAAAGAGGTCCCACCTTTTTTCATGTATCCATTTGTCAGATAAGTAAAAGATGCCTCACTTTTTGTCATGTATCTATTTGTCAGATAAGTTAAAGATGTCTAATCATCGATTTTCATGTATCCATTTGTAAGATGCCTGAACTTTTTTTAGCTGAGTTGAATTCTGAAAATACAAATATCTAAGTTAAAGTTAAACATCAATATTCCACACTGTAAATGATGCCGGTATATCTGATAGAGTTGCGTAGTCAATAATACAAATGGTTATTTAGGAGTAACATTGTATTTTAGAAGTAGTTTATATATTTCTTACGATCGTGAACCGATCGATGCTGCATGTGTATAACGTAAATTTTGCGTCATTTTAATGCTGCCATCTCACTTTTCAATAAATCTAGTATTTTATTCATGGTTTTGATAAACTTTTTCTTTTTACGAGTCATTCCACTTTTATTCAAGCCATTGTTGGATCTTCTCATATGATAAAGATGAAATGTCCTGTCCATTATTTAGTGTGGTACATACTGAGTGTGCCTGGCCTATAATGTAACCTATATAGTTATAATTTGTTGGCAAAAGGGGGGAATATTAAACATTAGAATTTTCTTCTTATCTGTTCCTGTGCGACAGGTTCTTTCTTCTTTAAAACCAATGTTTTTCCTACATCTATATTGAGATGAATATAAAGAGTTGCCTCCCGTGTACCATAGATCCCCATTATTAATGACCATTTCACCGTCAAAAACATTGACTGCCTGTTACACACGCCAAATATTTGTCAGGAAGGTCAACCAAATGATTTCTGTTTGGGACGTTTTGGGTTCTGTTTTGCGCCTTCTGATTTTGGCGTTGTTCCGCCCATCACAATGGGTTTTGGCAATTATGCGGTTGAAACTTTAGGGCTTTAAATGTTTTTCTGCAGTCGATTCTTTGGCAGTTCAGTTTATGGAAAACATTTATGGCATAAATCTGTCAGTGCACAATGGCATTCATCAATTTGATTTGATGTTGACGTTGTGGCCGTAGACATGTCTCGTAAATGACGTTGCGAAATAAAATTATATTGACGTTGCATTGTCACTTCATGTTGATCTGGTAATTGAAGGTCTTTAACAAATCCCGTCTTCATGTATCAATGTCGATAGTAAGACGAGTTTCTGACGTCAAATTATATGGTTGCAGCACGTTCACGTTTTCCTGTTTGCAGTATTCTAATTGGTTGATTCAGTTTTTATTCCTTAGTCTTGGCAATATGGAGATGCCACATTTTTTAACTGGTTTAAGTGTGGATAAGGATTGAAAGCACTGTGACGAAACGCGCGTCTGGCGTATATTCTAAAGGAGTAGGGCCACGAAGGGTAAAAAACGGCCCTGTCTCAGAAACAAACGAAATTACTGCAGAATGACCCCTAACTAGGGTACTGTATAAATTGATAACCACCAGGCTTGTAACTCTGTTTGTTTAATTTTACTGCGCGTCAGAAAAGACCATGGTGAAATCCTATTTTAACAATTTGTGCGTAACGTCAAAATGGTATTACTTGACGTTCTTATACTAATATAATCATTTTACCACAAGAATTTTTTTTGCACAGTATTTCTTGAAATCCATACACATAGTTCCTTCTTTATATATATATTTATTTACAGAAACTTACTAAAAGACAGACTGAAGTGACAAACAATGCTCCAACTACAAAAAGTACAATTGCACTCGTTTTCGGCTTTGATATTCACGAATTAAAATTGCAGACAAACAAAATTCCATAGCATAGATTAAATTCAAAGTTATAAATAGTTTCCAAACATATAAGAGCATATTAGTCTAATATTTAGCAGAAGGCACATTTAAAGAAAGCTGTAAAATATCTTGGCGAGCGGAGTATAGACGATTTAAAATCTTTAATAAAAGTTTTACGATAGTTGTCTCATTGGTAATCATGCCATGCCATCTCTTACATTAGTATGAATAGAAAACCCGTGAATACGCTGAAACTGAAAAGAGTTTATTTCCTGAAAAAATAAAGAATGAAAGCAATTCGTATAGACATTACATATAATTCCATATGATATAATCATATAACACATAATACACAAATGTACCACACTTGCACCCATAAACACCACGCTCAATTTGACAGATTTACCTGCCGACTCTCAAATCAACATTCAGAATAAAAATATGTATGATCGATAGTTTCATTTTAAAACTGCTATTTATACACGAACGACTACTGACACACGAAAATATTTATAATTTATGCTATCTCTATAATTGTACCTTAAGTGCGTAAAAATGTGCACAACTCTTAAATTAATAAGAATATATTTCAATTGTTCAGTGGATACGTTTAATATTTTCCCCAAGGTTTTTATCTTGTAATTGTTCTTAAAAGAATATTTAAAAATTAAAATTGACAAAATTCTCACTTCTAGTTGTCAAAAGCGGATAAGTTTATTTTTCGGCTTTACTTGTTTTAACTATAGAGCTGATGATAATGTAAGCTAGGTCAATTAAAGTTATGTATTAATCAAAACTATAAATAAGTACAATCAATATACATAATCTATTATTTTATTCTATAGTTTGTCTTCTTGAAAATGTCTGATGAATATGTTATATTCAACAATAAAATACTTTAGAATTTTTGAAAAACCTTGCTTACTTGAAAATTAAAAATCCAGTACAATGTGTTCAAATAGTGTGTGTGGAATACTAAGATAAAGTCAAGGAGACAGAGACCTAACAAGGATTGATACAGTATTCTATTCTTCAATGACACTCTCCTCACTGTCACTTTCGTCTACGGCTTGTGGAATAGATGCTGCATCTTCTAGATATGCTCCCCAATTCTGGACTCCATAAGATATATTCTGATTATGCCTTGCATAACCAAGATACCAGAGTATTGAGGCAATATGGGCACATACTCCAACGACACGAGCTCCTGCTCTGCATTTACAGTACCATGCAGTAATTTCAGCAGATGTGTATTCTATCCACAAGATGTAGGTTTTTGAAGAAACATGACGGCTCTGAAGTTTCACACGTATCAAATGGTCATCCTCTTTATGAACAAGAATTTGACAATTGCCTTCTAGATGTTCCTGAATGTAACTAGTGCTAAGCTTTATTTGATAGACACCGCAAGTTATGTTTCTAAGATCTTCTTCATCAAGAAGTGGAAAATCATCTAAAATATTATCAGGCTCTTTCCAAATTGTTTTACGCCTCTCCAAATTTTCTTCTTCTACCCTCTGTTTCAGTGTATTTACTCTTTTAGACAGATAGAGCATTTTTGCTGCCAATGCTTCTTCATTATCACATCCTTTTTAAGCAAGAAAATTTCAATCATTATACTAGTACATGTATATAGTTTTATAACATTGTTTTAATCAAATATAACAAAAACGGTGATGTGATTTCCAATGAAACAACTTTTTACAAGTTTACCAAATAAAAAAAATACCACAGTATGGAGCATTGTCTCATTGGCACTCATACCACATCTTCCTATATCTATATACAAAAGAACAATAGTTTTATATTATCATGTGGTATTATTTTTCATTTGTCTTATAAATTTTGTATAAATTGCTTGTTTGTTTAATTTGCTATCTATTGAATAGTTAGGGAAAAGTGATTAATACTTTTAAGAGAAGGATTTTTTTACATACATTTTCATAAAAAAATTTTTTTTTAACTAATTGGAATAAGGCAGCTCTCTCAGTGTGAATTTCCTAGTGAAAAAAATGTCTTTAAAATATCGCAAATTCTTTTTGATCACTATTTATGATTTGATTATATACATATACATTACTAATCACAGTTACCACTACAAGCTATCTTAATAGTAAGAGTGTTTACCTGGAGACAACGGCGGCAAATATTTATTTGATATTCCACATACAATGCAAACATAATCTCCGATATATGGAACTTGTTTATTTGGTAAAACATGGCTCAGATACTTCCATCTCTTGATTCTTGCATTAGCAGACTCTACTACCCATCGGACCTAGAATGAGAAAAAGAGTAATTTAGAGCTATTTTTCTAAAGCATGTAAAGTAAAGGTTTGGTTAGCTTGCTTGCTTTGTTTATATAGCTATCTGCTCAAACATTGTAATAAAGTTTTACTATTGCAATTAAAAGATAGGTAGGGTTTCAGCTAATATAATGCTATTGGTCACTTGAAATTGGATGCGTCAGCAAACATTTATAAAAAAAAAAGCAAGAAAGCCAACCAAACCTTTTCACTACATGCATTGAGAAAACAGCTCTAAACAAAATGTCTGAAATTCATTACTGGTTGCAAATAAAACTCTGTATGGCAATATTAATTATGTTATATAAATGGTCACTTTTGCGAAATGTAACAGCAATACCATTACGGGTGCAGAATGAATAACATTTATGGAAGGTGAGCTTTTTTTTTTGTTTAGTTTATGTTTATGAGTAAAAAAACCTGTTAATACTGAAAAACAAAAATTATGCAGTTCTATAAGTTACTTTTCTTTATTTTTATTAGTGTCACAATATTCATACGGTAGTTTTAACAGTAAATATAAGCATATTTCAGTTGGGTGTGCTTTGTTCGAATAAGAAAATAAAAATATCTTAGCATGATACTGTATAAAGTGACGCAGTTTCAAAATTAGTTTTGAGAGTTATACTACACTATTTTGGTTGTAGGGGTACAAACCTTAGTATAACTAATCTGCTTGCATTGGCTTCATCTGTTGTCATCTGTTTTTGACCTTTCGTTAAAATACTTGGCATCTGTGACTTTATCCCCAAATCATCAAGAAGCTCCAATGAGTCCCTGAATCCTCTATCAACTACAAACACATCATTGTCTTGCACCCATTCTTTGATATCTTCTACATTTGTGTTTAACATATGTTTGAGGATTGCCGCATCATTATTTTTGCAGTCGGCAAAGTATGGTCCCAAAACAGTCACAAAGTACCCTGTGGTAGTAACAACTACCATTGGTTTAACCAGCGGTCGTCCCTTATGTAAGCTATATGACCTTCTTTGAAAATGAAAGTTTCCACTTTTCTGGATATTGATGTACGTGCCATCCAGCACTAATATAGCCTGTGTGTTTGTTCCATCCCCAAATAAAGTCTGAGCTAGTGGTCGTGTGTGCTGATTAACGACATCATCATGGCTGATGTGTTTAAAACCCAAATTTTGAGGTACGAAATTCTGAACTAAAGCTTGTCTGACACATGAAATGGCTCGGCGTAAACTTGATCTTGATATGTTGAAAATTGTAGATAGCACTTTATTTGAAATTCCCGACTTTAATTTAAAAAGGAAAATTCCAAGAGAAGTTCTGGTGCTTCGTGTAGGTGTATTTCTTACTAAAGTTTTGATGTAGGAATGAAGATCATTGAAGTTGTCCTTATTTATACCGGTTAAATTGATAAAGTCAGAGTCAGATAAAACTTTATCTGTATCAAAGTCAATTCTTGATTGTTCATTTTGTAAGGCTGTGTATCTTAACTTCTTCAAAAGATCCATAATTGTAGATCTGTTAAGGATGACATTATCATTTGTACAGTTTATTTTACTAATTGCATCTTCTGTAAAAGTATCTTCCGTCAAATGTCCCGGACAACAACGACATCCTGCAGGAATTATAACCTCTTTTTTAAGAAAGGTAGAAAATCTTGCTTGCGAAGGAACAACAATTAGCTTTGGTCCAGGCTTTTTGCATATGAAACAGTATGAATGGCTTTTTGATGTACACTGTAAATAAAAGTGTTAAGAATCTGAACACTTTTTGAACGCCCTTTTGTAACACTTCTGGAACGCGTAACAGTGTTCTACATATTAACATTGGTGTTCCAGTGTTTAACATAATGTGTGCATCTTTCGAACGCTATGTGTGTTATTCTTGAACGGATAGTGTGTACTCCTTGAACGGCTAGTGTTTGAATCTTGAACATGTCCTTGTGAGCAAAATTGTATGCCGTTACGTGTTCCAAGCCTTGTAACACTTCTGGAACGCTCGGACTGTGTTCCAGAAATATGTGTTAATATCCAGAACACATAGTGTATACTACTGGAACACAATTTTACATGTTCCAGAAAAAAATGTTCTATTTTCTGAAATATTATTGTGGTAATTGATAAAAAGAGGCAAAATTATAAAAAAAAGGACAACAAAATGTGAAATATTGAAGCAACTTAAAAATGGCAGGTTGGACAACATGGACAAGTTAGAAATATAACATTTGTAAATTGCAAAATGTGTCCAAATATTTAATCATAAACAAAATGTTATGTTACAGTTTAACTCATCGTTTGCAACTTCTTTAAGTCAAGCACTGTCCTGAATTTCTTTACAAAAAACTGTTGTCAATGGCTCGTTTATCACCAATATGTTCCATAATCCACAGCCTGCATAGCACTTCAGATAGTCAATATCAAACATAAAATATCCTGTGTATATCCTGCGGTATGCATGTAACACAGCTACCTTGGCCGGATACTTTAAAACATGATTTGAGTCGTCTGAAACTGATTTTGAGCCTCCATATTTTAGAGGATTCGTCTCCTTGGATTAACTACTCTTTAACCTTGTTATCCATCAACCGTATAAGTTCTGAAATGTCAAATATATTTGTCTTCATTCTCCAGGTATATGCACGACCAACTGTAGTTGTCTTTGTACCCTGTAAAAGTAACATAGGAATACATTACAATGCATGTATGAAGTGCACAACGGTGGACATTGGCTATAATGAATTACTAAGAATTAAATATTTAAGAATGAGAAAGCTATTAATGACATATACATGAGAAATTCAAAATAAGTGTTGCAGTATGCCTTTTTGCAAACTTCTGTCTTGACATTGCAATGTCATGACAGTTTTTTGTATTTGTGAACAAATCCTTCTGCATTGGTTTTATTTTATAAACAAATGTACATCCCCAAAAGTGTAGATACTCTATATGTAGACAATGTTTGAGTCATGTTTGGAACACATGTCGTTCAGAGAAAACGATTAGCTGGAACGCATCATGTTCGAAACTAGAACACATTTAAGATAGCAACGATATAATTCAACATTTACGTCTAAATTTACATTGTATATTTTTTTTTAACAAACATGATCATTTAAATGTATTCTCTCAAAGAACCTCTTACTTTTTAAATCGCATAACAGCACAGTTATGTGTTCAAACAAAATGTTCTACTTCCATTTATACTTCAGTGTGTCCTGTCAAAAGTATAAATTTGTTGATTTAATACTAAAAAAAATAATTTTCATGTTCGTAAAGTGTTATAGATATAGATAAACATACCTATTAAATCAAGTTTTGTTGTGAATTTTCTTCAGTGAAAGTTCTTCAATCACGATCAAAAACCAAACTTCCGGTACATTAATACGTCACGCGCTGTTATGTACGCGGGCATGTTTGGAACACATGGCGTTCGGGGAAAATAGTTAATTTGAACGCATCATGTTCGACACCAGAACGCTGTTAAAATAGCAACGTTTTCATGAGCATTTACGCATTTACGTTGTTAAAAAAATATACCCAAAGAACTTAAGTCGCTTAGAAAAAAGATTTATATTAAAAATCAATCATTTGCACGCTTATTAATACGCTCTTGTAACATGTTTCAATCTTTTTTTTTTACCAAACTATAATTTGCTTATGTTGATACAGCTAAAATACATTTTGTCGTCAAATTATAGTACGAATCACACTATTCAATGTCTGTTTGACTCTGAAGCGATGATATATTTGTTCACTCCCCATTACAATATTAGAACATTTTTAGTGTTCAATTTAGAACACTGGTCTTGAACATATGCGTTAAAAGACTGAACACAATGTGTTATATTCCTTAACGCTGGTGTTCAATGTGGAACACTAATGTTAATAACTGAACATATTGTGTTTAAAATTGGAACGCGTCCAAACGCGTCAGGCGTCCGCAATATTTGCAGTATAGAAGGTATTGAAGTCCTGTTATCTATGATGGGTTTATTTACAACCACTGGGTCGATACCACTGCTAGTGGAGATTTATTTCCCCGAGGGTATCACAAGCCCAGTAGTCAGCACTTTTTGTTCTGACAGGAATTGTCATTGATATGGTTATATTTATAAATTTACTGTTTACAAACTTTAATTTTTTTTAAATACTAAGGCTTTTCTACCTCAGGCATATATAACAATACCTGTTTTCGGCAAAACTTTTAGGAATTTTAGTCCTGAATGCTATTCAACTTCGTACTTTATTTGGCCTTTTTAATTTTTTTAGATTCGAGCGTCACTTATGAGTCTTTTGTAGACGAAACGCGAGTCTGGCGTATATACTAAATTTAGTCCTGTTATCTATGATGAGTTTATTCACAACCACTGAGTCAATGCCACTGCTGGTGGAGATTTATTTCCCAGAGGGTATCACAAGCCCAGTAGTCAGCACTTTTTGTGCTGACATGAATTGTCATTGATATGATTATATTTAGATACGACGGGTGCCACATGTGGAGTAGGATCTGCTTACCCTTCCGGAGCACCTGATATCACCACTAGTTTTTGGTGGGGTTCGTGTTGTTTATTATTTAGTTTCCTATGTTGTGTCATGTGTACTATTGTTTTTCTGTTTGTCTTTTTCATTTTTAGCCATGGCGTTGTCAGTTTGTTTTAGATTTATGAGTTTGACTGTCCCTTTGGTATCTTTCGTCCCTCTTTTACTGTTTACAAATTTTTGAATTTTTTTAAATACTAAGGCTTTCCTACCTCAGGCATAGATTACCTTAGTTGTATTTGGCAAAACTTTTAGGAATTTTGGTCCTTAATGCTCTTCAACTTCGTAATTCATTTGGCCTTTTTATCTTTTTTGGATTCGAGCGTCACTGATGATTTTTTTTGGTAGACGAAACGCGCGTCTGACGTATATACTAAATTTAGTCCTGTTATCTATGATGAGTTTATTCACAAAGAAAAAAAAATGAAAATATTCTTTTATTGGTTCGAAAAAAAGTGTTTTTAAAAGTCAATCAGTATATATACCCCGTATGCAGGTGCCGCTGGAATGTTGCTACTTAGGAATGAAAAGTTCACAATTGGAAAGTTGAAAGATAACAATATGAAACTAAAATGTAACAATTTATTATTGAATTAATTTTTAATAGCCAATTTCAGGAAATATTTTGATCATAGAAAATATTTTTTTCTTCTAAGGCTTTTGAGTATCTTCATTCCTAGAGATAACATTCAGAAATCTGAAATATAAGGTCACACATCTATTAACACCGATCTAATAGTAAAAAGCTAAAAATATACAATAGAAACAAATATGAAATTTAGTTATATTTGCAGAATGGATGTTATGGGTTCTTATCATGCTATTAAACGATGAAGCACTAACACCAAGGGTTAACAGTTTTGTTTAAAAAAATTAAACAATCTCCCTAAAATTTCTTTCGCTGGCAATACTCGTTATTCATGTTACATGCTCGGAAAAAAACCTTTTACATTACTGCAAATGTAGTATATGTAAAGAATACACGAATAACAATTTTTACTGCTTGTCGATTACACAATATGCTTTTCATCTCAATTTGTAGATGTATTGAATGTTTACACTTTAAAAGAAATGAAAAGTTTATGAAAGGGCGAAGGCAAAAACAAATCCAGCCTTTATGATAATTTAAAAACAAATTTAACTCGCAATAGATTGTAACACTGATCTCCACTCCAACAACAATCTCAATATAGACTCTAGCATATTCAAGCTATCAAAGAACACAATACAAAGCAATTATTACTAAAATATATTCTAAGATAAGAATGTTGTTTCCAAAAAAAGTTTGATTTGAAGAATGATTTTCATTTAGATTTAAAGACATGTTATATATAAAAAAAAAATTGCATAATAACAGTGTGAGCAGGGCATTTTGTCCTATGGACACGTATTCCTGTTTAAAATCTTAAAAAACAATAAAATCTACGTTTTCATTATTTCATTTGCTAGATATTAGTGTATATCTATGAAAATTATTCTGAAGATTCTAGTGAGATTATAAATAACTGGAAAATTTAGTATGGATGAAATATTAGATTTGTGACTAAACAAAATTTTTTTAGATTTCAACAGGTTCAATACCATGATCACCGTGTAGAACGCCACATGCGGGGTGTCGGCTATGTTTGACATGGGGTGGCAATTTTGAAGCGACAAAAAAGTAACAAGGTAAGTTCAAGCTTCAAAATTTCTTATTTTAAGAACTCTTAGTAACATAAAATGTATTGCACGGAAGGAACCGCAACGTAATCTATTTCCTGAAAGCAGAAGCTATGGCACGCCTGAACCACTTTTATTAATTAATCTTAGATTATCTCAGATAAATTAGGTTTATCTGAGATAATCCCGGTTTATCTCAGATAAACTAAGATTATCTCAGCTTAATTCAAATTCGAAAAAATCCTAGTTTATCTCAGATAATACGGAAAAATAATTATCTGGAGAAAATCCCGGTTTATTTGAAAATATTAAGAAAAGCTAGGTTTATCTGAAAGATTTTCAGATAATCCTAATTTATCTCCAGATAATTGATTATCTGAATTTCAGATAATTCATTATCTCATTTTCCAGATAATTTAGTTTTAAATATACCAAAGAACAATGTAACGAGTGTTCTGATTGGACGAGAATCGTTTGCCAGATTATATTTTAAAAATACCGTCAGATAACTCATTATCTCATTTTCCAGATAATTAAGGTTTATTACGGATTCTAAATATACCAAAGAACAATGTAAAGAGTGTTATAATTGGACGACAATCGTTTGCAAGATTTTATATGAAAAATAGTTTTTATAACGTCCTTTTTTAGAGGAGGGGTGACATTGTGAACACGGCACGCAATTAACAAACTACTCATGGTGTGGACATCACCGTTATTGACACCTGGACAAGCGAAATTTGTTGAATAAATTAAAAAAAAAAACAGTGAAATACAGAAGGGCTGATTAGATACAATATACATCATATACTTTAAACATACTTAATAAACACATTTGTTAGCTGTGTTGACGCTCACTGACTGTGTATTAGGTTTTACTGACGGCTAATTTCGACATCGCCGATAATAATAAAACCCTCATATTCATTTAATCAGTCGATTTTAATCTTTTGATAATGACAACGGTTTTGTAAAATATTTAAATTTAACTATTTCGTCATGTGTCAGTAAACAAAATAGAGATGAAAATCAAGTAAATACACAAATAATGCACGATTCAATTATGGAAAAAACAATTACTTCATATTAAAAAACAATGAAGAACATTTTCAAAATCTTGGTAAGGCTGAAAAATATGATAACTCTTTTAAAGAAAAAGTTAAAAAAGATTTAAATATGCTTGAGAGTACTTTAGAACATAATATTTATACTGATAGTCCATTTTCAATATCAGAAGTAAAGAACTGTATAAAAGAATTAAAATCAGGGAAAAGCGCTGGACCTGACTTAATATCTAATGAAATTATAAAATATAGTAGCATTGTTACAGTTACAGCCATAGTTAAACTTTTTAATCTTATTTTATCATCTGGTATTTACCCCACCAGCTGGAGAAAAGCATTTATTGTTTTAATCCATAAGTCTGGAGATAAAGAAGACATATGTAACTATAGAGGCATTTCTATTTTAAACTGTCTAGCAAAATTATATAGCTCTATTTTGAATAAAAGACTAGTAAAGCATTACGAAAATAAGTTCTCCAGTCATCAATTTGGATTTCGTTCAAATCACAGAACATCTGATAGCATATTTATTTTAAAAACTCTTGTCACTAAATATTTGAAAAAAAATAAGAAAAAGCTGTTTGCTTGTTTTGTAGATTTGCATGGTGCTTTTGACTCTGTTTGGCATAATGGCCTGTTGTATAAATTGATAAATGATGGTGTTGGTGTGAAATTTTATACTACTTTGAAAAACATGTATAGTTTATCCCAGTCTGCACTGAAGATTGGCAATGAACACTCTTTGTTTTTTCCAATAATTAGAGGTGTAAGACAAGGGGACAGTTTAAGTCCTACTTTGTTTAATTGTTATATAAATGATTTACATTCAATTTTTGATGTAAATTGTAACCCTCCAGTTCTTGATACTTCAAGTATCCAAACTCTCAGCTATGCAGATGATTTAGTGTTACTGTCCGAGACACACCAGGGGCTTCAAAACGCATTAGATAAACTAAATAAATATTGCACTAAATGGCAATTGAGTGTTAATACAAACAAGACTAAAATTCTAGTTTTTCAGAATATTTATAAACAATCCCCACCCCTCTTGTCAAATGCAGAACGTACAGATAAGGTAAAAGGTAACAGGTGAATATACTATTGGTATCGGTATCGGACTCGACCCGGAACTTCTTAATTATTGGCAATATTAATTACGTGGAAAACAAAAGGGTCTGGAGTGGTGTAATTTTTAATCTACACCTTTGTACTATATTAGTTATATATAAATTTGAATTCTTTGATTCGTCGTTTTTACGTGATGACGGCTGACAAATTGGACCTCGTAATTTTAGTATTATAGATATTTATCATATATTTAGTACAAAATACAGCTATTTTGTATATCTAATAAAGGTTCTTTTTTCCAGTCTGTATCACCTACCCTGTATCGCATACCCCGTATCGCATGGCTAAACCCGTATCGCATACCCCGTATCGCATGGTAAAACCCGTATCGCATACCTTTTTTTTTTTTTTTTTACATTTAAAAGTCAGATTTTTGGGTTTTTTTGCTCAAGAAAAAATTTCCTCAAAATAGGTCAATTTTTGAATGACGTCATTGTTTGGGTTGTAACGTCACGAACGTGAAGCTTTCATATTGTATGTGACGTCACGAACATCAAGTTTTCACAACATATTTTTTGGCACACTAAATGCAACTATAAAAAATACAAAACATTCTAATAAATACAATAATAAACTAAATATTTTTAAAACAACAGATTGTAAGGTAACCCGGCAGGTGCTTTGTATAAATAATTGAGCAGTTATTTTAAGGCTTTGAAACAGGACAAAAGCAGAACTGAAGGTAACCCAGTGCTATGGATCAGAAAACAGTTCATATAATGTAATACTCTTCTGTTGAAATATATGATAAAGCGTATAATACATGGCAAAATCCGTATCACATGCCGTATCACCCTCGACCAATATCATCCCTCGGGCCTAAAGGCCCTTGGGCTGATATTGATGTCTCGGGATGATACGACATATGATACGGATTTTGCCATGTATTATTCTCTATATCTTAATAGTTGCAATACGTTCCATCTATAACCACGAAACTAATTACAGTCAGATATTTATTGCGATATTCTTATTTTAAAAAATACATTTCTTTTTTGGCCGAAATTACAAAGAATAATTATTATCTGGTTTGACTGTGAAACACTGATTTCAGATTTATATTGTACACATAGCTTTAAAATGGGAATAAAACATCCTTCTATAAACGTTTTATCGATTACCACTGTGTCTGTAGTGATATAATTATAAATAGATTTCAGAACGCGGACGTGATAGAAAGCCTATTTATCAAATTGTCAAGACGGACGCCGGTAGGAAATAAGATGAGTAAAAGTGATTATAAATGCCTAGGATTTGGAAATTGCATTATGAAAGTTGCTTGCATATACAAATAATCAAACGAAAATAGACTTTAATTAAGTGTAGTTCTATAATATTGACGATTCTTCTTCGTCTTCTAACATTTGAGGCATCTTGACCAAGAATAAAAAACGCTGCAGCCATGTTAAATGGATTAATTCATTTTCGTAGAAAAGCTACGATGGAGTTACGACTAGGTATAGCTGTAGTAAGTTACGCATAGGATTAACGCATTATTTACGATCATCTTAACTTACGATGGCTTTGTGAAACGGCTGTAAATCCTACGATTTATTTACGATGGGCTTACGATGACACGTAAACTTACGAAGGCTTTGTGAAACGGTGGCCAGGAAAATAAAAAACGCAGTGAAAGACTATACAAAAATACCATGAACAGAAACATAAAAAAGTATAGGAAAAATGTGCGAAATGATATGAAAAATATGAAAACTTTTTGTCCTATCAAATTTGTGACTTTATGTCCTGTGACTTTCTGTCCGTTTACCGACAAGACAAGATAATTTATTACAACTAAGGCACTCGTTACAAGATTAAAAGTCAAGATTCTTATATGAAAAAATCTCACTTTCACTTTGTTTCTGTTTAAGGTAAATAAATAACATGTTTTTTTTTTAAATTTCATTCTTCAAGTTTGAATTGTTTATTTTTCCAGACAGTCAATTGACATGACAATAGTAAACTAAGGAAGTTGACAATCCTCTGAGTCTCTGTTTGAATGTATTTAAAACGAATGTAGAAAGTCACAGGACAAAAAATCGCAGACAAAAAGGTCAAAATACATTTTTTTTTGTTTGAAAAAAGTCTTTGAATAAGAAAAACACTAATTTTAAAAACATTTCTTTTTAGTTTTACTTGAAGTATTTTATATAAACAACTTTGTTATTTAAATGTATTGAATAAATAAAATAATGATAAAATAATTGTTATGTACCAAGGAATATATCATTTGCATGATCAAAATTTAATGCATTATAATTTATCAAGGCTTATGGAGAGTTGTCTCATTGGCACTCACACCACATCTACCTGTATCTATTATGAACAAATATTCAAAGCCTAGAAATGAAAATATGTAACGAAAGAAAATATTTTAAGATCTTACTCTTATATATTCAAATAATTGTCAACAAATTAATTGTGACTTTTTGTCCTATCAAAGGAGAAAGTTCGGTAAATGCCATATTTGGCCCCAATTATAAAGTTCATGGTTACATGACAATAATGGTTTTAAGTTGCCGTAAAGACATGTGAGAAAGTGAAACAGAGCTGTTTTTGTCAAAGTTTAATTCTAACACGTTGATTTTTACAACCAAAAAAGGTCAAGATAAGGGATTTGGGTGAAATTTGACAAAATCAGCTGGATTTCAACCATATAAAGGACCAGGAAACATAGAGCGCAGGCGTCGACAAGCTTGATATTCAAATAAGACATGTTAAATGTATTCACAAACATTATTTTAAAAGATCTTTGTTGTCGACGTATGCGCTCTATGTTTCCTGTCAAATAATCTTTTGAAATTTACCCATTTTCATTGATTTTTTCGTTAAAAATCAATATGAGTACAACTTGTGACGTCATAATGAAACGCAAAAACGTAAAATTTTCAACAAAATGGCTTATATCCTATCTAGTCAATGTATTAGCTATAATTTATCGTGATATTGGTCAATAAATCCGAATTTGAAATTTACGCCAAAAAAGGGGGCCGTTTTAGGACCTTATCGAACATACTCCTTTGTGACAATTAAGTTTATGTCCTGTGACTTTTTGTCACTATGATATACGATATTGAAATTGTCTGAATTACATATCTATAACTGGACACTTCATTAAATCATTAACTTGAAACGAATTATTTATTTCTGTCTTCTGAAACAACGCATCTTCAAATATACCAATTGGATTACAGAAATAAGTTAACCCAAGGGAGCAGTCATTTGAAACAGTATTTATTGTCGAGTATAAGTTTGTCTGGCGGATTGTCTATATATCTATCACCCCTCTGAATATCTTTCACCCCTCTGAATATCTATCACCCCTCTGAATATCTACCACACTCTGTATATATATCACAAATCTGTACATCTATCATCACTCTGTATATCTATCACCTCTCTGTACACCTATCACCACTCTGTATTTCTATTGACCCTCTGAGTATCTATCACCCCTCTGAATATCTAACACCACTCTGAATATCTTTCACCACTCTGAATATATATCACCAATCTGTATATCCATCAGCACTCTGTATATCCATCATCATTCTCTATATCTGTCACCACTTTGTATATATATCATCAATCTGTATATCTATAACCACTCTGTATAATTATCACCACTATGTATATCTACTACCACTGTGTACATCTATCACCCCTCTGGATATCTATCACCCCTCTGGATATCTATCACCCCTCTGAATTACTATCACCCCTTTGAATATCTATGTATACTTATATATATCTTCACTCTTGTATATATATCACAATATCACCACTATGTATATCTATCACCAATCTGAATATCTATCACCACTCTGTACATCTATCACAACTCTGTATATCTTATACCACTCTGTATGTCTATCACCACTCTGTTTATCTACCTCTGATCTGAATATCTATCTAACTTTGTCTATTATCAACCACCCTGTATATCTATCACCACTCTGTCCACCTATCAACACTCTGTATATATATCGACCCTCTGAATATCTATCACCCCTCAGAATATCTAACACAACCCTGTATATCTATCACCCCTCTGAATATCTATCACCTCTCTGTATACTTATCACCACTCTGTATATCTAACACTCGTGAATATCTATCACCACTCTGTATATCCATCACCACTCTGTATATCCATCATCATTCTCTATATCTGTCACTACTTTGTATATATATCATCACTCTATATATATAACCACTTTGTATATCTATCACCACTCTGTATAATTATCACCGCTCTGTAGGTCTAACACCACTCTGTAAATCTACCAACACTCTGTTTATCTTCCTCTGATCTGAATATCTATCTAACTTTGTCTATTATCAACCACCCTGTATATCTATCACCACTCTGTTCACCTATCAACACTGTATATCTATCGACCCTCTGAATATCTATCACCCCTCTGAATATCTAACATCACTCTGTATATCTATCACCACTCTTTATATCTATAACCAATCTGAATATCTATCACCACTCTGTACATCCATTACCACCCTGTATATCTATCACCACTCTGTATGTCTATCACAACTGTGTATATATATCATCCCTCTGAATATCCATCACCCCTCTGAATATCTATCACCTCTCTGAATATCTATCACCACTCTGTATATCTATCACACTATGTATATTTATATCACCAATCTGTACATCTATAATCACTCTGAATATCTATCACCTCTCTGTACACCTATTACCACTCTGTATATATATCACTCCTCTAAATATATATCACCACTCTGTATATATATCACCACTCTGTACATCTATCATCATTCTGTATATCTATCCCCACTCTGTACACATATCACGACTCTGTATATCTATCGACCCTCTGAATATCTATCACTCCTCTGAATATCTTACACCACTCTGTTTATCTATGACCACTATATAGATATCACCACTCTGTATATCTACAACCACTATGTACATCTATCACAACTCTGAACATCTATCACCAATCTGAATATATATCACCACTCTGTACGTCTATCACCACTGTGTATATATATATCATCCCTCTGAATATCGATCACCCCTCTGAATACCAACACTCTGTATATCTACCTCTGATCTGAATATCAATCACAACTTTGTTTATTATCAACCACCCTGTATATCTAGCACCACTCTGTACACCTATCAACACTATGTATGTCTATCACCACTGTGTATATATATCACCCCTCTGAATACCAACACTCTGTATATCTACCTATCACAACTTTGTCTATTAACAACCACCCTGTAAATCCATCACCACTCTGTACATCTATCACCCCTCTGAATATCTAACACCACTCTGTATATATATCACCAATCTGAATATCTATTACCACTCTGTAAATCTATCACCACTCTATATGTGTATCACCAATGTGTATATCTATCACCCCTCTGAATATCTATCACCACTCTGTATATATATCACCACTCTGTACATTTATCATCACTCTGTATATCTATCACTGTTTTACACCTATCACCACTCTGTATATCGATCAACTCTCTGAATATCTATCACCCCTCTTAATATCTAACACCACTCTGAATATCTATCACCACTCTGTATATCTATCACCACTCTGTATATCTATTACCACTCTGTACGTCTATCACCACTGTGTATATCTATCACCCCCTCTGAATATCTATCACCCCTCTGAATATCCATCACCCCTCTGCATATCTATCACCACTCTGTATATATATCACCACTCTGTACACCTATCATCACTCTGTATATCTATCGACCCTCTGAATATCTATCACCCCTCTGAATATCTAACACCACTCTGTATATCTATCACCACTCTCTATATATATATATGACCAATCTGAATATCTATCACCACTCTGTATATCTATAGACCCTCTGAATATCTATCACCACTCTGTGTATATATCACCGATCTGAATATCTATCACCACTCTGTATATCTATCACCACTCTGTATATATATCACCGCTCTGTATATCTATCACCACTTTATACAGCTATCACCACTCTTTATATCTTTCTAGATTTTTGCTATCCGCCGTTTTTCTCTATCTTTAAAAATATAGTTAAACATGTGACTATCCCTAAACGAATCAAATTTGATGAAATATCACCACTCTGTTCACCTATCACCACTCTGTATATCTATTACCACTCTGTAAATCTCTCACCACTCTATATGTGTATCACCAATGTGTATATATATCACCCCTCTGAATATCTATCACCACTCTGTATATATATCACCACTCTGTATATTTATCATCATTCTGTATATCTATCACCTCTCTTTACACCTATCACCACTCTGTATATCGATCAACCCTCTGAATATCTATCACCCCTCTGAATATCTAACACCACTCTGAATATCTATCACCACTCTGTATATCTATAACCACTCTGTATGTGTATCACCACTGTGTATATCTATCACCCCCACTGAATATATATCACCCCTCTGAATATCCATCACCCCTCTGAATATCTATCCCCACTCTGTATATATATCACCACTCTGTACACCTATCATCACTCTGTATATCTATCGACCCTCTGAATATCTATCACCCCTCTGAATATCTAACATCACTCTGTATATCTATCACCACTCTATATATATATGACCAATCTGAATATCTATCAAAAAAATATTTCTTGAAAAGTTTGCTATTATTCTAACCAAATTAAAATCGTAAAAATTTGCATTTGTGTCTAACTCATTAGATGGTGAAATGAAACTCAAGAAAATTATGACTAAATAAACAATAAAACTTCAGACATTTTTACATCTTTTGGTATCTTTTTTATAAAAATCGCTTAAACAGTTACTTCGTAATATTTTTTTGAAAAATATCGATTTTAGTTGAAATGATAGGACTTTTTTGACTGGGAACTCACTTTTGTCCCATGACTGTAAATGTATTTTACCTTTAATTATCTTGTCTGAAACGCGTGATGCCTTCGGCATATAATTTAAATGCACCGTAAGCTGTACACGACGTCTTTTAGACATCGTATGGCCATCGCACCATCATCGTAATCTATCGTGTAGCCTTTGTAATCCATCGTGGAGCCTTCGTGATCCATCGTGTAGGCTTCGGCTGAGATATGAAGTTTAAATACCCGTCTTCGGTTAACCTTCGTATGTCCATCTTTTGCTATCGTATAAATTTTCGGCACCATCGTATAGACTTCGTTGTTCATCGTACTTGCTTCGGTCACTTTTTGGTATTTTAACGAGATCGGGATTAACTTTGTACGAACTAACAATTTTCGCATTCGGGTGTCCATCGTATATAAAAATCGGGACAGTGTGACGCGGGCATTACAAAACCAGTATCCGAACTAGTTATACTAGTTCCCATCTGTAAATATTAACTACAAATAGCAAACGGGAAAACCCCTATTTCAAACGAAATAAAATACATTTAAACAGTATTTATAAATGATTTTTTTTACAAGATTAAGTATTACAATGTTATGTGAAGTTTTAATCTTAATTAGCATATATTGGTGACTTTTAAACACTGATTTATAAATAGTATTACATTAAAAGGGCGTATTGCATTTCCGCTAATTTTTCAAAGTCCCAATACTACGTTTCGGCAAATTTAAAGTATACGTTTCCGCAATTTGTATTTATTACTTTTCCGGAAATTTACCTGGTAAATTATAAATATTTGATTACAATTATATAAGATAAATATTTTATTTTATTTTTTAATAAAGAAAAGGTTCTGATCTTATATCTTCAATATATAAGATATAACTAGTTGACTCTGGTAAGGATTTTGGTAGATGGTTAACACATTTCTTTTCTTCCTTGCCAACTGACACGATTAAAGCATGCTTTGTAAAATTAATAGCCGATTCTCCATCTGACGGTAGATGCATAAAGTTTGCGGATTACATCTTAGAGTTTTATATAGATAGCAATTCGAGATTTCCACAAACCATTTAGGCACCACCTCCTGACCCCGACCAAAAGAGATCAACGAATGGTGTGAGTCTTTTCATGCCCACCCGAAAGAGCAGAGTGACGCAAGCCATCCTATCATTTTTGTCTGTGTCGATGAGTTATTGAAACTGCAAACAACATCTTACATAAAGATGTAAACTCTAACTGTAAAAGTACCCGTTCGGAAATATGAAAAGGAGAAGATGGACTTCCTTCTTGAACAAAATACAAAACTTGTAAACGGTGAATGTACTACTGTGGACTTTGAACGACATTTTGGCTACAAATATTCTTCAAGAACTGACTAATTCATATTAAGATATAGCGAATTAGTGCCGACTTTTGAACATACGGTGTTTTTTTTATTTTAATGATGAATTTTACTTGCATGTTTTGATGACCTTTAACTTAATAAATTTTGATTTTTTTATTATTATGAATTGGCATTCGATCAACATAATTATTTGCGGAAAAGTAATAATTTATTTTTAGCGGAATAGTTACTTTTTTTTCCAGAAAAGTAAGATATTTATTTGCGGAAACGTAAACTTTTTTTTCCGGAAACGTCATCTTTTTTTTTCGGAAAAGGAATGCCAATTTGCGGAAACGTAAAACGCGCCATTAAAAGTGTATTAAAATGATTTATTAAAGAAAGAAAGTTCATAAAATGTTATTATAATGTAGTGGATACATCTGTTCCTTATTGCATATTATTATACGATTGCCCAATGTGTTCAATCTGGACTACCAAAATTGGGCTCTCATTTGTATAATAGATTAAAACTCACTGACACTCCATGAATTTACAACCATAATTACGCCTTTTATTCATAAAATCATGGCTTAGGACTATTGAAATGTTTAGTAACGCCTTATACCGTATGTTTGGAATTTCTCGTTACTGGTCTTCTGATTTTAAGATCAATCCAGTCATTTTAAGAAACCATAGACAATTAATGGAGGTTCGGCAGAGAAAAATAATTGCCGTTTTTTTCATGGAAACGCCCCTAAACCTACATAGACAACAGACTGACCCAACTTAAGGATAGACTACAGTAAGGACAGATCAACGTTTATCACTACAATGATGCAGTATGCCACCTACTTAAACGAGGATGAAAATTAAATGAAAATTGCACATTTTAACATGCTATGCTTAAAAATAAAGAAAAAATATGATAAATAGATTGGAGTTTGATTTATTAAAAAAAATTGAATTCGTAACCTTAAAAAAAATGACTTCTGTACTAATAAATCATGCTATAAATAATATTATAACCAAGTATAATCTTAAGATGTGGAATAAAAGTTTACTCTAAAAATACAATTACTTGGACCAATTATATAATCAAAGATATGACTATGTAACAACATACTGGGATGAAGAGAGCAGTCATTTTTGGAAACACTTCTTAACACAAGGACCAAGGACAACAGATCATTATTATATCATACTTGCTTGAATCTAAAGATGAATTTGTGTTAAAAAAGAAATAAAATAAATTTACTTATATTTGTTTTAATTTCTTTCATATTTATTTTGTTTAAAAAAACAGAATTCATAGATGCAAAATATCTTATTATCTGTTCTAATAACATAAAAACACTGGTCAATTTACAGTTAACTAAAAATATGTTTGTACAGTATAATCCTTTGTTTGCACAAGTTTTCCTCCTATTCCCACATGAAATTTTACCTTTTCTTACCAGATTTATAAAAAGTGGGAATAGAGGGAATGAACCAATAATACTACAGAAAATTTAATCCGGGTATAATTTTCACTCTTATTTTTCAACCCAAACACTAATTAAAAAGACCTTGATTACCTTTGATCTCATCTATCCAACTTTTTTTACCTGTTCTACATAAAAAACTTAAAAAGTTGGATAAATGAGGAACCGATCAAACACCCGTATAAGCAGCGTTTGTTTAATGGTTAACATTGCACTGGGCAGCCGCACGTGTCGTTAAATAACAAACCAATAAACAATATAATAAAGTTGTAAGGTAATAAATATTTCAGGTACTGGACATTTGCCATCATCATGATTAGGTTATCTTAAATGTATATTTAGGCAATAAAATGTATGATACCATATTTCACTGTTTTAATAGAGAAAATTACGGAAAGAAAATGGAGCGTGGTATCTTTTTTAATTAAGATTATAACTTTCTAAAAGGAAACTCTTTAGGACTTCTAAATGGTGTATTTCAACTGAGCTTAACTTATTTCAACATTAAAGTTATTTGTCCTAGTTAATTGTGCGGATGTCAGATTTATGTAACACATTTCACTATCTAAAAATAAAAAAACGGATATTACATTCAAATGCTCCTAAAAGAAACTTTCAAGACAACTTCCATCTGATCCTCATTAATATCGATAAACTTGTAATACATGTACATCCTGAATAAATCAATTGCTATTTTGTTTTATAAAATTTAGAAAAAAATAAACGTTCTAAAACTTTTCCCGTAAGAGCCTTATCCCTTATGACCATGAAATTTTCCTCCAATGTGTCGTGACTTTCTATTGGCTCCTTTTTTTTAGATAATCAATTTTCTCAGAATTTTTAGATAATCCCGGTTTATCTCAGATAAACTAAGATTATCTCAGCTTAATTCAAATTCGAAATAAATCTAGTTTATCTGAGAAAATATAGAAAATTCATTATCTGGAGAAAATCCCGGTTTATCTGAAAATACTGAGATAAATCGGCATTATCTGGAAAAAATCGAGATAATCCCGGTTTATCTGAGCTTAATGTAAAAAATTGAGATAATCTTAGTTTATCTGAGAAAATCCTGGTTTATCTGATATAATTTTGGATTATCTATAAAAGTGGTTCAGGCGTGCCATAAGAAGCAGTCGTTTTCAGTGCTCAGTTTTCTTAAACACCTCGCCCTAGTTTTCTGTGTTGCAGATTTCGAGGCTTTATATGCAAATTTCGGTATAAAAAACTACTTTACACAACTACCCTCCGTATTATTTATATAGAATTGTATTCCTCTCATGGACTTCTACCAAATACCAGTTTCTGTGTTAAAATTAATTGGTTTTAAAACTATTATTCATCAAAATATGAGGTGTCGCTCGGTGTGTCAGATTTTGCATGTCAAGGGGTAGAGGCTTGTCATTAAAAAAGAATAAATTTTCTTAGAAATCGGTCTCTGTCGGTTACTTTTTAATTCCAACACACATACACTGTTATGATGACAAATTACAAACTTAATTAAGGTATGTCATTTGGCTCATATTTTAGTCTTTTAAGTAATGTGCATTTTTATTGAAAAACATAGCAAATAGAGCCTCAAAGTGGAAAAAATAATTGTATATGAATAGAAGTGAAATGTAATTTGTTTTATATTATACCTTTAAATAATAAAAATATTGACAAATGCACGTAAGAATATGAAAATTACACATATGAATGAAGGAGGGTGACTGTACCCGATTTATTATCAAATCATTTTGATTTTTAAAATTTAGTTGCATAGGAATACAATTAATTAAATGATTTGAACAGACAAATCTGATGTTATTCTATTGAACATGAATCTGACTGTTTCTAGGAAAAAGTTAAGCGAAATATTGTCTAGAGGAAATGTATAATAAATGGATAAATTCAGCAGCCAAATGAACTTTTTTTAAATTTTTATTCGATGTTTTGAAATCATTCACAATATGTAGTATCATTGTCTTCAGGATTACTTGAAGTTGTGTTTTCATTCGATGAAAAAGATTCCGGTGAGTGTTTCTTTGGAGAGAGTATTCTAGGGATGCATTTTTGCGGCGTGCACGAGTGCTTTTTAGATAAACCTGGTGATGAAGTATGATGCAGTTACGCTGGTGGAGGTTTCGGACAGATTTTATATTGAGGACTATTTTGTGATTTTCCACCAGGTTTGGGTTTATTGAGCCATATCCTTGACTTTTGTCTGACCATGAAAAGGAAAAGGAAAAGAAATCATTCACCAGCTTTAAAATTTAATATTTTGAGCCATTTTGTACTATGAATGAAATCAAAAGCATACTTTTTATAAATCTAAAACAGGCAAAATGAAGTACCCTTATTTTGTCATAGTATAGAAATTGTGTCTGAAATAAAATGTATCATATGAAAACTAATTTACATGCAAATATATCTTTTTTTATGACAAGCCTCTACCCCTTGACATGCAAAATCTGACACCCCGAGCGACACCTCATATTTTGATGAATAATAGTTTTAAAACCAATTAATTTTAACACAGAAACTGGTATTTGGTAGAAGTCCATGAGAGGAATACAATTCTATATAAATAATACGGAGGGTAGTTGTGTTAAGTAGTTTTTTACACCTAGGGCGAGGTGTTTGAGAAAACTGAGCACTGAAAACGACTGCTTCTGCTTTCAGGAAATAGAATACGTTGCGGTTCCTTCCGTGCAATACATTTTATGTTACTGAGAGTTCTTAAAATAAGAAATTTTGATGCTTGAACTTACCTTGTTACTTTTTTGTCGCTTCAAAATTGCCACCCCGTGTCAAACATAGCCGACACCCCGCATGTGGCGTTCTACACGGTGATGATGCAATTCATTATCGAAACACACATTTCTATCGTTTCTTTTAAAATCAATGACAAAGAAATTTTGTGTATAGAACATCTAAAGTAAGCCAATATTTAAAATTTTTAACTATTCAAAGTCTTCTACAGGTTGCACTTGTGTAAAACCAGCAATGCAATTTTCCATAGAAACTGTCTAAACTGCATATGCAGTCACTCTTCATTTAGGAAGTTTTGAGGAGAGTGTTATATTTCCCTGCCTGGAAAGGAGACATGCGCTACTCTTCTTTGCACTAATAAAAACATATAGCTGTGCTGCATATTTTGAAGTTTTACTGCCCTCCATTTATAAACATTGCAGGTTCGCACTGAATTTTTCCATTAAATTTGACTCAACACCCAAGTGTCTTCCAGTCCTCCTGAAAAAAAAGTTAAATAAATAGACAATTTTATTTATATCCATGTAATTCTCCAATCAAATCTTAATTAAAAAAAAACACTTTGCATCCATGGCAACAACTATGTAAACAGGAGCAGTATTAAATGTACATTCAATTTCTCCCTTAAAGAGGCGTGACTTGCAAATCACACGTGATTTACGAAGTGCAACCTACAGTTGGAAGAGTCAAAATAGTTATAATAATGAATTATTTGGTATAGCCTTACGATATTCCGGGTCCTCATGAATCTTGAACTTCTGAATAAAATGTTTTTAACTTTTAAATTGTAGCGTTCATAGTGCAACTGTTGTGTATTTAGTAGACGAGACGTGTGATTACGTAAAAAAAATTGTAATTGTGGTATATATGATAATACAAATAAGAAGACGTGGTTTAAATGTCAGCGAGACAACTCTTCACAATGGACCAAATGACACAGACATTAACATTTATAGGTTACCGAACGGCCTTCAACATTGAAATACTCCCATTCCGCGTAGACGCATAAAAAAGGCCATCAATGACAAATGTTATAAAATTCAAACGACTAAACTAACGGCTAAATGTATTTACTAAAAATTAACGAAACACAAATATGATACAAATAAGCAAACAACAATAACTGATTTACAGGTTCCTGACTTGAGGCAGGTACATACATACTGTGGCGTGGTTAGACATGTTTGACGAGCGCCCAACCCTTCCCCTAATTTAGGACAGTGGTATCACAGTACAACATAGAATAAACTATAAAGGTTCAGACAAAAACGCTGAACTCATCAGATTGATACAATCTGAAATAAACATAACAAAGTTATTGTGAAACTGCCTATTCTAGAGGTGGCGTGAATCAGATGTGGATACTTAAAAATTCCAAAGATCTTTTAGAGAACATACAATCTAACTCTCTTTCATCTTGTAACAGTATTTAAACATTTGACTTTTCTACTCTTTACACAAGTATTCCACATTCCAAACTAAAAGACAATTAAAAGAGTTGGTATTACTTTGCTTCATAAAAAAGAATGGCCAACGTAGATACAAGTATCTTGTCTTAGGAAGGGATAAATCCTACTTTGTAAAGAATCATTCTGATTCAAACAAAAAATTCTCTGAAACCGATATTATCAAGATGCTTGATTTCTTGATTGACAACATATTTGTTACGTTCGGAGGACGTGTTTTTCAACAGACTGTCGGCATCCCAATGGGAACAAACTGAGCCCCTCTACTTGCTGACTTGTTTCTTTATTATTATGAGGCTGACTTCATGCAGGAACTTCTTAGGAAGAAAGAAAAAAAGTTAGCAATATCCTTTAACTCCACTTTCCGCTATATAATGACGTTCTTTCACTAATCAATTCAAAATTTGGTGACTTTGTGGATCTCATCTATCCCATCGAATTGGAAATAAAGGATTCTACAGATACAGTTAAGTTTGCTTCATATCTTGACTTACATCTAGAAATTGACAATGAGGGTCGGTTGAAGACAAAACTTTACGACAAAAGAGATGATTTCAGCTTTCCAATTGTGAACTTTCCATTTCTAAGTAGCAACATTCCAGCAGCACCTTCATACGGGGTATATATCTCCCAATTGATACGATATTCCCGTGCTTGCATTTCCTATCATGATTTTCTTGATAGAGGGTTACTGCTCACAAGGAAGCTATTAAACCAAGAGTTCCAAATGGTGAAGTTGAAATCATCCCTTCGTAAATTTTACGGACGTCATCACGAGTTGGTTGACCGTTATAGAATAACCGTTTCACAAATGATATCGGATATGTTCCTTACGTCGTAACTACAATCCCCTTCCCTTTCATGAATTTGACTTACCGAATTAGACTATTTACCGGATTTGTAATCACATAAGCAACACGACGGGTGTCGCATGTGAAGCAGGATCTGCTTACCCTTCCGGAGCACCTGAGATCACCCCTTTTGGTGGGGTTCGTGTTGTTTATTCTTTAGTTTTCCAGGTTGTGTCATATGTACTATTGTTTTTCTGTTTGTCTTTTTCAATTGTTAGCCATGGCGTTGTCAGTTTGTTTGAGATTTACGAGCTTGACTGTCCCTTTGGTATCTTTCGTCCCTCTTTTATAACACAACGTGACAAAAAAGTCATTTATTATAGATCTGAGAATACTTGCAGTTACTGACAGCTTGTTCAAAGCAAATAAAGGCAACAGTAGTATACCGCTGTTCAAAACTCGTAAATCCATGGACAAAAAACAAAATTGGGGTAACAAATCAAAACCGGGGGAAACGCATTAAATTTAAGAGGAGAACAACGACACAACATAAAATTGTAACACACACATAATCTAATCACAGTGGTGTATTGGTAATCTTTTAGGATATTATGTCTATTCAAATCAAAGGATCGATAAATTTATCCGGTTCGTATACAAATTTCCGGGCTCAGAAACAACATCCCCGTAACAATTTGGATGTGCTTTCCGTTTGAACCAAACTTCAAAAATAAATCTTTATATTTATGAATAAGTTTAGTAATTTATATTTTAAAGTAATATTTTACCTTTAATACATAGATCACGTTCATCGCAATCCAAAAAGTCCCAACAGACTAGGGCAAAGCGAAAGAGTTGTGGTATGTTATACCGTAAAATGGTGACAAAGGAACATCAACATCAAAAAAACATAAAATTTTAATACGAAACGACAACTGATCCCTTTTGCCGTAAATTTAAGTGTAGAGTTGCCTTTGTAAAAGTTAAATATTTAAATCCAGGAAAAAAGTAAAATACTGAACTTAGAAGCAAATTCAAAAATAAATATCCATAATCAAATGGAAAAATCAAAAGCTGAAACACAATAAACGAATGGTTAACAACTGTCATATTCCTGACTTAGGAAGGAAAGGACACGGTATAAGTTAATCCATAGCTTTTTAAGTCTTTAATTTTGACAACGAAACACAAATTTAGTTTACATAATTTTAAGCCTGGTATCTATGAGGATTTTATTGACACTTTTGAAAAGTTATTCAATCATTTAATCATATTCAGTACTTACTAAAAAGTAATAAGCCAAATAAAATGACATGTAAAACACTTTGTAGACAATGCGAATATCTAGTTAAGGTACTTCTTAAACTCATTATTACGGACATTGGTTGTTTTGCGTGACGCCGACTATGTCTATAAAACCATGTTAAATCATTTGCAACAGTTGTACATAGACTAAACCTCAGATATGATACAGCTCTTTCTATTGAAATGTTAACAAATAAGCTCATGTCATCAATTTCATTAATGTAAAACATAATAAAACGAATATTCAATCTTATAATGTGATTGTCTTCATAAACTAAACATGGTGACGTCAAACATGTATGTATGTATGCGTCCAGTGTCACATGTAAACTCCGGACGAGATTTTTTTTACAACTTCGAATATAATGAACTTAGATAAAAAAAGACTTATTTCTTATGCAGCAAAAATACTGCAATCTGATTGGTTGACTACCCCGGTGTAAATAACACTCCACCCTGGTTCACCCGGGGATAAATTAAATTTTGCCAAATTCAAAAATAAAATGAAATTTTGCCAAAAAAAAAAATATAAAATTTGCCAAAATAATGAAAAAAAATAAAATTAAAAAAATAAATAATAATAAGAAAATGCTAAAACAAAAATTAAAATTTTTTTTTTTTTTTTTTTTTTTTTTTTGTAAACTCAAAAAAACAAAAAACCTCTGAATTTTTCCAAAAATAAAGTAAAAAAAGTATTTGACAACGTGATTGAAAACATATTACACTGGAAATTTTTCATTACCATTTTTTTCAATTTTACATCCTGGTTTCAAAATGAATTGATCATAAAAAATAAATTCGTTATCTTGGTGTAATCAGGGGTGTACGGAATTTTACACCGTTGTTGAAAATTCATATACCCATTCGGCTGCGCCTCAGGGTGTATGAATTTTCAACAACGGTGTAAAATTCTGTACACCCCTGATTACATCAAGATAACTAATATTATTTCTATTTTATATTGGATACTATATAATATTTATATAAGAGTAAAACTTAAAAAAAACAGTATCGTGTGCTGACAAAATACCTTATTACAATGTAACAGAATCGACGAAATTCACGGCATTCGTAGTTTTATTTTCATTTAACCATGAGTTGGATATTTATTTTCTTATTTTACAACTTACTATCGTTTGTGGTAACATAATTGAATGTAAAATCATGGTTGGTTAAATGATAAAAAATCTATGGCTTCCATGAATTATTTCTACAATAACCAAAATAAATTGATAATGAAATATAACAAAAACAAAACTTCAAGGCATTTTTGTATAAACTAATCAACAAATACATCGATATTAATGTGTTGTTTTCAAACAGTAATAATAATGAAAATGTTATATACATTTTTTGTAAAAACATCAAATATTTCAGTGATAGAGCCTTTTCTACTTACACTGCCTCTGAAAAATATGAGAGTCTTGCTGCAGCTGTTACATCTTAAATGAATGTAGTATCTCTTGAAAATGAAATAGCATGTTGTTTGCAGAATAGACTTTAAACGATAAGGATAAGTTGAAATCAGCATTGACAGGTAAGTTGAATAATTAGCTTGACCCACGGTAGAGATATATGTTATGTTATACGTTACCTAATATGTATTGTTTTAAGGTAGCATAACCGATTGAATGCCCCTAACATTTTACATGTAATCATAACTCTTTTTGATGAAGAATGATTTATTTCATAAGAGTAATCAAATTATAATTTCGTGTGTCTAAATTAAAGTATATGTAATGGTTGCTATTATTATTTTCTTATTTTATTATAACTAGTAAAATATTTCACATGATATACACCCCATTAAATCTTTGAACCAAATGTTTGCTGCAGCTGACATCTGTCACATCAGAAATAAATGAAGAAGTTATGAAGAAAACAATTTTGTTTGCCTAATAGATTTTAAACAATAAGCATAAATTGAAATAAGAATTGACAAGTAAGTTGAATATTTAGCTTGACCAACGGTAGATAAATATGTTGTTACACGTTATCTAATATGTATTGTTTCAAGGCAGAATAACCGATTGGACGAACCTAACATTACACATATTATGATTATAACTTTTTTTTATGATGAATGATTTATTTCATAAGCGTAAAAACAAATTATAATTTTGTGTACCTAGCATTAAGTATAAGTGAAAGTTGCTCTTACTTGTACCCCTATTTGTGACATTTTTACCTATTGTGTATGTTTGTTTGGTTCAAACATCGTTGTCAATATCAGGTTATTTGATGCCTCTGTCATACAAGTGAGAGGTTTAGCGCTTTAATATACCGAGTTAGAAATATTACAGTTGTTGTCTATTCTTTTGATGTGTTTTATCTTTTGATTTTGCCATTTGATTAGAGACTATCCCGTTTGAATTTTCTTCGGAGTTTAGTATGTTTTATGTTTGTAATTTTACTTTTTAGTATTTTTTCTAATATGTATTTATCAATAAATCGAGGTTTAGTAATACTATTTGAAATGTTCATGCTTAAATTGTTAAGTGATCATTATTGAATGAGGTATATGTGATATTAGGATATGGTGTAATCAGTAAATTCAAATAAAATAATTAAAAATTGAATTATAACAATTAAAACATAAAAAGCATTTCATTAAAACTGCAAATTTGAAATGATATTAATACAATTGAAAATGTGTAACAACATGAAAACTACTATGAACAATTCTTATACTTACATTTCCCTGTGAGAATTAAACAGCACCAACAGTCATGCAAGTTCACAACTGTTCCAAACATGCATAACAAATATCCATTACCTTAGCTTGATGACATATGTGTAATCATGCATATAAACTATTTTAGCTTTTTTCTTGGTTTACATGAAAAAAGTTTCTTGCTATAAACAATATTTCATTTTTTTTAATTTTCAGACAAGTATCAACTCCAAGAACTTGAATATATTGAAAATAATGCACACAGTCATGGTTACACAGAGAGCGTTAAAAAAAATCTTCAAAACTGCACTTGTCTTTTTTATATTTCTACAAACTTTATATATGTAGCAAACATAGCAATGCAGGTAGAAAAAATAGACCACCTGAAACACAGATAAATCAACGTCATAGTAGTTCTTTGCGATGGGATAGAAACAGATTTAACTGTACAATTATTAAAATGAAATACAAATATCAGAGTGTAACAGAGGAGCAGGGTGGTAAAAAATTGTCGACACCAGTACATTCGAAGGTCAAAAAGTTGCCATCCAAAGAATATCATCTTTTAAGAATCCAAAATAGAGAAGAGACACACAGTTGTACTTGTTTATGAAAAATCTACTAATGAGAAATCAACTTAACCATCCTTCTTTAATTAAAATGTTCGGATACTGCTTACGACATGTCAAAGGTGAAAGTCACATTAATTCTTCATACTACGGAGATTTCTCGGTACTTTACGAATATGGTGTCAATAGACATGAATGCGTTGAATCTTACGATTGCAGAGAGATTGACTCATGCTGCTGACCTTGCTAGTTTGTTGTCCTACCTGCATTATTCACCTTTGTGATCGTTGATAGATGATGACATCAACCCCGAACATTTTATAATGGTGAATGGTAGAAAAAAACTGATAGATTTAGATTTTATGAAAATGTAAAAATACCTGCTTTTTTATCTTCCTCGCATAAAGATTTCAAGTCGTGTCCATTTCACTTCAAGTGTCAAGAACTTAATGACGTCGACATACGATTCACAAATTGTCAAACAGTCCCATGTGAAGTGGGTGTATGTAGAGGTACAAATTCAAGATATAATCTACAAAAAATAAACAAAATCTTCTTCAAGGTTTTGTTGAAACCCAAATATTTCCCATTAGCATTGAACTATTCGTTATCCAGATTACTGAAACAATTGCATAAGAATAATATTGGCGTTGATGCTTTAGAAAAAGAAATTAGGAACATAACACTCGCCTATCAATATTTAAGGACAACCACAAAGAGACTGCTTTGAGAAAAAAATAAAAGACAGAAGCATTTTTTTCTAGTTATTTTTCAAAGTACCTTATTATCATCACCAAAAAAACAACAAATAAATTTAGTCAATTTGTGCAAAAAAATCCGTGAATTGGCAAAATAAATAAACTCAAAGAAAGCAATTGAACAAAATTTGGTAAGACTTCAGCTACAGATTTATTGGAAGGAGTGTTGATTGTAGAAAAAAACAAACCACAGTGAATGAATAAGATGACGTCAAGAGAATATTTTAGGTAATGGTTTGTCTAATCAAGGTAAATACATGTAGTACTATAAAATTTAGTGATGGGGCTACCTTTATATAGACTATCCAGTTTAGAACATATTTAAATTTTATACTATTTTTTTTTTCGATTTTAAGATATATAGAAATCAATGAGAAAACTACTTACCACATTATTCTCTTTGGACACTCTTTTATTCAGTAGCAATTTAATTTTAATATCTGGATTACAATACGCATCGGGTAGTCTATGTACTATGAAATTTAAAGTGAAGGGCTTTCTCCGATCACTCAATTTTATAGTATACTAGTAAATAAAGGCAACAGTAGTATACCGCTGTTCAAAACTCATAAATCCATGGACAAAAAACAAAATCGGGGTAACAAACTAAAACCGAGGGAAAAGCATTAAATATAAGAGGAGAACAACGACATAACACTAAAATGTAACACACATAGACAAAATCCCACGAGAATAACAAATATAACATATATATAACATCAAAACCGAATACATGAATTTGGGATAGACACGTACCGTGACACGTCTTATCGCAATGTGAATTTACACTCAAAAATAAGAGAAAACAAACGACACAACATTTTAATGTAATACACACAGAAACGAACTATAATATAACAATGGTCATATTCCTGACTTGGTACAGGGCATTTCTAATGGAAAAAAAATGTGGGTTGAACCTGGTTTTGTGGCATGCAAAACTTCGCTTTTTTATGGCGGTGTTTTGCTAAACTTCTTGACATAATTGTATCTATAGTAAACTGTTGCGAGGATGTTTACGTTCACTGTGTTTTTTGTAAGATGTATTTCTATTTGTATTCATCTGATGATTTAAGCCTTTTTCAACTGATTTTCAAAGTTCTTATTTTGTACTGTTTAACCACTGTCCTAGGTTAGTGGAAGGGTTGTCACCTTCAAACAAGTTCAATCCCAGCACATTCTGCATGTGACTGTTCCAAGACAGGAGCCTGTAATGCAGTGGTTAGTTAATCTGTAATTTTGTTTTTCATTCATTCTTTTGTACATGAATTAGGCCGTTAGTTTTTTTCTCGTTTAAATTGTTTTACACTTGTCACTTTTGTGCTTTTAAAGCTGACCATACACTAATAAACCTTTGCAAAGACTTTCCAATTAGGCACATACTTTCACCCCAAGCAATCTTTTACTAGTAATTGGTCTGTTAATATTGTATTTTGGCTGACAAGTTCTTTAACATGTTTTTCTTAAACGGAGTTCAGTATCTAAGTTATGAATTTTGTTAATTTACTCACAAGTGGGATAGTAATTAATATGCTGTCAACAAATCCTTGACCCTAATGTATGAAAAGATGGAATCTGTGGGTGTAAATATGTATATTGGCTTAAAGCGATGATTTGCCAAAGTTCTTGGCATACATGTATATATAGTAAACTGTTGTGAGAATGTCTACGTACACTGTGTTTTTTTGTAAGATGTATTTCTATTTGTATTCATCTAATGATTTTAGCCTTTTTCAACTGATTTTCATAGTTCTTATTTTGTACTGTTTAACCACTGTCCTAGGTTAATGGAAGGGTTGACACCTTCAAACAAGTTCAACCCCAGCCAATTCTGTATGTGACTGTCCCAAGTCAGGAGCCTGTAATGCAGTGGTTGTGGTTAGTTAATCTGTAATTTTGTTTTTCATTCATTCTTTTGTACATGAATTAGGCCGTTAGTTTTTTTCTCGTTTAAATTGTTTTACACTTGTCATTTTTATGCTTTTAAAGCTGACCATACACTAATTTCTGGGTCATATTGGTCTCTTGTTGAATGGTGTCTCATTTTTATTCTTACCACATCTCCTTGAATATGATAAGGAATCAGGTAAAATATTTATTGTTAAGTTTATCATCTCATCGTATCATCATATGATAGGTAAATGCGTGAATTTTTGATTTTCAGTTTCGTCAGGGTTCAAACTTGTAATCATGCCATCCTTTCATTATTTTTTTTAAATACTATCCAATGGTCGGAACACCTTGATTTTCTCCCAATTTGTAAAGTTGATTATGTTGCATGATATATATTTTTATGGGGGAAACAATTCATATGCAGCAAAGATTGGCAGTTTTTAATTTGTGTTGCTATGTGAAATAAAGGGAAGTAAATTAAAGTAAAAGAAGGCGCGCTTTTTCAAATGGTAAACAATTTAGTATAGATGCATAGTATTTTGTCAAATGATAAAGAATATTGTAGGGACTCATCTAATTTATAAAAGATATACAACATGACATACTGAAATCTGAAAAGGGGTAAAACCACATACCTTGAACAAATTCAGTAAAAAAAGGGGGGTGAAAATGCTACGAAATTTAGATTTTATTTATTTTGGGTCGACAACAAAAAGATGATTGGACATGCAACTAACTACTTTTTTCAATTTCATTGTAAAGTAAAATGGCTGGGTTTTTTTTGTGGTCTCTGTTCATTGTGGTCTAATATTTTCAGGTTCTCTTTGGATTACCAAATAATATTATAATCATCTAATTGAATGTTCAAATTATGTTGCAGCGATGGTCTGTATGGAAGGAAGACTGTCATAAAATCCAACAGTTTCGAGTGGCCCTTTAAACTAATTGCTTAACATCAATATCGACGTAAGATTCAAGTGTCTGATCCAGCACAAGTTTAGCCATGTTTTCCTTGTAATTGTGGCAGAAAAACCACTAGACAGTGTCTGGCGTTGAAAGGAAATCAAACGGATGTTTTATGGAATGATTCTCGTACATATGACAATCATATGCATAGGAATGTGGAGCTAGTCTCTTTCATGCAGCACTTTTTAATTTCCAATATAAACTCCGAAAAGACAAGAACATAGAAATGTACACCAGTGAGAAACATTCTTTGTGAAAAAAATCATTCCAAAACTTAAATGTGTCATAATAGTCTTGCATTATTTACCAGTAGAGATAATCAGATTCCAGTAAGATTGCCCAACTGAAGGTTTTTGTTGGTAATGTTTTGTAAATCTTGGTTGATTTGACAAGCTGGGCTGTGCAGGTTGCCCGACCGCCCCTTTCAGTGTGAGACAATATTTCTGTTTCTATAAACAAATCACTGATTCAAGACTGGAGCGGGTCCCGTTTTAGGCAGTTAGTGCGAATCCCCTTCCATTACATGCAAAACGGGGGGAGGGTTTTTTTTTTTTTTACCGAGTCAAACATTTTTCCTAATAATAATACATTGAGATTTAAAAAATAGTTTCCTATATGTAGTGTTTGTGTTAAAGTATTGCCAACAAAATTCATAAGATTTGGGATCATAATATTGTTAACGAAAACCCTTTCCCCCTGTACATCATAAAAGTGCATGGTTAATTCGGATCATATATTTTCTATTTCGATATTATAAGAATTCGAAGGTTCAAATCATTTACAATATCATCAAAAATTCACAAAAAAAATCTTGGATTATTTTTTTACTATCAACATTGAACCTCGAGGTTACATTGTAGTAAAAAAAATCCAATAAAACGTTGAATGTAAATGATATGAACCTTTAAAGTCTTATATTATAGGATTCATGTTTTTCAAACATAATGCGTTGATCAATTATGTTATGATGATTTTGATAAACTTCACATTAGGTAATCTGTCACGTATATTGATTACATTATATCGAGTTGTCCCAACGATATACTTGTCGGTGTGCTCGATCATACGAATTTACCGACATTCATATAGACAAAGTGACACAACTTTGAAATATTCTTGTGACGAAACTACATTTCGGAACACGTTAAAAATTAGATACTCTGAAAGCTACATTATTAAGGTTTGATATATATATTTTTCAAAAGAAAAGAAAAATATGCAGTCAAATCTGGCAGTTTTTTACACACCCCTATGTTGAACAATAGATTGTTCAATTAACAACATGCTTGGCAATTAAAAAATCATATATTAACAAATTTAGCTTTATCATATACTTTACTTATTGTGGTTGTATAAAAGTTATATATTAATGGTTTTGTGTTTTAAGAGATATTCATCCCTATGCATATCGGTTTTTATGCGTAAATTGTCTCTCCTGTTTTTTTACCTTTTCTATCTCTTTTATTAGGAGAGTGACTTTTCTATTGTTCTAGTGTCACTGGAAATCCCACTGTTTGTGGTGAAGTGAAGCTGTAATAAATCTATATATAGATATATGTGAGCAAATAGGTATTTAAAATAACTATAAAGATATTAAAGATTATAGGCGTTTTGTAAAATTTCAAAGTAAAACGATTTATCAGGATATTTATGTATAAAGTTTCTGATTGATTGAATCATAAAATCTACAACTCAAATTTCCATTTGTTTCAAATGGTCATAATTAGAACAATAAAACAACTATTACATCGCTTGGGTAGTTTTGCAGAAAGGTATATAAAAAAAGCAACTAAAGATTAAAGATAATATTTTTTGTGTTTCAAAGTAAAACCTGAAGGATTTATCCAAGCGATACAATTTTTGTTTAAATGTTGTAATTTAATTCCAATAAAGACGACTGTAATAACAATATATATAGATATATTCGGGATGCATTCCCTAGTGTCATTGTCGCGGATTTTAATTCATTTTGAAATATATCAATTTCTTAAAGAAATTTAGACCAACATCATCATCAAGTTGCCTTATTGTCCGTTCACAAGGTTTCATAGAACACACTTTTTTTTTGTTTTTCGCCGTGATATAGCCTTCCTGTACTGATGTGGCGTAAAGTAATCTTTAATCAGTCAATCAATCACTATTTTGTGCTAATTATATTTGCATGACTGATTAATTGCCATTCAGTTTGCTCTGGCGAAAAGTTGTAAGTATGTGATGATTTGCTATTCTCAAAATTGTGATCCTTTTATAAAGTAGACGTGTCGCAATATGTTTCATAAGGACGTGTATTAGTGACACTTTTTATGGTAAAATTGCCAAAACAGTGAATTCCATAGTCACTTTTTTTATATTGCTGTAAGATTTGAATCTGCTTTCTACATATTACTACCAGTCTCACAAATTATGCACTTCAAGCTTATCTATACTTTCTGTCTTCACTGAGTCGATGCAACTGCTGAGGAACGTTTCGTCCCCGAGGTTAATACCATCCCAGTAGTCAGATCTTCGATGTTGACATGCATATCAACTATGTGGTCATTTTTATAAATTTCCTGTTTACAAAACTTTTTTTGAATTTTGAATTCTCAATGCTCTTTAACTTTGCACTTGTTTGGCTTCATTACTATATTGATATGAGCGTCACTGAAGTATGAAAGGTTCCTTATATGATAACAATTGAGATCAACCAGCGCGAAAAGAAGGACTGATACAAAAAAAGAAGATGTGATATTATTGCCAATGAAACTACTCTTCACAAGACACTAACCGACACAGAAATTACACCTATTGATGACTGTACGGTCTTCAACACTAAGCAAAGCTCATACTGCATAGTCAACTATAAAAGGCCCCGAAATCACAAATGTAAAACAATTCCAACGAGAAAAGTAACGGCCTTATTAATGTACCAAAACATGAACGGAAAACAAATATGCAACACAGGAAAGAACGACAACTATTGAATTACAGGCTGCTGATTTGAAACAGGCATATACATACACAATGTGGCGGGGTTACACATAAAAGCGGGATAGCAACGTCCCCCGAACCCGGAACAGGGGTGAAACAGTTCAATATAAGAACAGACTATAAAAATCGTTGAATAAAGGAGAAACTCATCAGATGGATAAATATAGAAATAAATATATAAACACATGGAGCGGACGAGATTGTCAAGTGATTATTTCAGTAGTCCGTTCTAAAACTGTTTAGTACCTAATGTAAAAGGTGTAATCGTCATTGTAACAACGTATTTGAGTATATAGGCTTAGGGAACAAATTGGGAATTGGCTCTAGATAAACCCATCATAGATACATGGATTGAAATTTTATACTTCATAATTGAATACGTTCTTAGAACATGAGTCATTTTTGAATAATGGAGTAAGCTTTTCGGTGAAATCGTCATATTTCATACCTGATCGCGTGTATATGAAATGTAAAACAATTCAAACGAGAAAACTAACGGCCTTATTAATGTACCAAAAAATGAACGGAAAACAAATATGAACAGAGGAATCATGTAAGATGTGTAAACGCCATAAGATTAGGGAATAGGTCAGCAAGGCTCAAAAATTGAAAGATAACAATATGCAACTAAAATGTAGCCATATATCATTGATCTTATTTCTAGTAGCCAATTTCAGGAAGTATTTTGATTATCAAAAAAAAATCGTCTTGTCTCCGTAAGCTTCTAAGTATAATTCCTTCTTGTTAAGAGATAAATTGTAGATATCTGAAATATACGTTCACACGTTTAAACCGATATATGAATAGGTAAAAGGTGAAAATGTACATACGAATATACGTACAGCCTGAAATGCTAGAGGTTGTTATCATGCCTAATGAACGATTTACCACAAACTTCAAGGGTAAACATTTTTGTTTTTTAATCAAGTTATCTAGTGTGTTTAGAATTATCTGGAAAATTGAGTACATAAGATTTGTTACTTAACAAAAGATAATTGAATTTCAACAGGTGCAAATATCATTCTGTTATCCATTATCGAAATACACCATGAATTGTTTTTAAATTAATAACAAAAAAGTTCAGTGTATTGAGCATCTATAGTCAGCCAATATTCTACAGTTGGAAAAGCCAAACCAATTATGATATTGAATTATTTGGCTAAGCCTTACGGAATGTCGAGTCTTCAGGGATCTCGAAATTAATTAATCTGATTTGGTATTTGTAACTTTTAAATTGTAGCATCCATGATAAGTCTTTTGCGTATTTAGAAGACGAAACGTACGACTGCGTATAAAGATACCAAATGACACAGATACTTATTATTATGGATCACAATACGGCTTAAACAATGAGACACATAGACAGTAATAGAGGGCCATAAATGACAATTGTAAACAATTTAAACGACAAAACTAACGGCTTTATTTATGTACAAAATAATGAACGAAACACAAATATGATACAAATAAACAAACAACAACCACTGAACTACAGGCTCCTGACTTGCACGGGCACATACAGTATATGACGTGGTCAAACAATTTTGGTAGGCGCCCATTCCTCCCCTTTTCTGTGTTGTCAAAGTAGAAAATAAAGGTAACAGTAGTATACAGTCATAAATCGATTGAGAGAAAACTAAACCGGACTTAAAACTAAAACAGAGGGAAACACATCATCTATAAGAGGAAAATAACGAAACAACAAAGTTTAAACGACAACGCAACATACATAGAAATTAACTATTAGATAAAAGCTGTCATATTTCTGACTTGATACAGGAGATTTTAAGACATAATGGTGGGATGAACCTATGTATTGTAGCTAGCCAAACTTACCGCTTAATCGCAATGTTAAATATACCACTAAAATGACATTACATCACAGGAATGCAGCACAAATAAATGCAGGAACACTCAGGACAGAGAAATACATCAATACATAATATAATTTAATAGTATATTTCGACACGTTAGCCAGAGTGACAACGAATACCTAAAATGAATTTACAATATTAGACAAAAACAGTATAATATTATTACGAACTGTGCATCCCACGAATGTATCAACGCCACAAAAGTGTCGTCACATGTAAATATCTAAAACATGTAACAATAAAAAACATGTTCATATGATGAAATCATAATCTTTCAGTCAGTTTAATTGAAGTCTGGAGCTGGCATGTCAGTTAACTGCTAGTAGTCTGTTGTTATTTATGTATTATTGTCATTTTGTTTATTTTCTTTGGTTACATCTTCTGACATCAGACTCGGACTTCTCTTGAACTGAATTTTAATGTGCGTATTGTTATGCTTTTACTTTTCTACACTGGTTAGAGGTATAGGGGGAGGGTTGAGATCTCACAAACATGTTTAACCCCGCCGCATTTTTGCGCCTGTCCCAAGTCAGGAGCCTCTGGCCTTTGTTAGTCTTGTATTATTTAAATTTTAGTTTCTTGTGTACAATTTGGAAATTAGTATAGCGTTCATTATCACTGAACTAGTATATATTTGTTTAGGGGCCAGCTGAAGGACACCTCCGGGTGCGGGAATTTCTCGCTACATTGAAGACCTGTTGGTGACCTTTTGCTGTTGTGTTTTTTTTTATTTTGGTCGGGTTGTAGTCTCTTTGACACATTCCCCATTTCCATTCTCAATTTTATGTAAATATAGAATTTTGTTAGTAATTGTTTACTCATTTATATTATCTAGTGTTATCGGTTTTCTTCTAAATCAAACCATATAGTTATAAGAATATATTGCTCATATATAGTTACTTTTACCTGAAATCATATAAGTCAACTGGGTAATTAATTATTTTTATATTTACATGCAAATAAAAGTAAAAATTTAAATTAAAACTACAAACGATAAGACATAAAACAACATCCAGTCAGAATTACATATAAAGCTTCATAACTAAATACATGAATGATGGATGCCATGAATGATTTCCATAATGACCAAAATAATTGAATTATAAAATATACCAATAACAAAACTTAAAAGCATTTTTGTATACACCATAACACAAATACATCGATATTAATCTGTTGTTCTCAAACATTAATGATAATAAAAACATTATAAACTTCTTTTGTAATAATACTAAATATGTGAGGGATATAGCTTTTTCTACTCAGGCTGTCTTAGATCATTTTAAGAATCTTTTTCAAGCTGACATCTGTTACATCTTAAATGAATGTCAGTAGCTCTCGACAATAAAAATAGCACGTTGTTTGCATAATACATGTACACTTTCAACAATAAGGATAAATTGAACTAAGCATTGACAGGTTAGTTGAATATTTAGTTTGGCCAACGGCAGAGTAATATGTTATGCTATAAGTTACATAATATGTATTGATTCAAGGCAGAATATCCGATTGGATGAACCTACCATTGTACATATGATTATAACTCTTTTATAACCAATTATAATTTCGTGTGTCTAAAATGAAGTATGTATGAAGATACACTCAACAAAGATACCAGGACTAAATTTTGTTCATACCCACAGACGCGCGTTTCGTCTTTAAAAGACTCATCAGTGACGCTCGAATTCAAAAAAGTAAAAAATGCCAAATAAATTTCGAAGTTGAAGAGCATTAAGGATCAAAATTCCTAAAAGTTTCGTAAAAAACAACTAAGGTTATCTATGCCATGAAGTTTGTCTTAGTATTTTCTTCTAATATGTTTTAATCAATAATGCAATGTGAAATTTGTATGCTTTAACTATTTAGGGATCATTATGGCATGACATAAATATTATATTAGGAGATGGTGTAATCAGTAAATTAAAAAATAATAATAATCGAGTTATGACGATTAAAACATAAACAGATTTTACATAACCCCAAACGACTCATAATGGCTTCCGTTATATATTCGAAGGTATGATTTAACCTTAGCCGTATTTGGCACAACTTTTTGTAATTTTGGGTCCTCAATGCTCTTCAACTTTAAATTTATTTGGCTTTTTAACTATTTTGATCTGAGCGTCACTGATGAGTCTTATGAAGACGAAACGCGCGTCTGGCGTATAAAATTAAAATCCTGGTATTTTTGATAACTATATTCAACCACTTGGTTCCATTCCTTTCTTGTACATAAAAAAGCATGAACAATAAAAATGCATGAACAAAAAGATCAAACAATGAAAATGCATGAACGGAAGGCACAAACAATGAACTGCAAACGTGTAACAAATTGAAAATCTTACAATGAACAACGTTAAACTTGTATAAACAGCATATCATTTCCATCTTCAAATGAAAAACAACAGGAAAACTATAATAGTAACAACTGCAAATGTGTAAAATAATGAAAATCATACAATGAACATCTCCAATTTTCATAAAATTAAAAACTGCAAATTTAAAATCATATGAAAATGATATTATACAATTTTAAATGTGTCACAACATGAAAATTATACTATGAACAACTGCCACTTGGTATAAAAAGCATACATATGCCAATAACAACTGCAAATGTGTTACAACATGAAAACATACATTGAACAACGCCAAATTGTTATAACAAAAAACCTATCACTGACATCTGCAAATTCTGAATATAAACCTATATTAGTTGCATCTGCAAATAAATAATAAAAATAAAATGCATATCAGTAACATTTGTAACAATTGAAAATGTGTAACATGAAAATCTTTCAATTAACATAAAAAGAGATCAACATCTCACATTTTTTTTTATCCTATAGTTCAACTTGGATATGTAAGGTAGTGTTTTACATTTGATTTCTGGCGATATAAATTCTGTAATGTCATTCCTCATATAAATGTGTTTTCATAGCTTTTAATCTTAATACCAACAAAATACCTTTAAAATACTTGCCACTATCGTGTATGTAGAGCCGAAGGACTTACACAAATACCACTACTCCATGAAAAATACACATTGTTTGTAACTTTGGAACGATGGAATACATGTTTGTGAAATTGTAATTGATTTTTCTCAAGACGTTGGATTCATTGTTTTTAAATTGTATAAAGTTTAGGTATTCATGTGTGAAAAGCAGTTCACAAATACCATTTTCGTGAATTATCAGTAAAAACTAAAATCAAATCATACAAAATTAGTATCGAATGGTTGTGAAAACAAAAGAGCCAATTTGTTAACATTTTCTGATATACGATTATTTTTTCACTTATGCATATAACCTATTTCAGCTGGTTAACATAAAAAAAAAGTTTCTTGCTATAAACAATATTTCCATTTTTCTGATTTTTCAGACAAATATCAACTCAACGAACTTTGAATTTATTGAAAATAACGCACACAGTCATGGTTACGCAGAGAGCGTTAAAAAAAATCTTCAAATCTGCTCTTGTCTTTTTGATATTTCTACAAACTTTATACATGTATCTACATTTTAACTCCAACCTATACAGCTGTGTTCAGAGACATGGCATTGCAGATAGAAAAAACAGACCACGTGGATTGCAGATAAATCAACGCCATAGAAGTTATTTGCGATGGGATAAAAACAGATTTAACTGTACAAATATTAATGAAATACAAATATTAGAGCGTAACAAAGGAACAGGATGGTCAAAAATTGTCGACATTGGTACATTTGAAGGTCAAAAAGTTGCCATCCAAAGAATGTCAACTTTCAAAAATCCAATATGGAGTAGAGACAAACGGTTGTACTTGTTTATGAAAAATCTCCTAATGATAAATCAACTTAGCCACCCTTCATTAATTAAAATGTTTGGATACTGCTTACGACATGTCAAAGGTGAAGGTCACATCAATGCTTCATACTATGGAGATTTCTCGGTTGTTTACGAATATGGTGTTGAAATAGACATGAATGCGTTGAATCTTACAATAGCAGATAGACTGACTCATGCTGCTGACCTTGCTAGTTTGTTGTCATACCTGCATTATTCACCTTTGGGAACATTAGTAGATTATGACATCAAGGCCGAACATTTTATAATGGTGAATAGTAAAATAAAACTGATAGATTTAGATTTTATGAACAATGTAGGACAGACCTGCTTTTTATCTTCCTCGCATAAAAAATTCAAGCCTTGTCCATTTCACATTAAGTGTCAAGAACTCAATGATGTCGAAATGAGATTCACAAATTGTCAAACAGTCCCATGTGAAGTGGGTGTATGTAGAGGTGAAGCTACAATATATAATATACAAAAAATAAACAAAATCTTCTTCAAGGTTTTGTTGACACCTAATTTGTTTCCATTTGCATTGAACTATTCGTTATCCAGATTACTGAAACAATTGCATAAGAATAAAATTGGCGTTGATGGTTTAGAAAAAGACATTAGAAACATAACACTCGCTTATAAATATTTGAAGACAACTAAAAAGAGACTGCTTTGAGAATAAAAATAAAGACCGAAGCAGTTATTTTTTCTAGTTAGTTTTCAAAATTCATTATTATCATCATAATGATAAGTAGTAGCAGAAGTAGTACAAGAACTTGAAGTGGTATAATTTTCCACAATATATTGCATAAGATGCCTCATTGTCGATGGTAAACAATTCAAAATAGCTTTCATATACAATATAAGATCAATATCATAAAATGTCGATTTTTTTTGTGCTTCGTTCTTTTTGTGACGAATGGGATATGTGATATTTTTAAATTTTCAATTATTCCCCGAAAACTTTAATGACTTGAAGGGCCGTCTGAAGTCATTTATTTCGCATTTCTCAAAATTATTTGTATGAACAGGAGGTGTTGTCAATTCTTGATATATAAAGCAGCAAGTAATCACAAGCTGTGACACATATAATTACTTACTAAGCTCCTCGTTGCTTACATTCGGTGATCGGACGAGAACCGATGTTTTCAACGTGATATGATCGTAGCTATATATAAAGACACACAGATGATAAAATTATTGTTTTGATATATCATGTATAACAAAATTTGTATACAATCAGAAATTTTTCCAGGTATAAAAAAGAACCAGAAAAAAAAAAATAAAAAAAAAAGTGCACAAATGAACAAATTTCATAGATGCGAACCAAGTTTGTTAAAAATAACTATTACATTTTTAACCTTGTCTTTTACTTAATTTCTGTCCTGATAAGAAATAAAATCAGTTGTTAAATTTCTTTCAAATATCTTTCATATTCTTTTTTATTTGCAATATAGCTACCGGGTACAATATTCTTCAAACGTGTATATCAACAACCATGTACCGTTGTCCAAAAGAGTTTTTGACAGCGCAAAAGCCTCTTTGATGAAAGAGTTATGTCCTCGGTGTGAAATCTTGTTTCCTTAAATTAAAATTAAGTGGATATCAACAATTAAAGGCAGCCGTCTGGCCTTAATAAAACCGTTTTCCTATGAATTCCTTGCACAATCTGCATGCAAGGCATACTCTCATTGTTTATATACAAAATATCTTTTAAATAATCAAGGCTTTTATTTGCTATTCCATCTTTCTATGGCAGTGGTTTCAAACCAGTACTTTTGTTTTGATGCTTATATAAAAATAAGGAGATGTGGTATGATTAAAAATGGGACGACAACGATCCACCAAATGAACATAATGGTTTATTTAAAAAAAACCAAAAAAATACGAAAAACAAATATGATATACTTGAAAAACCTGCAACCACTGAACTACAGGCTCCTTGGTTTGGACAGGCACATCAAAAATGTGACGAGCTAATACAAGTTTGTGAGCGCTCAACTTTCTCTCCAAGATGGATTCTGAGTAAAAGGTTAAATCTTTCGAGAAAAATCGTCACGATTACGTGTTCAAGTATATGGCATCATACCATATGTGTAAACGTCGTAGGTTTAGGGAATTAGTCGGTTATGACTTATAAGTTAAAAGATAACATTTGGTTACTAAAACAAAAGCTTTTCCGATTGCCAGGAAATCTTTTGATTTTCTGAAAATATCTTTTTGTCTTTTAGCGTAGACCTGGGCTATAGAAAAAAAGACAGAACTTTCTTATACTTTGGCAAAATAAAGAATTTACTAGGCTTTTTTTTAAAATCATAAAAAATATGGTCACTGCGCTATTTTCAAGCAAATGCATCGATATTAATCAGTTGTTCTCAAACATTAATAATAATAAAAACAAAATAAACGTCTTTTGTGATAATATCAAATATGTGAGGGATAGAGCTTTTTCTACTATAGCTGCCTTACATCATTTTAAGAGTCTTGCTGTAGCTGACATCTGTTACGTCTTAAATGAATGTCAGTTGCTCTCGACAATAAAAATAGCACGTTGTTTGCATAATACGTGTACACTTTACACAATCAGGATAAATTGAAATAAGCATCGACAGGTTAGTTGAATATTTAGCTTGGCCAACGGTAGAGAAATATGTTATGCTATAAGTTACATAATATGTATTGATTAAAGGCAGAATATACGATTCGATGAACCTACCATTATACATATGATTATAACTGTTTTTGATAATTAACGGTCCGAGACCACAATTGTCTCACATTTGACCACACATTTTTGTTGTTCGTTGTTCACGAATATAGTCCCCAGTGTTAACAGTGGGTTACTTGCCATTAATTTTTTTAAATTAGCACTTCGGAAGCTGTCAAAAGATTTCCAGACACCCTAAACACAAAGTTGTCCATATTTTGAGCTAGAGGCGATGAAAATTTTTATATAATTTGTCCCAAAAGTATTACAACACACTATTAAAATTTCATTGAGAAAGCCCAGGTGGGATTTTTTAAATTTTCATATATGTTCTAAAAGAAATGCACTACGAATTAATTGTGGTCTCGGACCTAAGAGATGAAGTCTGTAAAAATAGAATCTGTACCTTGGCAACTAAAGGATTTAAACTTTTATTTTATAGAATGTCTGCAAAAATGACCAATTTTGGCATTTTATGGTCAAAATAGGCATATAAGGCTTTTTCAATATTGATGCATACATGGCATCCTGACTTTCTAACTGATAGGTTTTTATGTGTCAAAACTTGTGTTTCTGTGCCTTTATCTAGTTCGTTAACTTGTTTATGAACTCTGAATCTACAGAAAAGAAGATTATCTCAGACAATATGTGCAACATGTGTTGTATAAATGACCCTTGTCTAACGCTCTGTTTGGAAGAGAGTCAAAAGTGGGGAGCTTGGTACATAAAATTTGAAGTCCATAATAAAGACCTCACTAAATTTGTATCAAAAGCACTTTACAATGTCTATTGTACCTGTTCCATTTCACATACTGGGTCTCTTTTCTTCTGTAGGATAGCAAGTGGTTTAAATATAAGCCTGTTGAGACTAAAATTTTATTCAAGTTTTTCACTAAAAAGGCAAAAATCTGAGTATGAGACCATACTGTCTGCAAGAAAAATTAATTGCAAGAGCCTTTTTGTGCTCAGATTTGTTGTATCATGTCACATGAGTATAGAAATGATAAAAAAGCTACATTTTTTTATTTCGTATAGCCTCAATATGCAAATATATGGCACGGCCTAAATTGACCCTAATTTTTTTCCAGTCTTACTTGGCTTAAGACCCTTTTAAACTAATATGATATGTTATTTGTAACGTTTCTCTCCATTTAAAGTACATTCAATGGATATGTAAGGATTATTTATAACCAAAAAGCTTCACAAATTTGAAATTGCTGGAAAATATTACATCTTCATGTAAGGCCTCTTTTCATTGAAAAACCTCAATTTTTAGGCCCAGGCTGATATAAATTTGACTTTTGAATAATTATGCTAAGTCTGATAAATCAAATGAATACTTTATTGTTTTTAGTACACAATTTATTACATATGAAGGCATTTAAAAAGTATTTTTTTGCAATATTTTAATTTTTAAAGCCTAAAATGTTCATAGTTGAATTTTTCGATTTTAACGTCAAAATTTAACACGCAAAGATGAGTATAGAATTTAACATGTTGTCTATAATATATATCCTATTGTTATGAAACTTTGAAAGCAGTGTTATCATTCATTAAGCTTTGGTCATACCAACTTTTTTTTAATATTTATCAACTCTTTCTATCCTATTAGGTCCGAGACCACAATTGTCGTCCCTTGATTTTCCTTGTTCACGAATAGTCCCTAGTGTTAACAGCTGGTTACTTTGCATTAATTTTTATACCCCTTCCAAATTTATTTCTCCATGTTTAATGTCTCAAATTGTAAGTAGGGGGGTGAAATTACACTGGTAAAAAAATTTGGGTCCAGAATTTTACAGGAAAGTAGTGATTTGGTCCAGCTGAAAAAGGTTAAAATTTAGCACTTTGGAAGCTGTCAAAAGATTTCCAGACACCCTAAACACAAAATTGTCCATATTTTGACTTAGAGGCGATGAAGTTTTCTATAAGGTTGATATAATTTGTCCCCAAAGTAGTACAACATACTGAAAAAATTTCAATGAGAAAGCGCAGGTGGGATTTTTTTTAATTTTCACTTATGTTCTAAAAGAAATGCACTACGAATTAATTGAGGTCTCGGACCTAAATGATTGATATCATAAGAGTAAAACATATTACAATTTCGTGTGTCTAACTTTAAGTATATATAAAAGTTGCTCTTATTTGAACTCTAATATGTACCCATATTTGAGACATTTTAACTTTTTGAGTTTGTTTGGTTCACACATCGTTGCCAATATCAGGTAATTTGATGCGAATTTCATACAAGTGAGAGGTTTATCGCTTTGAAATCAGGTTGAATCCACCATTTACTACATAAGAAAATGTCTGTACAAAGTCAGGAATATGACATATGTTGTCCATTCGTTTAATGTGTTTATCTTTTGGTTTTGCCATTTGATTAGGGACTATCCGTTTTGAATTTTTCTCGGAGTGGAGAACAGTTTTTTTGTGATTTTACTTTTTAGTATTTTTTTTTCTAATATGTATTAATCAATAATTCAATGTTTAGCAATATAATGTGGAATGTTCATGCTTAAACTGTTTAGGGATCATTATGGCATGAAATATATATCATAATAGGATATAGTGTAATCAGTAAATACAAAGAAATTAATAAAAATTGTACTAATCGAATTATAACAAATAAAACATAAACATCGTCATCATCGAAACAGATTTACATAACACTCAAACGGCTCATCATGGCGTCCATTGAATATTCGAAGGGATGAGTTTTGTATGATGAACATATCATTTTCACCTGCAAATGTATAGCAAAAACTATTCATACAATGAATAACTGCCAATTTTCATGAAAAGCAAATTTGAAATAAATTGAATATAATATTATAAAATTGCCAATATGTAACAACATGAAAATCATACGATGTTGAACGGCAAATTTATATAAAAAGCATACATATGTCATTAAGAACTGCAAATGTTGCAACATGTATAAACTCATCATAGATACCAGGACTAAATTTGTATATACGCCATACGCGCGTTTCTTCTACAAAAGACTCACCAGTGACGCTCGAATCCCAAAAAGTTAACAAGGCAAAATAAAGTACATTGAGGACCAAAATTCCTAAAACAATTGCCAAATACAGCTAAGGTAATCTATGCCTGAGGTAGAAAAGCCTTAGTTTTTTCAAAAATTCAAAAAGGTGTAAACAGTAAATTTATAAATATAACCATATCAATGACAATTCATGTCAGCACAAAAAGTGCTGACTACTGGGCTTGTGATATCCTCGGGGAAATAAATCTCCACCAGCAGTGGCATCGACCCAGTGGTTGTAAATAAACTCATCATAGATACCAAGACTAAATTTAGTATATACGCCAGACGCGCGTTTCGTCTACAAAAGACTCATCAGTGACTCTCGAATCCAAACAAATTAAAAAGGTCAAATAAAGTACGAAGTTGAAGAGCATTGAGGACCAAAATTCCTATATGTTTTGCCAAATACAGCTAAGGTAATCTATGCCTGAGGTAGAAAAGCCTTAGTATTTAAAAAAAATCAAAATATTGTAAACAGTAAATTTATAAATATAACCATATCAATGACAATTCATGTGAGCACAAAAAGTGCTGACTACTGGGCTTGTGATACCCTCGAGTTCGGGGAAATAAATCTCCACCAGCAGTGGCATCGAGCCAGTGGTTGTAAATAAACTCATCAAAGATACCAGGTATACGCCAGACGCGCGTTTCGTCTACAAAAGACTCATCAGTGAAATGAATACCCTTATTAGTTATAATCTCCTGACAATGGTTGCTAAGGCAGCAACCGTTTGATTTTCGGGGGGGGGGGGGGGGGGGGGGGCTATGGGTTTTTTTTTCTGTGCACACTTTCTAATTTTTTAGCGACAACCCGAAAAAAAAAATTTTCTTTCAATTTTAGCATTACCTATAGTGTCAGCTGAGGGTGAAACAAACTTTTTTTCCACAAAAAAAAACATAGCCCCCCCCCCCCAAGAAAATCAAATGGTTGCTGCCTAAAATTTTATGATTATTATTACGGTTAACAATAAATACTTTTCTTCCATTTTCCAACAAACCACATTTAAACAAAACTTTTTATAATGTTCAGATTTTTTATCATCTCATTTAGAAATTAAATGGCCAGGCATTATTTGATGACTTGAATAATAGCACCTAACATATGGTTTTAATGGTTTGAAATCATTGATGTCAGGGTTAAAAAATCTAGTGACATTGTGATCATTCATACATGGTTTTACATTTATGATTATTGACAAAATATAATGTACGAGCTGTTAACAAAGCCATCAATAACATTTTGTGATTTTTGCGATTAAAATTTCTAGAAGCAATAAGTTATGAAGCATATTGCGAAAATTACACAGATAAAAGAATTTATTCTAAATCAGGAACATGTTTGATCCCACTAATGCATTAATATCAACGCACAATTAGTACGTCACATATCAATTTACCCTTGTTTCTGTATACTTTTTATTCAAATATTTCTGTATATGTTGCTTTACCAACACACATTTTGTACTGCATGTGATGTGGCACTGTATTTGCCCTCAAGACGACCTTCCAAAATTCTTTAAAACTGACCAGTTTCCCCTGGTTATAATCTGCATAATGCTTAGTTTGTGAGTGTTTACATGAGGTTGAAGTGTCATAAATTGCGCAGCTCAATTTATGCTATAGTGTTGCTTAAATCGTGTTTATATAAAATAAGATCTTTGAGTGAACTATCTGATAGTACATGTTTTACATAATATTAATCGGTTGTTTTAAATGGTTCCTTATACAACAACAAGTCTTTCATCATAGTTTTGATGTATTAATTATATTGACTGTTTAAATATGATTGTGATATACAATCTCTATCGTAGCAATTTATTTATGTGTCGGTAGAAATATATTGATGGCGTCACAAATGGTGAAACAGCATCACATCTATTCATTCGATTCCATTCCAAAATTTAAAATGCAAAAAAATTAAATTGCTATTGTCACAACTACAGTTGTCCTTTGTATTTTAAAGAGCAACGAGTGCCACCCGTGAAGCTAATTCTACTTTACCTTCCGGAGGTATTAATATCAACATCAGATTCGTTTGACAATGGGTTTATGTTGCTCTTGTTTTACTTTTCAATGAAGCACGTTGTTCCTTATAAGTTTTAAATTTCGGTGTTGTTTGAAAGCGATGTCAGTTTTATCTATCCTTTGTTCTGAAAGACAGCGTTTCAAGGTAAGATAATTCACAAGATCAATGTTTTACGAAATTGGTGATGTTTGGAGGTATTTTGCTGGCTGAATAAATAGTTGATTTTACTGTGTATGCAAGGCAATATGTGAATTATAAAAATACCGATATAACTAATATCTACTTAATGTGAACAAATCTTTAATATCTTTGATATCAGCTGTATGTGTTCGAGGCTGATTTGAAAAACAGAAAACCTCATTTTTTTAAAATTTGTTTTTCATTGGAAATCATTTGGGGACCGCGAAGTAATCTTTAAACGAATTCTCACAATTAGCTGATGACCGAAACGCCGAAAAGAATGTTGCATGGTTACTTATACTATATCGCTCTAAGTTCATACTCTTTTATTTATATGATATAACTAATAAAAAATTTATTGAAGATAGAATAGTTTGATTTGTCATTTTTTCAGAATATCGAACCCGTCGTGCATTCACTAATTATTGACATTGTTGCATTGTTGATTTTGTGTGTTACCCATTTACAAATTCAAGTTTTGAACTTGAAGATTGACATTGTAGTAAATCCTGCTGCTCATGATTGTGAATGAATAGAAAAGGGGTTTCGGATTTGGGACTGGAACATTTACAATACGTCATTGGAATGCGATTGCATTACACATTCTGAGGTAACAAATGTCCATACAAGGGGGACGAAAGATACCAAAGGGACAGTCAAACTCGTAAATCTAAAACAAACTGACAACGCCATGGCTAAAAATGAAAAAGACAAACAGAAAAACAATAGTACACATGACACAACATAGAAAACTAAAGAATAAACAACACGAACCCCACCAAAAACTAGGGGTGATCTCAGGTGCTCCGGAAGGGTAAGCATCCTGCTCCACATGCGGCACCCGTCGTGTTGCTTATGTGATTACAAATCCGGTAAATAGTCTAATTCGGTAGGTCAAATTCATGAAAGGGAAGGGGATTGTAGTTACGACGTAAGGAACATATCCGATATCATTTGTGAAACGGTTATTCCATAACGGTCAACCAACTCGTGATGGCGTCCGTAAAATTTACGAAGGAATGATTTCAACTTCACCATTTGGAACTCTTGGTTTAATAGCTTCCTTGTGAGCAGTAACCCTCTATCAAAAAAATCATGATAGGAAATGCAAGCACGGGAATATCGTATCAATTGGGAGATATATACCCCGTATGCAGGTGCTGCTGGAATGTTGCTACTTAGAAATGGAAAGTTCACAATTGGAAAGCTGAAATCATCTCTTTTGTCGTAAAGTTTTGTCTTCAACCGACCCTCATTGTCAATTTCTAGATGTAAGTCAAGATATGAAGCCGACTTAACTGTATCTGTGGTATCCTTTATCTCCAATTCGATGGGATAGATGCGATCCACATAGTCACCAAACTTTGAATTGTTTAGTGAAAGAACGTCATCTATATAGCGGAAAGTAGAGTTAAAGGATATTGCTAACTTCTTATCTTTCTTCCTAAGAAGTTCCTGCATGAAGTCAACCTCATAATAATAAAGAAACAAGTCAGCAAGTAGAGGGGCACAGTTTGTTCCCATTGGGATGCCGACAGTCTGTTGAAAAACACGTCCTCCGAACGTAACAAATATGTTGTCAATCAAGAAATCAAGCATCTTGATAACATCGGTTTCAGAGAATTTTTTGTTTGAATCAGAATGATTCTTTACAAAGTATGATTTATCCCTCCCTAAGACAAGATATTTGTATCTACGTTGGCCATTCCTTTTTATGAAGCAAAGTAATACCAACTCTTTTAATTTGTCTTTTAGTTTGGAATGTGGAATACTTGTGTAAAGAGTAGAAAAGTCAAATGTTTTAATACTGTTACAAGATGAAAGAGAGTTAGATTGTATGTACTCTAAAAGATCTTTGGAATTTTTAAGTATCCACATCTGATTCACGCCACCTCTAGAATAGGCAGTTTCACAATAACTTTGAAGCCCGTCTTTAATTGCTGATAAAATGGATGTTAATAATTTAGAAAGGGGTTTCGTGGAGCACTTGGAAGACCCAGCAATATACCGTTGTTTGTAAGGACACTTATGTAGTTTAGGTATCCAATACAGTGATGGAAGATCCAGTTCTTCATCTATGGTTGAAATACCAAAGGAACAAAGAACAGACCTATGATTATCCAGGATTTCCTCTTTGGTAAGTGTCGTGAGGGTATATGTTGGGTTTCCAAGTGAATTGTCCATACCTAATTCGTTTATCAAGCAATTAATGTAATGACTTTTACAGATAAAAACGATGTTATTTGGGGCTTTGTCTGCGGGGACAACAACATATTCATCATGGAGGTCAGATAGGTGTTAAGCAACATTTGGATCTTTGAAGATTGACGTAGCCTGGGCATTGATGGACCCATTCAGTTTCTTAATTATGATTTGTATTAACGACCTCACTGCCTTAATCCATTCGGATAGAGTGTCTACGTCTTCCTTCTCGCGCTTAGCCCATTGCCTGGCATAATCCTCGACTACTGAATCCATCAAAATTTTAAAGTTGTGTTTCCAATTGATGGATTTAGGCTCACGATATTTCGGACCTTTCGATAACACGTTTCGTAGAGAAGTGTTATTAACAATGTTAAGGTCACCGGTAATAACGTGGCCAGCAGGATTATATGTGAATTGGGAACTAGAACAAGTGCAATCAGGAGGTTTAGACTTGAAGTCGTCAATATCGAGATCCTGCAAAACGCGTTTGTAATTGAAAATTTTAGTTGCAATAGGTTTGGTATAGGTATAAGAAATTGTTGGTACAGACTGGTCTTTGAAATAAGGAGGTATTTTCGATTGAACTAATTTATGATGAAGGATATTGCCTAGGTTGACGCCATCGAGACCTTTGTTGGCAAAGGAAAGATTTAGAAAAGATCTTTTCTCTTTTTCATCTTTTCCAATGCGAACTGGTTTGAAAAGTCTGTGACTAGCAATATCCGAAATTATAGCTTGTAGTTTGTATTGGTTTGAATGAGGGTTTGTAACAGTGGATTCCAAACATAAATTGAACAGAGAATGAAGTTTTGAAAGGGGTAATGAATAAAGTTTCGTGCGAATGTGATGAATACCTAACGGTTTTTGTATGCATGGCAGCAAGTCATTAATAGAGACATCATGCAGAGAGGGTGATGTATAATGACGATGGCCATGACTACGTCTACGTCGAGGAGTCGAGTTGAAAATATTCAACACATTCACCGAGTTACACGAAGGACTAGATAGAATACCTATACCATCAATTTTGTCATTGCAGCCATACGGTGTTGCAGTTCCCAATTGTCTAATCCAGTAATCTTCTTTTTGTCTACGGAGAGTCGTTGAAAGATTAGGATTGTTCGAGCTATGGTATATTTTTTCAATAATTCGAACTGTCATAGAAACGATGGAATGATCGGGCTGATTGAAATGCTGGTATAGAATGTCGTTAGCATTGAGGTTAATGTCTGATCTATGACCGCACATACGTTTGTTTAGCCTTCCTTTCGTTTCACCGACGTATACCAAGCCGCAAAGTTTGCACTCTAATCCGTAGACGAAATTTATCGATTTACAATTCAGATCATCGTAACTTCTGGTAAAATATGACTTCTTGGTCAAATTGCTAGTAAATTCAGCATCTGTAATTAAAATAGCACAAGTTTTGCAGCCTTTGGTCTCACATTTTGAACACTCGTCAACAGAAATACACAAAAATACTCCGGTATCGGGCGGAGCTTTAAAGCTATAAATATATAGTATACAAATACAGGTTAGTGATATATTTTGGGATGTTACTGTATGATAAGACAGACACTTGCAGGATAAATATATTTTAATATGTTGTTTTTATCGATAATAACAGTGACAAAAATTGTATAATGAGAATAAATAGTTCAGAGAAGAAATGGGTTTTTTTCTTACCGAGTCTCCGTAAGTATGTTCTACGGTTCTTGTTCGTCAATGTGGTCTCACCCTTTGAAATTCTTTGACTTCTTTTTATGCTTTTTTTTCTACTATTGACGTCTGGTCTACTTCGCTTCTTACTCTTTGATCCGCTTGTTGAACTTCCCAAAGCATGATATTAGTATCCGCGTTGACCATTCTATTAAACAAATAAAATGCTGCACTGTTCCTTTTTTAAATCTGTGATTTAAATGTGTTCGCTATTTTTGTCCGATTCACACTACATGTGATTGAATATTTCTTAGAAAAGGTTCTGAATTTCTGCCGCAAGTCACTCAAAATGTGAAACAAAATCATACAATAAATACCAACAAATGTGTAACATCGAGAAATTCATTCAAAAAACGATGACAAATGTGTAAATGAAAATTATACAGAGAACAACTGCAAATGTATATCAACATGAAAAACACATAATTAACAACTGCAAAAGTGTAACAACAGTAAAGCATACAATTAACAACTGCTAATGTTTAACAACACGAAATAGAGTAGAGACGATACCAAAGGGATATTTGAACGCATACTAGTTAGTCGGAAACAAACTGACCATGGCAAAAAAGAAAAACGAAAAGCGACGAAACCACATATTACACAAAATATCACATAGAAAACGCAAGAATGAACAACAAAAAAAACCCATCAACAACCAGGGATGATCCTTGAATTCTCCAGTACGGTTATCAGATCAACATGTGTCTTCTGCTATTTTGCTCAAAATAGTTCAAACACGATGGTGAGTCTAATTCAGTAAGTCACATTCGAGAAATGAGGAAAAAATTGTGATTATGACAATCATAACATATACGTCGGCATCTGTGAAACATATTTCTTAACAATCAACCAACTCATTGTGGCGTCTGTGAAATATTCTAAGGGATGATTACAACTGCCCCACTGGTAAACCTTGGTTCAATAGCTTTATAATAAGCAGCAACAGTATTTCAAGGACACGTTAATAGGAAGTAAAGGTCAAACATACCAATGAACAACGGCAATATCTGTAATAACACACAAATTATACAACGAACAGCAAATGTGAAACAACATGACAAGCCCTTCATTAACAACTACAAATGTGAAATAACAAATGAAATCTTGCAATGAACAACGGCAGTTGTGTATAACAACAAGTTCATTTACAACAATAAATGTGTACCAATATGAAAATCGTATCATTAACAACTGGAAATACCATCAAAATCATATCATTTACTACTCAAATGTAAAATGTGATAAAAATCATATAATTCATAACTGAGGAGGACAGTTATTAGCTCACACACTGTTAAAATCTATTTTTAGCTGGATAAAATAGGCAGTATATTTCATTTAATTTCAAATGATAATATAATTCATAGTTTAGTTGTTCAATAAAATGTTTGTCCTTTTACTATTACAATAGGTCTTACTTTCAAAAATACAAAGTAGTTTTTTAAAAGATTTTTAACTATCATGTAGGTATATGCGAATGGCTAAAACAATATCATCGCTCCACTAAAGGTCAATATAGTTTCTACCTTTTGAACGATGAAATACATTTTTGTTAAAAATATTTAACACCAATTGGACCGAATGTGTTTAACAGGTATATAATTTGAGTTATTAAAGTGATGACCATTCACAATTAAGATTTTCTTGAATTATCAGACATATGAAGGATAAAAACCTTCAAAAAAGAATCGAACTATTGTGACATCAAGAATTTCACTAGGTAAGGATCTCCTAATTTACGTATTTTTGTTTGAGAATGCATTTTCACTATTTCAACCTTTTTCTTGTTGAAATTAGGCAAAAATCCTTCAATCTCCTTCGGTCAATGACACGCATCTGTTTTTATTGTAAGCTTTTTTTCTAACTTTGTGTATTTCAGACAAGGATCATCTCAATTAGCAATGAATTTATTGGAAGAAAAAAACAATTTCATGGTTAAACAAACAGTGTTATAAATTTTATGTAAGACTGCTCTGGTCTTTTTGACATTAAGCCAGAACATTTTAAAATGGTGAATGGTAAAATAAAACTGATAGACTTAGATTTTATGAAAAATGTGGAACCAACCTGCTTTTTGTCTCCCTCACAAAACATTTTCAGCCGTGTCCTTTTAACATTAGTTAGAACTAATTGACGTCGAAATGCGATAAACAAATTGTCAAACAGTTCCATGTGAAGTGGGTGTTTGTAGAGGTAAACATGTAAAATACAATCTACAAAAAATAAACCAAATCTGCTTTCAGAATTTGTTGGAACCAAAAGTGTTCCCTGCTGCATTGAAATATTCGTTATCAAGGTTACTGACACAATTGAATAAGACTAATATTGGTGTTGATGGTTAAGAAAAAACAATAAGGAACATAACACTCGGCTATACAAATTTGAAGACGCAAAAGAGACTGCTTTGAAAGTTAAAAAAAAAGCCAGCAGCACTTTTTTCTTTTCACTGTTCAAAATAAAATTGTATCATTATTATAAATCGGGGCAGTAGTAGTCAAAGTACACGGTGTTGAATTTTTCAACAAATTAGGAATAAGAAGAACCATTCTCAATGGAAAAAAAACACAACCGTAAAAACCCTCAATACTTTGATAAATATAGAGTAATGCATGCTTTAATTCATTGAAAAAATACAAATAAAATTCTGCAGTTATACCATCTGGTCCAGGTGTTTTCCCTTTTTTTATACCTTTTAAGGATTTTTCAATTTCCTCAATACTAATTTTATCATAACACATTTCTACATCTTCATCATCAATTTTTACATTAACACTATTCAATAATTCATCAACTGAATGCATATCAATACTAACACAAGAAAACAAATGTTTATAATAATCATGTATAACATCAAGTAAATCATTTGTTTCTGTAACAATTTTCCCATCACAATCTTTTATTTCACTTATCACATTCTTATTCTGTCGATACTTTTCTAATTTAAAAAAAAATGCAGTATTTCTATCACTTTCTAGAGCCCACTTTGACTTTGATCTCAAAATTGCACCTTGACATTTGTATTTTTCAATATCTTCTAATTGTGTTTTCAATTCTAAAAATTGTTCACTGTTTATCTGAATACCAATTGCAGATTTTGATTCTTGAATTTTGTTTTGTAATTTATAAAAATCTTTTTGCTTTTCTTTGCCAAAAGGAGTAGGTCCGGTAAGGACCGATTTTGGCCTCAAATTTCAGGTTGATCTGACGAAAGATTTTGATCACTTTTTAAACACTTAAGTGTCTATTTCATTTGAACCAATTAGTTTATGTGAAAGATTTTAACTGATTTAGTCATTAAAAATGATCCGATTCAAGCTCAAATATGAAAAATCTACCAAAAATGCCAAAAAATGTGACTTTTCAGATGGTTTTTGTCAAAAATGAAAGTGGCCACATCCGTGTTTATCCTTAACCTTTATATATGTTATGTATTATCATATCATACAACTTACATTACAATATTAAGGATGAACACGAATGCGGCCACTTTCGTTTTACACGAAAACCGTCTAAAATTTAACTAAAATTCTAGAATTTTGAAGATTTCAGTAATTTAGCATGACTTTATGGTGCTAGTACCCGATATATGTCCATCGTATTGTCAAAAACAGCCCATATTTATGGAGCGGAAGCATTCTAATCATTTTGTTTATTTTCTTTGGTTACATCTTTTGACATCAGACTCGGACTTCTCTTGAACTGAATTTTAATGTGCGTATTGTTATGCGTTTATTTTTCTACATTGGTTAGAGGTATAGGGTGAGGGTTGAGATCTCACAAACATGTTTAACCCCGCCGCATTTTTGCGCCTGTCCCAAGTCAGGAGCCTCTGGCCTTTGTTAGTCTTGTATTATATTTATATTAGTTTCTTGTGTACAATTTGGAAATTAGTATGGCGTTCATTATCACTGAACTAGTATATATTTGTTTAGGGGCCAGCTGAAGGACGCCTCCGGGTGCGGGAATTTCTCGCTACATTGAAGACCTGTTGGTGACCTTCTGCTGTTGTTTTTTATTTGGTCGGGTTGTTGTCTCTTTGACACATTCCCCATTTCCATTCTCAATTTTATTTAATGTTCAATAAAGTACTAAAAGTTTAAATTTTAACAATTTTGTAAAACTGCTTTATTTTGGGGCCAAAAAGGGGTCTTACTGGACCTACTCCTTTGGCTTAATCTTTTAATTGTAAGTTTTAAATTATCCCACCAAATAAAGGGATTTGACTCATAAAAATTTGACCCAAATAATCCCTTCATTTTATCAATAAATAATTCATCTTGTAAAAATGAATTATTAAAAATCCACACAGTCACCTGGACCTCTTTCTACATTTCAAAAATCTATCTTCATGCTGACGATACTATGATCACTAAAACTAGTATCCTTATAATGAATATTTTTAATACTTGATTTTAAATCTCATGACACGAGAAAATAGTCTATTCTGCTTTCGGTTAAAAACCCTTGTACAAACCTGTTTTCTTGAAGAAAACATTTTGTATTAACATTTCTATTTCTCCAAATATCATATAATTCATTTTCTTGCATAAAATTACATAAGGATTTTACAGCCTTATCATTACAATGCAGGGTTTTACCACTCTTATCTTATTTTGATAATCATGCTACATTTAAGTAAATTGACTGTAAAGATTTTACCTATATCTGCCGTCGCCATATTGGGGTAATCGTAATTGCAGTTACTATTATCTCTTTAATACCAGTGATAATGTAGTATTAAAATCTCCAGCAACTAATACATATTTTCCTTTACTAATTTTTTGTTTACACTTTAAGAAAAACTCATATCTTTCATTCACATTATTTAGTGCATATATATTGTAAATGTCAATTAATTTATCATTAATTGTCCCTTTTATATGAATAAATCTTCCATTATCATTTTTCACTTCTAAAAAATTATTTTTAATTTCTTACTAACAAGAATAGCAACACCTTGACGGTTATTACCACTATTACTATAAAAAAAATGTCTCCATCCCAAATAGTTTTCTCTCTTTTAATTCTTTCTACAAATCATTCCAAAATGTTTCTTGTAAACATATTATATCATTAAATCTTTCATTACACAATGAAAAAATACAATTCCTCTTATTGCTATCACAAAGTCCGTTACAATTAAGACTTATAACATTAAACATAGCCATTACTATATAAAATATATTGAATATTTATTTATATAATATTTGCAATCCATTTTTATTTGTTTCTATTTTTTTCTGATGTGCCAACATAGCGGCCTTTTCATTAACCTTAACTTTCAATGACTTTCGTCTTGCATTTTTTTTAAATATATTTTTGCATTTGTCTTCTACACTAGCCCACTCACTTTCTTCATCAGTCAATGGGTCAGTGTCCATACTTATTTCATCTAATTCACCAAATACACCATCATCTCCTCCCTGGCTGCATTTTAGTTCCAGAGAGGGGATGTTACTAATTTTCCCATCATTAACATTTGTATCACATGAAACATTTTCATTCATAATTTGATTTGTACTTAACAATACATTACATTTACTAATATTGCTATTAACAGTTACAATATGTCCTTCTGAAATCTGCTCACTGTCTTTATTCGTCATCTCGGTCGCTATCTTTGTCTGCTCACTATTATCAGTCGCGATCTTTGTCTGCTCACTATTATCAGTCGCGATCTTTGTCTTTTCACCATTTTCGGACGCGTTATCAACGGTCTCTGTTACATCATCTGCCATGGCTTCATCAGCGTCTGCATATTCATCCTCATCATCTTCATCTCCATTACCATTACCAACACCAATTGCTCCATCTCCATTACCATTACCATTTCCATTAACGTCATCTCCATTCCAATCCTCACCATTAGCTTCTATATCATCACACATGATATCACTTGTGTGTACATCGGCAACAACTTTTACCACCTTTGACTTAATTCTGATTGTTTTCTTCACTACTGGTGATAATTTCTTGATATTTTCTTTTGTGGTCCGAAACTCTGCCCCAAGGTGTTTTTCTTTTTCCTTCGGGTATATGACCAAATCCTTCTCCGAAATAACGCTTTCTCGTTAGACAATCGCAATCACTGTATGGCCTTAGGCAACTCTCACACTTATTCTCTAAACAGTTTTTACTAATATGTCCTTGTTGACCACATTTAAAACATTTAAATTCTGGACAATTATTGTACTATATTTCCTGAGTGTGTCATAGTAGTCTCAGATATTTCTAATGCTTCATACTGTGATAAATGATTTGAAATAATTATTAATCCTTTTTATTCTCTGCTAATCACATCAATGAACAGTTTTATTCAGTGCCGGCTAAATAGCAAATGTTCTATTTTGCCGGTGCCGGTCAAATAGCAAATTTGCTATTTAGCCGGTGCCGGTCAAATAGCCACTGCCAAATTGTAAAGCATATCACATATGTTATACCTTAGCGTAATAGCTTTTGCACAACGACTTGTAAACCTCGATGTTATAATACTTCGAATCTTACCCTTTGGACCATCACACTTTAGCGTGATACACCATCGTACTTAAATAAGTGAACAAACACAACGCACTTTAGCGTGAGACACTCGTACTTTAGCGTAGATCATCGCACTTTAGCGTGACCATCGCACTTTAGCGTTCCATCGCACTTTAGAGTCCTAAATATATAACTCGTCTAAACATTGTTGGGTTGATGTTTAGACGAGTTGTATATACATTATGTTTACAGCCACGTATCACCATCATTGAAGGTGATCCGATGGATTAATCTGTTGTAGAGTTGTAACTGACTCAGACGTACTTATAAATATTCTTATTTTCTGTGACTGTATCTTGCATTAATTTGTAGGATCTTTCACAACAGATAATTGAGCTGATCTGTATCAATAACATCACCATACCTTATATATCATGTACTGTTGTACGCCACTAGATTAAAACTGACGAGGAAAGGTAACACACGGCCACTGAAAGCTTTATTATTGTGAAGCCCAGGTGGTCGTGTGGTCTAGCGGGACGGCTGCAGTGCAAGCGATTTGGTGTCACGATATCTCAGTAGCATTGGTCCGAATCCCGACAAGGGAAGAACAAAAAATTTGCGAAAGCAAATTTACAGATGTAACATTATTGGGTTGATGTTTAGACGAGTTTTATATACAAAATGTACACAGCCATGTATCACCATCATTGATGGTGATCCGATAGATTAATCTGTTGTAGAGTTGTCACTGACTCAGACGTACTTATAAATATAAATATTTTCTGTGACTGCATCTTGCATTAATTTGTAGGATCTTTTACCATAAATAATTGAGGAGATCTGTATCAATAACATCTCCATGCCTCATATACCATGTTCTGTAGTACGCCGCTAGATTAAAACTGACGAGGAAAGGTAACACACAGCCACCGAAAGCTTTATTATTTTTGTAGAGCCCAGGTGGTCGTGTGGTCCAGTGGGACGGCTGCAGTGCAGGCGACTTGGTGTCAAGATATCTCAGTAGCATGGGTTCGAATCCCGACAAGGGAAGAACAAAAAATTTGCGAAAGCAAATTTAAAGATCTTACATTGTTGAGTTGATGGTTAGACGAGTTGTATATACATAATGCCATGGTTTTTTTTATTTGTTGGTTTACGGATTTTTCATCTGAAAAGGTCGGGTCGGTCGGTCGGAAAAAAAAGCCCCAAAAATTACTGATTTTTAAGGTAAATGACTAGATTGTGTATAGTACCTTTCTGATATATATTAACTGATGTCTGCATACCACCATCATGGGAGACCCAAAAAAATCATCAAACAATGTTTTAAAACAATATTTTAATATTGTCAAATGTAAATGTCTTTATCAATGCAATGTCAACATTTTTATAATGCAATGTCAATGTTTTTACACTTCTTGTGTACTTACTAAAGACTGTTTTTGAAATAAAATTGTTTGTTTATCTCTTTTTTCAGTTTATTAACCAATAAATTCCTGTAAAAAAGTGTTTAATCCTTAATATTATTCTTTAATTTTGGCAAAAAAAAATACAAAATTCCACACTCGTTATCACCATAATAGGGTAATACATGTAGTATATTTGTGTCATTGAATTGGCCAGGCACATAAATTTATTTGTTGGTTCATGCAAAAATATGTACTCCATGATACTAAAAGTCTTATTATAATCATCAAAGGAATTTTTTGTGTTTGTATTCAAATAAATAGTTTTAACATTGATTCAGATTATGTTACATGTACTCTAGCCTCATTGATTACAAATAGAAGTTTGGTCAACGTCCTCTATCGAGAAATAAACAACTTCATGAACAACTTCTGGAGGTCCTTTCAACCAATTTTATAAAAGTATTCTCTATTATGCAAATCATATAAGAAGTATGATAATATAATATCAACATATATATATCCATGTCATTGAGAATGTGGATTAAACTTGCAAAAGTGTTTAGTCTCAAAAATAAATATTGGGCAGATTCAGTTTCCAAGGGACTCACTGAAACGTTTGTCCAATTTCATGAAAACAAACTGCAATCTTTAAAAAAACATATTCCATTAAATCTTCATATAAAACAATTGTTTTGCCCATAGATCAGATTGCTACAACAAATCTTTAAAAAAAAAATGTGGAAAAAATGGTGGGGTGGGGATGGGGCAAGATGGTAAAGCATTGGAACTGACAATATTGTTACTTTCATACGACCTTATGAGTCCCCCTCATTTCTGATTTATGGCCTAGCCTAATGCTTATTATGTTGGTTTATGTATATAAATTAAAGTTATCTCCCCTTTATTAAGAATCAGTTGATCACTTTGATAACTATTGACTTATATTGTTACAATAGCACCTACTTTTGTATAAAAGTTCATAATGATCTGATGAAAAATTGGTCAATCAAAATAAAAATATATATGAGAAATAATCCGTCAGGCTTCAGCAAGTTATCCACCATTATTGACTAAATGGAAAATATTTATTCTGACAGGAAAATACTTTACTTGTTGTGAATTAATTTTTTTCACTCTGTCGAGGCAAACTTGATTTATTGTACAGAAAAGGAAACTGTGACAGACATACAGACAGAGTAATTATTAAATGATGCTGCAATTTTATAACAAATCCCTAATTCTTATATATATTTTAAGTGTGATTACTCTTTGGTTACTCAAAATTTAGTAAAAACTTCACTTTAATCATAATCAACTATTATCAAGGGTTGTTTCAAAAGATTAGATTTTTAGATAGGCATAACCAGTTTTTCTATAGAATTATAGCATATAAATATGAAATTTTCTGAGTCTTTAACCACATTTACAGTCTATTCCTCTTTTTCAGAAAAAAACTTCTTGAATACATTTGCTGTTTTCCCTTTCAAACCATGTTCCTGCATGATGGATTTTACGCCATCGTCATTGTTTCTTTTGTAAGCAAGTTCCAGGTGATGAAGGTTGAGACCTGTGCAGGAAAGTTTCCTTGCAGTGTCTTTAGAAATAATCTTTTTAACAATGACACTAGAAAAACCCTCTACAATTGACAAATAATTAAATGGAAATAAATCCTTTCCAGAACATGTCTGTTTCAGCTTCAGATGGAACAGTTTGTATAAACTTCTAACATCCTCCTCAGAATTATGAGCATCATAAACAATCTCCAGAAACTTTTGAACTAATGTTTGCTGCTTATAATTTAGAACATCAGCTTTTGGTATTTCACGTTTTGCAATTTTCAAAGTGTCAATGCATCCATAAATTAGGTCATCAAAAGAACTCAGCAGATTAAACTCTGCTACAAATTTCTTAGTACAGGAACATAATATGAATGGATGATATGACCAACAAGCACAGGACGAGATTTTTTCTGTATCATTTCAATTAGTTGAAGTAAGGCTGTTCTTATACAAACACTTTCAACTGGAACACCATGGCAATACATTTGGTTTCTTTCAAAAGAGAAAGTAATACCGGTAACATCACTGGCCTTTGATGAAATAGATTGTCGTGGAGACACATAAAGATTTAGCATGTTTGTCCCATCATATGCTGATATTTGTGTAATATCAGAGGTTCTTGATAACCCAGTTGTTTCTAAATCAAAAACAACATAATTGTCTATGCCGTCCAAAGAATATTTTGTTGGAATTTTTTCAATGTCTCTTACCGACACATTTTCTTCAATTTGTGGTTGATATGTTTCTCCTTCTATAACTGCTGCCTTAATTTGTAGAAAGGTTTTCTTATTCTAGAAAAAGACAAAAAGAAAATATTAAGAATTTTTTGTTTGTTTATACCTGGTTGTATTGTTACATGTACTTTGTAAAATAAATGGGTTGTAACTCTTAATAACCTACCGTCCATATCATTCTTTTCAACTGTCATCATCTTGTTTTCTATTTTTTGACAAAATTGCAATTTCTATTGTCTTTGTCAATTTATATTATAGTTTACCCTTTTTACAATTTTACAAAATTCGTGTAAGTTTCACCATGTCCCTGTGCTTATATATTTTAAAGTTATGGTGTTATCATTATTGAGATAACTTCTCTTATAGAATAGAATAGAATATTTTTATTTTCCAAATTAGGGCCCCAGGAGGGCATATGATACAGATACAGACAATATTATTATAAACAATAACATATACAATACACACACAATAGTTATCAAAGGTACCAGGATTATAATTTAATACGCCAGACGCGCGTTTCGTCTACATAAGACTCATCAGTGACGCTCAGATCAAAACAGTTAAATTGCCAAACAAATACAAAGTTGAAGAGCATTGAGGACCCAAAAATTCCTAAAAGTTGTGCCAAATACGGCTAAGGTAATCTACTCCTGGGCGTAAGAAAATCCTTAATAAAAGATATATAACAAGTGTTATAAAAATAATAAAATAAAATAATATACCACAGAAAATACACTCAACAAAATAGTAGCAATGTATTATTATTCAATGAATACTATGTTGAAATTGACTCAAGTGCATATTTATATATGCCACATCATGCTTTCAATTGTACAACAGTTGATATACTAAATTTTAAAGACACACACCACCTATTCTTAGCCCTCTTTCCTATCCATGTTGAAATTATCACTTCAAAACATTTCGTGGAAGCGAGATCGATATACCTGTATTTATACAGCAGAGGGTACTGCACTGATAAATAAAAATTTTGATGACCTAATAAGGCACTTCATATCTGAGAAACAGGCTAAATATGTCTCCAATTTTAGAATTCAATCATATATGTATGTATTATTAACAAGTGAAACTGAGAGCTATTGCTCACTGATGATTCCCCTGCTGCAAGTGGATAATATTAATAGTGTAAATACTTGCAAGTGTTCGGTAAACAGGAAGTTGTCGAGTGATGAATCTGAAAACACATCACACGGTATAGTTGACTTAAATAAATCCTGAAACCAAATTTCAGAAATCCTTGTATTGTAGATCCTGAGAAAAATGTGATGAAAATTTTCAACTTGGCTATCATGTGTAAAATCATACAAGTGTTCGGTCAACAGGAAGTTGACAAGTGATCAATCTGAAAACGCATCACAAGGTAAAGCTGACTTAGATAAACCCTGAAACCAAATTTCAGAAATCCTTGTATTGTAGTTCCTTAGAAAAATACGACGAAAAATAATCATGGGAACGGACGGACTGACTGACTGACAGACTGACGGAAGGACAGACAGAGGTAAAACAGTATACCCCCCCTTTCTTTTAAAGCGGGGGGTATACAAATTATAAATAAATTGCAGTGAGGTGAGACTTATATTTTGTCCGTGTTGAGGCTTTAGTTTGACTTTGGGATGAAGAATCGCAATAAAAGAGCTGTTCCTTCGCTTTGTGTGTCTTTTGTTGTAAATGCATATCCGTTGTTTTTTATTTATATGGCTGTCATTAATTTGACTAATTATATGCCATGAAGTTTTACCTTTCTTTTAAATCTGTCACGTTTGAAAAGAACTGAGGAGCTATTCTTCTTTTGCCACAGTCTCTTTCTGTCAATCCTCTGTCCAACTCTTACAGAGATTGTGCCTGGTGACAACAATGCTTTCTTGTTAACCTAAAACAAGGTAAACTAGTGAGAAATGTTTTAGATGACAAAAAACATAACCATCCCCTTAAATTCTATATTTGACCTTTAGATCGGGTCGCATGAAGGTCAACCACACACTGCTTTATATTCAAACAATTAAAAACCAAATTAACATCATTTACCAGGGTATGTGTGGACAAGCATTGCTAAGAAAAAGTTGATAAAAAAAATACAATAACTTCCAATTTGAAATTGATCACCTTTGTAAGGTCATTCACCTTTGCATCAAATTTGGCAAAAATCACTGTATCAGTTGTTAAATTATTGTTGAGAAACCTAAATTGACAGGTCACAACCATTATACTAAGTTTATGTTAAATGGGGTAAGATGAAAGAGGAAATACACATTATTTATAATATATAAGCTGTAACACAATACCTTGTTAACCCAGGTATAACCTTCATTCTTCTGAAGAACTGCAGCTGAAACTCTTGCTTTTAATGAGCTGGTTCCACCATATGATCTACAAAAAGAAATTTCACAAATTTCAGTCATTTTAAAGTTAATATTGTAAAGCAGCTGTCAGAAAATTAAACTAGCTAAAACAAGTGAAACTGCGAGCTACTACTCACTGATGATACTCCCACTGCAAGTGGATAATTTTAATAGTGTAAAAATATGCAAGTGTTCGGTAAACAGGAAGTTGTTAAGTGATGAATCTGGAAACGCCTCACACAGTATAGCAGACTTGTATAAAACCTAAAACTAAATTTCAGAAATCCTTGTATTGTAGTTCCTAAGTAAAATGTAACGAAAAATATTCATGGGTCTGACAGACAGACGGACAGACAAACTGATGGACAGACAGAGTTCAAACAGTATACCCCCTTTTTTCAAAGCGGAGCAGGGGTATAATAATTATTATAAGACTTTTTCTGGGGGAATAACTCTTCAAATATTTTTGAAATGTATACTTTTGTTTCATAAGATCTCATATCAGTTTTTTGAATTTTTAAATTATATCTTTTGAGGTTTTGGAGTTTGCCACCTGCCATTCACTGCCCCCTCATATCATAATTTAATTTAATAAAATGAAACTTAAGTTTATATTTAACTGTTTGCACTGTTGGTTATTTTTTGTTTATACAATGCTATCAAAATGAAAGATTGTTTTACATTTGATCATAGTTTAAAAATAGAATTCTGCTAAGTCAGTTTTCAGATAAAAAATTCTTAAATAGTCAATTTTCATTTGACGGACAAGCAGCAATCATCTCCCTTCAAAAATGAAAGACCTCTATTCTTTATTGCTATGTTTGTTTGGGTGGATGTTACTGAAAGGTTATAATCAATGTTTTTTAGTTACTGACCTATTTTTTGGAGCCTTGCTTGCCACTATATTGTTGAAATTTTCATTGCTCTGTGTTGAGCCTAAATCTACAAGTTGGCTTGATCTTTTCTTGTAATTTTCTGTCATTGTCTCTAATTGCTTACGCAGGTTTTCATTTGACAATGGTTCACCTTTTGGGAGATGTTTATATCTGAAATGATATAAAAGAAAATAGTTGAAATGTCATACTAGTACATTTATATGTATGTTGATTTATGGCAATGTTTCAAATAGATCTAAACTGTACAATTTTATTTACCACTTAGTTACATGTACATAGTTGAATATTCCTTAAGCTGCTGAACTGTGTGTTATTCATTATGTATTGTAATGCATTTTTTATAACAAGGATTTTGATTGGACAACCTCACATATCATCAGGGGGTTAAACTGATGAAGAACCTGTTGGATGAAGTTTTTTGCACTGTGCAGCAGATGACATTTCAAAATTATAAAATATAAAAATTTCTTAAAAAAATAAAGAGTAAATGTGCATAACAAAAACTGTGTTGTATTTGAATATTTGGTCTTAAATTTTTACATGTATGTTACCGGAAAACTAATTTTGTGATAATAATATCACGGATGGAATAGTCCATTAGCAAGTATACTAGTATATTCAAATACAACACAATTGTTGTTTAATTCCAGGAAAAATTGTTCTTCAAGAAATCTTTACAAGTCATTTTATTGTCTGTAAATTATTTAGGAGGTCCTAGTTAATGATGCTATACCATAAGTTATCTACATTCATATCTGTAGATAAGGATATTTTAACACCCTGAGGCGTAGCCGAAGGGTGTACAGGGTACTAAAGGGTGTTAAAATATCCATATCTACTGGTATGAACATAGATTACATATTTATCCCTGGTCTAAGTCCGAATTGGTTGAGTTTTATGAAAATTCGGGTACAAAGTGTAAGGGCTGTTCCACAAAATACTATGTCTCCCCAGGGAAGGCAATTTTTTTTAAATATTATGTGGGTGGTCGTATTTGAAATACCAAAATTCAAAGGGAGTGCTGTTCTAGTTAAATTTTATTTCTGTGGGTGGCGGGGGTTAAAAAAAAGTGCCGTCCCTGGGGGAATGAGAGGATGTACTTGTTTTGTTGTATATTGGTTTTTTCTGCAGTTTTATGACAAAATTGGTTGTCAGCATTTGAAATAGCAATATGAGAACAGCTCCCAAACTTAAATTTTATTCTGACATAATATCACTCATAATAAAAACATTAAAAAGACTTTCTTTTATATATATAACATCCTTATGGCATACATATAACATCTAAGTATGTATGGAATGACTCCTTTCCCCTTCAGCTCTTTGTACTTATTTGCTGCTGCATACAGTTTTTTCGACAGATTTTTCTTGACATGGTTTTTGTCGTCTCTTTTTTTTTATGTTTGCAAACTTTTGCTTTAGCCTTGATGATGTTTTAGAGTCATTGTCTTCGTGAATTATGCCGACTGTGCACCCTCTGTTGTCCATCCTAGTAACCATTGATAAAGCCATGTCAGGCTCCATGGCTTTACTTGATCCTGTAACAAAAAAGGACATTGTAAATACTACAATTACTTACATGAGAACTATTTAAGATGACTGAAACATATTTCATCTCCCTTATTATACAAGTAACTTAAAAAATTATATAGTTGTTTGACATTATGACCGTGGCAGATCCAGGGTGTTTGAACCCCACTTATTTTTTTAGACGATCAATGCATTTGAATGGGGACATATAGTTGGAACCCCTCCCCCCCTTTGCCCTGGATTGGGAATCCCCCTCACCCCTTTTTAAAATGGCTGGATCTGCCCCTGTTGGGATATGGTCAACAAACATACTTGGTTTGTGAGCCCATAGCCATATGGCAGTGTTATGACTATGCAATCATAAACTAAATAGCATTGTCCTTTTTTCAATGAAAAAAAAAGTTGGGTTTTTTGTAACTGTTATAATTAAAACTAGACTCATTCACATGGAACTTTGTGGGCCTGCTGTTAATAATGAGTGGAAAATATTTTGTATCTTTACCATTATGGACATTAGTTGTCAACTAAAACCAATGTATGAAATCATAATGAATCTCCAGATATATAGGGGACACAAGTTGTTAGAGGCGGGGACAATTGCCATTTTGAGTGTTTGCTATAAAAAATTATCTGTAGGTGCTAGTCATGGTCACACCTTGTGATATTCTTATTGTTGTTGGAATGATGAATTTGCATAAACTAAAACAGATCCTGGATAAGGAGACCTTCTCACAGAAATCTGGATTAACCTAAATCATCGTTATTGGATTTTGCTTACCATGCCAATTACTGTTGCATTGATGATTTGGAACTGTTTCCTTTCTTCCCAAATGATGCTGGCATATAATGCATAGTTTACTTCTTACATCATAGTCTAGAACTTTACCAGTATTTACACCAACTAGACTGGAATGTCCTGCAAAAATACAAAGTCCATGTCATTCTTATATGCACATTAGAAAAGGTTAAAAACAGTTTCTGATAATTATATTCAAAAATGAAAATACATGAATAATGTCTGAAATTTTACTCCCACCTCATATGCATTGTCCCTTTACGCCGACATTTTACCCCTCGCTAAAATATTTGCCATAAGGGCCAAGTTCCGGCCAACCCATGGTAAAATCTTGATATATTGAAGCCCCATAAATTATTTCTTTAAAAAATATACGACACAGATGTAAATATGAGTTTTGCTTAGCTTTTTTTGCTGTTGAGCCATAAGTTGCAAATAAACCTAAAATTTCCAATATAGCAGGTACATCTGACATCTGTTTCTGTTAGAATATCCAAATCTAACTTATTACCAAATTTCATTGAAATAAAACAGTTGCTGAGAATTGGACCTTAAATCAGGCTGTTAGTTTTATGGTTTGAATTGTTTTACACTGTCATTGCTTGACCTTTTGTGGACTATGTGGTATGGGATTTGCTCATTGCTGAAGGCTGCACAGTGACCTATAGTTGTTAATTTCTTTGTGATTTGTCTCTTGTGCAGAGTTGTCTCATTTGCAATCATACCACATCTTCTTTTTAATACTTAACAGATTACTGTAGGATAGAATGGCCTATATTTTAGTGAACCCAAATGTACAGTTCTACTAGTTATTTCTATGGAAAATCTTTTGAACAAGTATATTGGTCTACCATGTAAAGTAGGTTGAATATGGCCCTAAACAAAAACAAAACTAAACCATGATCGTGAGGAAAGGAAAGATATACAGAGGGACAGTGGTAAACCTATATGTACCAATTATTTTCATAGTTGAAACCTAAATAATTATTTTGGACAAGTTTATTGATGTGTAAAGGTGACAGAATTAAATATCACACATGTTTTACATAATTTCCTTCTGACTTGATTCAGTTTATAAGCAACTCAGAAGCATTTACACAATAAACTCCTCAATTGCCATTTCTACATGTATAATATTGCTGATGTTGACTTGATACCTGTGTTGTCCTGGAAATGATGAAATATTTTTCTTAGTTTTACGTTAGACAAGTTTTTAATAAGAAAGAACTTTATATCATATGTACAGCCACTGCAGTGATTTTTAATAGCTACACTGTAAGCTTTGTTCAATTCAATTCAATAGTTTATTGGAAATAGCACAATAGAGGCGGCCGCGTGATTAAAAATACAGACAATTGTAAATGAAATAAAGATGCATGTAACAACAAGTCATTAGCCAATTTGATGCTTTATAGACATGTTAGAATTCATTGATGTAAGTAACACTGTAAATAATAAATTAGACTACACAGTACCAAAATTTCAACACCTCATACTCTTTTTATGGGTTTAAAAGAAACTACTTTAAAAACATTTACATGTCAGAATGATAAATGAAGTACAAAATATTAAAGCTTTTTGCACTTACCAAGAGCGACTTTTGAGTTAATATCAAATGCTCCTTTCTCATTCCGCTTGCCTGTAGATATCAGTTTCATACCAGAGCATATCTGACATACCACCTCCAAAAGACTACCTAAGCCGTACCTGTAAGATAAAAATTTGATATAGTTATTATAATGAACGGTAGCTTACATCATTTTGTTTTATCGGGAGGCCAAACTTAAAATATATATTGTTTCCCCTATCAGACAAAAAATATATTTACTGGGACTGGGTAGGTAAAAATAATAAACAAAATACAAATCTTGTAAAGCCTCAGTTACACCCGAACTTTTATTGAGTATGAAAAAAGTACTTGATATGTCAAACCATAATAACATTGTATTTTGGGCGGCTTGTCTGACAGGGTTTTTTGGTTTCTTACGACCCGATAATTTTCTAGTTAAAGGAACTTTTAACCCAGAGTTCAACTTGCGCAGAATAGATGTCTTGCCTTGCAGCTGGGGTATGCTCTTACGTCTTTAAGTCATCAAAACCCTTCAGTTTCGTTCCAAGCCAATAGAAGTAGTGCTACCTCATTTGTATAGTCATCCACTGTGCCCTGTTACAGCCATGTCTAAGGTGCTTGCCTTGGTAGGAGAACCATTGGATCCCCTTTTTCGGTTATCAGATACTTCATGTTTGACATACACCGTTTTCCTGAATGCCTTTCGTTTTACATTACAACTAATGAAGTTGGACCACCTTAGTTATGGATGCCATTCTTTTCGCCGAGGCGCGGCGACATGGGGTAGCAAAGTAGGCCTTTCAGACGATGACATAAAATTGTAAGGTTATTGGTCAAGTGACTGTTTTTCTCGGTACATAGATTGTGAAATGGATAAACGGCTGAAAGCCATCTCTACCTTCAGTACCCTTTTACCACGTTAATTTTCCCCTCTTTGGGTTTGGGACTTTATATTACTTCAATGCTTGTCATAAGATTGGGGGCATGTATGTAATTGGGGTTTTTTTAGCTTGGGGTACCAAGCTATTAAATATTGCCATATTGTCTTATGTTTTTGTTTTTATACCAAGTAAGGTAAAGTTCAATTTATTTGTAAATTTGTTTTTAGCACGAATGTTTAAATTTGGCGCGCTCCCGCTTGGTCTTGCAGACCCCAAATACCCAGCCTCGTTTCAGTTTGGACCATGCTTTCTCAGTAACTTGCTCATGGCTGCACGCTTTCTTTTTTGCTAGCCTCCCAGTAGCATTGCTAAGGGTGTTGTGTACATGCATAGCCAATTATTAACTGTATTTTGTAGCATATATTATGATTATGTTATGGACTTTATATTACTTCAATGCTTGTCATAAGATTGGGGGAATGTATGTAATTGGGGTTTTTTTTAGCTTGGGGGTACCAAGCTATTAAATATTGCCATATTGTCTTATGTTTTTGTTTTTATACCAAGTAAGGTAAAACACATTTTTGTCTCCTTTTATACCCGTTTCCCCTTTCTCCTGCCCCTTCTCTCCCTTCTCCCGCCCCCTCTCTCCCATGCTCCAAATACCATGTCCAGGCCCTCTGTTATCTTAATAACACGATGAGATGCCTTTTGAGTTGCAGTGGCCAAATTAGTAAAATTACTCTGCTTTCGAGCGATCGTGAATGGCATTCATCATCTGAGATTTTACAACAGAAAATTTAGCTATTTTCAATGTGTAATATTGCATTCACTTTCACAAAAAAATGTTTAATGTGTATATTTAAAGACCAAATATTGAAAAGGTATGGGATAGACATAGTGTTATTGAATTCAGCACAAGAAAATCGCAAAATTAAATGTATTCTAAAAATATATCTAAAGAGCGCAACTTATAAATCAAAGTTTTATAATTAATGGGGTATCAATAAATTGTTATTGAATTCTTGCGCAATAAATTTGCAAAATATATTCTTTTCTGAAAACATTTATCGCAAGTGTTCATCTATGTACTAATAAAACAAAGGTATCATCCTCTTTGTGTCCTAACTATAACTGATAAATCTATTCGTCTAAAATAATTAAGCATTGAAATAATGTCACATCTCAACATTTTTACATAAGTAACTAGGGTAGGTATATTTCTTGCAGCAAACACAAAAATTAAAACAACACGTTATAAATTTCATGCGATCAAATTTAAATAATGACGTAATACATTAAAATGATGAATCCGATGATGATATTGTACATCTATATTTGTAAATACCTATTTGAGTGTTTGAAAGATAATTTCCTTTTAATATTTTGGTTTTTATCAAATTATCCAGGAAATTAGAGATACGACTTATTGATATACAGCTGTCTTATGAAAATGAAATACTCTTTATTATTAAAAACATACTGTTTGTTAGTTTGTTTACAAGTTAAAACATCATATATCTACAATTCGAAGCATTTGTTTAGATTACCTTATCGGGAACGCTCAAGGCCGGATATGTGATAGCCGAGGATGTATATGAACTGACACAATTGAAGAGCTATCAAACCAGAATGACCAAGTGTTTATATATATTAAAATAATGAACATGACACCAGAAGAGCCACGTGCGTGATTATCACGATATACTGGAGTGAAGAGACACGGTCACACTTCCTCCTGATGTTACATATTGACATACAGATATTTTAACATATATAGAACAGAATTGTATGATTTAAAGGAACTTGAACTTGGACGATTATATAGAGTTTTTATGCCCCACCTACGATAGTAGAGGGGCATTATGTTTTCTGGTCTGTGGCTCCGTTCGTTCGTTCGTTCGTTCGTTCGTCCGTCCGTTCGTTCGTTCGTCCGCAGGTTAAAGTTTTTGGTCAAGGTAGTTTTTGATGAAGCTGAAGTCCAATCAACTACAAACTTAGTACACTTGTTGCTTATGATATGATCTTTCTAATTTTAAAGCCAAATTAGACTTTTGATCCCAATTTCACGGTCAACTGAACATAGAAAATGAAAATGGGAGTTTCAGGTTAAAGTTTTTGGTCAAGGTAGTTTTTGATGAAGCTGAAGTCCAATCAACTTGAAACTTAAACAGTCTCCGGGAAAAGTTTGCAATTCCGCTGAGTCCAAAAGTAGTCACCTTAATTTTTGGAGTTAAGTCAAAACAAAGTTGATAACTTGGTTGGTATTGGTTCCCTGATATTTGTTCTAAAAAATTTTGGCTCTAGCACCACTGTTGAAAAAGTTATGCCCCTTTTTTCAACAATTTCCTCAGAGGAAAAGTACTTTTCCTCAAGGGAAATCAAATTTCCCTGAAGGAAAAAGATTTTTCCTCAAGGGAAATTGTTTTTTCCTCAAGGGAAAAAGATTTCCCTTAGGGAATTTGCTGCATAATTATTTCCTTTGAGGAAATTCTTTTTCCTTTGAGGAAATTTGCAGCTTCAAATTTTCTTCAAGGAAATTTGCAGCTTAAAATTTCCTTTGAGGAAATACTTTTTCCTGTGAGGAAATTTGTAGCTTCAAATTTTTTCCTTGGAGGAAATACTTTTTCCTGTGAGGAAATTTTTGACAAACACTTTTCCTTGGAGGAAAATTCAAGACAACAAATTTCCTCTGAGGAAATCATTGTTCTTCAAATTTCCTCAAGGGAAATTTCTGAACATCAAATTTCCCTTAAGGAAATGTTTTTCCTCTATGGAAATCTCATAACAGTACAAACAGTATTAATATATTTTCTGCTAGACTGAATTATCGATACAAAAGATAATTAAAACTTTTATACTGTAATACAAATTTTCATGGTGAGTATTTAACATACAAAAACAAAAGGCTGAATGTTTAGCATGTTTAAGACAATACAATAATAAGCAAAACGCTATAAATAGCATACCATTTGTGATGTTATTAATATTGTGCTCATATTTGAATATTAAATAAAATAAACACTTTTCATGTCAAATTAACTTGTCTTCTGTTACAGCTGCTGTGTATTCAATCCCCTACATAACAGTTCAGTGCATAAATAATTCAATCCACAAGACATCTTCCTTCAATTTGTTGAATAAATTTTGGCAACATGTTCTTCAAACATCTTCTTTGTATATTTGATATCATGGAGCCATGTACATGAATGGATAAAGCAGGTTTTTATTTCGACAACAAACATGGCAAAGACACTATTATTTTTCTTAATTTCTCCATAATCCATCAGTGAATATGAATGTAGGTTGTTACATTTTACACAATTGTGTTCTTTGATAGTACTCCATTTTGTTTATAGCAATTTTGTAGGATTTTTTTCTATTTCTTTTTCCAGAAAACACACAGTCGAGTTCATTTCACATTAGTAATCCAATTAGTACATTATGTAGAAAAGTATTAACAATTAAAATTCCTCTTCAGTATAGACCTGCAGGACCTGTTGATGATCATAAAAACCAAGATATCTGACCTATAACTACACAAAATAAAAAAAAAATGTTATAAATTGAGAAAAAAACAGCAATATAAATAAGCTTATTTTATCATGTTTTAATGAACATTTTGAGAAACTTTCATTTGATATTCTTACTTGTCATGCTTATGAGTTCTCTTATTTCAGTGCTTTGTGTCCAAGATTTAATATTCTTTGTTTAGTGCCTTGCAGTGATATTTAAAGTTGAGCCACTTGCAATAGTTGTTATAGAATGTTCATATGTTGTGTTAATATTTGAACCACTGTCCTATATTATGGTCAGGTTGAGTGCGATCCATTTTAACTATAGATGCGATGAATTATCACTGATAGTGCAGTCATTTCTGATGTGGAATTTTCGAAGATGCGAGGAATTTTTATTGTAGAATTATGTGATAAATGCACTTGAAACAAAGGAAAAAACTTAGTTGATGACTTTAGAATTTATGATAAATGTATTTTCAAATTGAGATACAAACTCCTCATTCATTCTTTATCAAATATATAGCTTTTCAAACTTGTAACAAAAACGCTTCTCAAAATGTCATATTGTATTCTTCAAATTACGTTTTTCCTTGATTTAAAAAAAGAATTAAAAGATATTTACTGTATTTTTTTTTAAGTCAAAGATTGATATGGCGGAGTTTAAGTGCAGTCTGTGTAAAATAGAGACGAGTACATTTGAGGACGTTATCTTCCACGTAATAAATACACTTGCGAACAGAGAAATATGCATCTTGAAACGCAATGTTGACAGAAAAGCTTATATAAGATTAACTTTCCCAGTTGTACCCTCAACTGCTTCAATTTCCATATTCTGAAAAAGACAGTTTTGGTAGAATAAATGTTCTTGACTCGATTGTTGCTAGCATGATTTTTACTGTTTAAGGTGAAACGGTATGTGACATAAATTATCCACAGTCATTAAAATATGAAATGTAAGGTGTGTGGGCGAACTTTTTTGTTTGCATTGGTACGTGAAGTAGAGCACCCTTGATACAAAAAAAAATATATCCGTAATGGACAGCTCGATACCAGAGGAGGATTTAGGGGACAGGGGTTGCCCCCTTTTTGGGAAAACATTTGGTTTCTTTTATATGAAATCACTGGAGTTGGTCCCCTCTGAGGCAGTCATTGGACCCCTACTTATAAAAAAATCTAGATCCGCGAGTGGATACTACCACAGAGGTCAAACAATGCACATTTGGGTAAATGTACACGACATGCATGCTACAATTCATGTTTGATGATCTTAGACCCTTTGGACCTCTATGTGGGCTATTACGGTAACTTGTTAAAAAATCCCCAAACTGGATACAAGGTTAGATTCAGCATGTCAAAGAACCCCAAATATCCATAAGGTCTTTTGTCTATAAATTTGGAGACCACAAACTTGAAAAAGGGACCAAAAATATAAAAATGCATGCATGGGATACATTTGTTATTGAAGGCATGACTGTAACAATAGGATGGAGATAAAAAAAAATATCTTATTCTGGGGTCTCAAGGGGGGTCTGATCCCTGATCCCGCTTACTGCCTTGTCAGATTCCCGTATCCCGCTTATACTATGCAGTTCTCATTTTTTTGAAATTTTCCGTGTCCCGCTATACTTTATTTCTCGTTTTCACGACACAATCATTTGACTTTCACGTGTCACGCTTACAAAAAATCGGCTTACCCCAACGCGACCCACTATTCTGCTCTTTTCTGACTCATATTAAGCCCATTATAAATATATTAAAAAAGTTTGTTTTTTATCCCTTTTTATCCCGTCTCGTTTCGGTTTGAGCCACAGATAGATATGATGTCATATGTGACAATGAGACAACTCTCCATCTGAGTCACAATTTATAAAAGTATACCTTTATACGTCAAAATACGGTCTTCAACATGGAGTCTTGGCTCACACCGAACAGCAATTAAGTTATAAAGGGCACCAGTGTAAAACCTTTTAAACGGGAAAACCAACAATTCAATCTATATCAAGATGTACGTAATTAGTGGTGAAGTGTCATGGAAATGGATAAAAAAAAATAAGGATATGGAAATGGATAAAAAAAATAAGGATATGGAAATGGATAAAAAAAACCAAGGATAAAGATCCCTATACGATTTATGAGAAATTAAATGGAATACATTTGAAATAAATGTTATTTCTATTGAATTTATTTAGAGTGTTTTAAAACCAAACTTTCCTCCGTAAGTTAAATTTTATCAAATCCGTCTCTTACTCTATCTATTGTTTGAGCAAGTTGGCTAAATTAAGGCTTTACAGCTAATTTCCTAATGCATGTAAAGCAAAACTTTGGTTGACTTGCTTGCTAAGTTTGTATAATTGTTTATACAAACTTTGTAAATAAGATTGACATCTTTAAACAATATGTATCGGCATAGTTTAACCTGTATTTATATGATTATTATATTTGAATTAAATTGGGTGTTATCATAATGATTGTACAAAAAAAACAAAGCATGCACGCTAACTGAAGTCTAGCTTTACATGCTTAAAAAAATACGCTGTAATAGATAAAAAATAAATATATCATACAGTGGAAATGCCCCGCATATACAATAATAATGAATCGCTCTACAGTAAAAATGAAAAAAATAGTATCATTATTCGACAGTAAACATGACTCGCATAAAGAAAGCATCATAGTGGAATCCGGTTCAATATGAAGAAACTGAATGACAAAACCTATTCTACGTTATACAACTTTAATAATTGTGTTGAAATGAATATTATTTCTGCAACAACATCTTACCTGTTAGTTGTAAAACACCTGCACGATCTGTTCGTGAAATGTCCTAAATATTCAGCTATTTTGGTATATATTTCACAGCTATTTGGATTTAGGCGCGAAAAAACCCCGTTCGCATCTCTTACTTTGTTTTATTAGTATTATGTGTTTCTTAACATATACTTTTAAACTAATTTTCTTTATTTTCTTCAAAAATAAAAAAAAGGCGTCTGTTTATATATCATTCTACATCAAAAATTTCTGGCATATACAGTAAAAATGATATTTTAGGATCCGCACTTTACATACACTGGTAATTGATAATATTGTTATATCGTATTGTTTAATACATTTCTATTTATAACTTTAACCGTGTCAAACTCTTACTACAATTACGGGATAGGATTGAAATACATTACGGACATAATAATTTTTATTAAACTTACAAGTGCTTGCAAGGATTGAGGAAAACATAAAAAGAAAAATTAGAAAGACAGAGGAAAAACTAAGAGAAGATTCCGAGCGGAGAGACCAGATGAAGAAAGAAGACCATGATGCTAACATAGTTGTAAACAGCAAAGACGTTACCGCCGTTGTGGTAGACGTTCTTCTAATTGTTTCTGTGTAAATACTTATTGTATATAATAAAATAAATATCTTCTGTTTGTGTATATATATCTTTCTTATCTATCAAACAAATGTTCATCCATCTTTAGTGAGCAATAAGTACAGTCCAAGAAGATGTGCATACGCATACTTGACTGTACAAAAACTTGTTGATTTACTCGCTAATCTTCTCGCTAGAAATATTGTTTTGATAGTGGGTAGAGTAAACCCAAAGAGCCGATAAAAGTCTCCCACATCGGTCTATGAACATTTTTAACAATGGACACTCTCCAAAATTGAAGACTAGAATGAAATTCCTGACAAAAATCTCTTTTTTATTGATCTTGTATTGCTGATTATTTTGTTTGTCAGTTTACAGTTTCTCTCTTGCTTATTTAGTTTTTGCCCAAAATACAAAAAAAGAGAGTAAAAATTGTCATTCACTCCTACAAGAAGTCGTCTGAGAGTTTTTGGCGTAAATAGACACTTGATGTATAAAGTCAAAGCCCTGACCACATGCACACCTTCAATATATGTTCAAACAGCAGCAAAAAGAAAACTTCCTAGCATTTAAACTGTAGGAGGAGTTATCTAGAATAGCTTTGCACCTCTTATGCAAGTATGTACTCCAAAAATGACAAAGTTCAACTACAATGTATCTCCCAAAAGAGCAAATATCAATAAAATAAAAACCCTGACCACATGCACACCTTCTAAATATGAGCTAACAGCCAGCAAAGTAAAAACATCCTAGAATTCAAACTGTAGGAGGAGTTATCTGGAATAGCTATATACCAATAATGAATTAGCATGGCCTTATCTAAATTTTCGGGGTGTAAAAACAACATCACCTTAAAAATGATGATGTGATATAATGTTGTAATAAGTTTTTTTTTATAGGTACAGCCAAACTTCCAAACGAAATCGTTGTATTCATATAAGAAATTAGGAATGGTTTTAAATAATTGGTGGTAACTAAATTCCTGGACTAAAAATTCATCAGTGATACATTGATTACTTTTATTGAAATTTAAAACGTCACTCCATGCATGGGCATGGAGAACAAGTTGGGATATATCAACAATGTAAGATGGACCCAAAGGAACATCAAATTCCAAAAAAAAAAATTAACAACATTGAAATATCTAAATATCAATGTATAACAGATTTGAAATATATTAGTTGCTGTACAAATACAGATGACAAGAAAATTAACAATAACACTCAGTTCTACCCTCCAGGCTTATCAAATGACCAATTTGATAGTATAACAATAAGAATACAAAAATAAAAGTACAAATTGTCTCCCTTTTATGTTTATTTAAGGAATGACTAATACTTTTTTCTACTATGAAGAAATAACATAAAAAATGTGGTGCAAACTGAATAACCCGCGTTGCGAGTTATTTAAAAGTATGCATCAAATTTTTTAGGTTATTTCGAATAGGCAGAAAAAATATTAGTCATTCCTTATAATTTAATTCTAAATTCCATTTTAAGGAGTAAATCAGGAAAAAAACGGTGAGAACGTCACGGTCACATGGCAAAATTATGTCTATGAGCTGATAGACAAAAAACTTTTAGCCAATCAGAAGACGTTTTACATCCAAATTAAATGATATAGTAATATTAAATTTAAAGATTATATTTCAATAAGTGATCCATTCCACTGTATTAAATAGATAAAGAAAATAGATGTCATTCATGACAATTCTTTAAAACCAATTATGGAACAACTCTTAGTTGCACATGTATTGGATTTGGTTTCGTATGGTTAAATATGTATTTATACTACAATCTTTCAATTTGACAAGTCAAAATGTGTTGATTGTTTAAATCTATGTGATATACAGTCACTGACTGTTCATAGCATTATTCCACGAATACAGCTTTAAAATTTAAATTTAAATGTAAACACTTCTGTGAGGGGAACACAACATAAACTCATTTCTCATACAAAAATTTAACATAACATATTGTTCTCAATCATATTTGTTAATTAAATAGTAAAAATTAGAATGTTCCTATTGATATTAGTCGCACTCACTTATCTGAATGACTTTAGCAACCCAAATTCATAAATCTAAACAATTTTACTCCGCCAAAGTAAAAGCTTTTTTTTTTTATGGGGAATCATTAAAAGCTGTTTCAAAATAATTTATAAAAAACGAAAGGATAACAATAAACTGGTTTAAAATGGTTTCAGATTGCAGTATAAAGACAGCAACAGTGTATATTCAAAATATAAATATATGGATTTTACACGAATAGTTGTGAATGCTTAGGATAGAAAAAGAAATTTGGAAATAAGAAAAACCTGTATTTTACTTCAAAATTGACTTACTTTTTTTGCATTTAACATTAAAATGACTGCAGCAATTCCAGGTTCAAGGAAGACATTTACAAATTTTTCAAGATAACAAAAGTAATATAAAACAGAAACGTTAGATCTATTCAACAAATGCTTGTATATTGAAACTAAGTTGACTTGCTTTCTTTGTTTGTTTGAATGTTTGCGCTAGCATTGTAATTAACATTGACATCTGACATCAAAATATATAGTATATAAAAAAGAAGATGTGGTATGATTGCCAATGAGACAACTATCCACAAAAGACCAAAATGACACAAACATTAACAACTATAGGTCACCGTACGGCCTTCAACAATGAGCAAAGCCCATACCGCATAGTCAGCTTTAAAAGGCCCCGATAAGACAATGTAAAACAATTCAAACGAGAAAACTAACGGCCTTATATATGTAAAAAATGAACGAAAAACAAATATGTAACACATAAACAAACGACAACTACTGAATTACAGGGTTGATTTTTAGCCCTTGATTTGATTGTACACAGAGTAATATCATACCTTGGAACTTCATTGGAAAATAACTGCATATTACAGATCCTTTGTTATCATTTTATGAAGCAATCAATAGGGTTACCCTTCAGATATATTGGAAATATGAAAAGAAATTTGTTGAAAATAAACATGTTTTTAAATTTTTCTGTATAGGATACGTTAGCTTTAAGGTTTAAAATGTAGTAATACAAGAATTGATATCAATTTACTAAAGAAAATCACACAATAAAAATCTTTAATTAAACTTCAAGGACAACACAAACAAACTGCAATAAAAATCATATTGCAAAGTGAACATACAGTATCAAAGTCCTAGGTATTATATTATAAAACAAACCAAATCAAGTCAACCACAGTTTTGATTTACAAGCTTTTGAAGTACATCCAGTATAAATTCTTTTTTTGTTTTTTACTTAAAATAAATGTTGGCAGGTTAATAAGGAATTTACGTTTATGGGCATAGATCATTAACGATTAAATGTTCATTTTTTATATATATTCATCTACATTTACAATGTCAAGAAAAGAATATTATTAATCTTAAACATTTTGCAGTTTGATACTGTGATTGAGAAAAAAAAACTTACATTATATCATTCCAATCAAAAACACTATTTAAAATGCCAAAATTACAAAAATTACTGCCAACATTTTCTGAAAGCAGTGGAAGATCGCAATTTAATTTTGAGGCCAATATATTGAGACACTCTGAGAATTAAATGTACAAATAAAAGAAATAGACTGTTTTGAAAGACTAAATGTCACAATCTAAAAGTTTACCTATATTACTTGTCATATAACTTTCCAATTATCTTTTAAAACAGTAATACCCACTGCACTATCGTTTTGTTTTTAAATTTTTAAATTTTTTCTATTCACTCATACATATGCATATTTGTATAGTCTCAGTGAGCCACTTATGCTTGTTAAGGTAGTTTGTGAGTATTTCAAAATAAATTAAACAACAAAACAAAACAAAACACTATCAGTACAGATTTTTATTAAATAATCAAAATTTGACGCAGGGATGCAATTAGTTGGAGCATTTTATTTAAATGAACATCATAATATAAAATTAGTTAGTTACTATGAAGGTTTTTTAGTGATTCATAATTGTTTAGCATACTAACGTACTTACTACTGTATTTAGGGGAGGAGAATCAGATAATTGGAATTTATAAAGGGATCAAAAGTAGATATTTTTGTTTTATGTTAAAGTAAGAAAAAAGTATGCTGGTTCCATTTATTTGTTTAATTTAAAAAAAAAACCATTTTAAAAGAGATCTTCTCATGTTTCCTGTAAAACTCCTTATAAAATATTTTATTTTTCACAACATGTAGTTAAAAAACAAGCTCTGTGACATAGCATTTGTATCACATTTTGAACATATCATGAACTTGAATACATTTTTTTTATAGTTTGAAAAGGTCTGCTGTCTTTTGTTTATACCCCATACAACCTTAATACAGCTAGTGACAGTAGTCATTGTCAAATACTAAATTTTGAAAAAAATAATCTATCTTTTATTTTATCCTACCGTATTTCTATTTACTCTTCAAATTGTAATTTGAGAAGAAATTTTAAAATCATTTTTTTATGTAATTCCGAAATTTGTTTTACGTTTACATTTTCAACTACAGATACATCTTGGACAGGAACTTGTTGTGTGTCTTGTTCTTGCTCTTCTTGTGATCCAGTTTCAGTTGCCTCTTTCAGTTTTTGCTGGCAAAAGTTTAGCAGCTCCTCAGAACAAATTTCCTTTTACACTTTTCATCTAAAGTAAAAAAAAAAAAGGAGTATCCTTTAAATCCTTTAAAACTGATTCATAGTTATGCAGGAATACTGATGCCATATTGATTTTATTCAAATACAATGATTGGGATTTAAAAATTAAATTTGCCCACATCAGTTTTAAATTGCAGAATAAATACAATGTTTGTACATTGTATAAAAATATAGATTTGTTTCAAGTGATTACAGCTGGCCTCACTTTTTTTTTAAATTATCTAATACAACTTACAAAATAATTAAATAAAATTTTATTTATAAAAATTATGAAACTTTCATTTATTATCCTATGATATAAAAATATTACCAAAATTTAATTAAAGAAAAATTTATGGATCAATGGATGGCAAATTAAATGCATATTTAGGAAGAAAATATGAAATATGAGAATAAACCCTGCTTTGTACTAGAACAACACGCTGAGCTGAATTTTAAACGTGCTATTTCACAAGATAACAGTCCAATGGAAGACATGGCAATCTACCATAACACATTATTCTGATTTTGATCTAACCAGTCTTTGCTCTCACTCCTATATGAGGCAAAAAGCAGCAAATACCAATTTTCAAGTCTTTGGTTTGGTCCAGATGGAGCTAACTAATTTGAAATAAAGACTTTCATGCACATTTCACCTATATGACATATAAAAGAAGCTAGATACTTCTTTAATAATACTCCACACTTAATGTGTTTAAGGTTTGTGTTTAAAGTTTTAGATTCAGAATAAAATTTTAAAAATACAGCCCGTAACAGAGAAGTGATCGAATTGGTGTTTCTTTACCGCGTCAAAATTAGCTACGCTATCGACAAACTTAATTGAGTAGTGACCGAACTATTGGTACTTTAACGTTAAAAAGATTGACAATGCTGACAAACTTTCATGTGTTGATAATCAAGTTTAATACCGATAATATTTAAAATAATTATAATAATACGAAACAAAATATGTCCATGCACCATTTCGATTGAGCGAAAAGTAGTCATTTCTTCAAAGTCAGAACAGAAAAAAAAAGATTTATGGAAGGACGTCTTGATAGTATTATTTCCTTTACAATTTTACCAAAAACTAAAAGAAATATACTGGTAAACAATTAAAAGGGTGTTTGATAGGAATGAAGTCTTTTATTTTTTCGGACTGCAATGTGTACCGTATGTGTGATGGATTTGAATTCAATCAATAACTTTGAAATGTTTTCTCATATGTATACACAAAAAGGAGGACTGGTATTTGTACTTCTGTTAGAATATGTCTTCGTGGTGATACTGTTGGTGAGTAAACCTCCACCAACATGCAGTGGCGTACATAAGATAAACATGAGCCCGTGCAGTACAAACACATTAGCTGTTGTTCTTGTCGTAGAGATTTATTACACAAATAGTTATTTTTTTTATTAATATCTATTCCTTACACATGGTGGCAATTTTGTTAATATACGTTTTCAAATACGGTTGATGTAAGAGCATCAATAATTATCAGAATAAAACAATATTGCCAATCACTTAAGAAAAACGATGGTGTAGGCGTGGGTTATCTGGCAAACAAATCTTTATAAGGAGGCAAAATTGAGGGGGCTTTTTTAAACTTAAAAAAAACACGATTCCAGGAAAGACATTCCTCCTTTGCATTCAATCTTTTACTGAGTCGGACTAATAAAAGTTTATTATTCTTTTCTCCAATATATTTTATTGTTTTTTCTCCAATATATTTTATTGTTAGCGGAACCATAGCAAATAAGTCTAAGAAACCAAAAGACATTTATCAACCGTTTCTGTACCTTAAAAGTTTTCGCTTGTAATTCTAAAATAACTAAGTTCAAATGGCATGGCATGTCTTGTTGAGATTTTTGTCACAAACACAATTAATTCTATGATACTCTTAGTCACAGAATCAGCTCTGTTGTCCTTTGATTGAACCTGTAGCCGTTTTTGATTTATTATTGTTTTATAATTTGCAAAATGTCTTACTTCCGTTCAAACAAAACGGAAAACAGGAACAGAGAAGAAATAATTGGATTTTTTTATGAAGTAATTTGTCATCTGATATTTATCTGTCTATATATGATATTAAAAAGATCAATATATATTCAATAAAGCCTATTATGTTGTTGAAAAATGTCATTTTATTGATATTTATTAACGAAACCCTTCTGAATATTCTCATTTAATATTTTAACTAATCCAAATTCTGCTCTTCTGTCAAAATTCCTAATACTACTTACTGTTCAACAAAAAAGTATCATTGTAATTTAAATTAGTTTTTTCCGGGCCAGATCTTAAATGCAATAATCAAAGACACGAAAAATACAAAGCAGAAATAAGAACCGAAAAACAATTAGGAAAATCTCCTAATATTTAGACACTATCATTTATAGTTTATATCAACACTATTTGAATCAGGTTTTCAAAAAACTTATCTGATAAAAAGAAATTAAAGGATAACGCAAATCTGATAAAACAAAATCATACATTTAATCGAACAAATATGTTGTTTGCTTAGATAGTCTATTTCCTTTAGTGTAATATGCTAACGGGCACTGTTGTGATAAAAAGAGTACAGTTGCAGAGAGTAATTTTTTTAAGTTTTAATAAAACTAATGAAAAAAAATCAACATCCTTATATGTTTTGGACGACTAGAAAAACTTGTATGTGCATGGAATTGTTAATACGTGTATATGGAAACAGATGTCCAAGCTTATGGACTTCTAAAAGTATGGAACGCCATTGGAGCCAAATAACGGTTATTAGGGTCCGCCCGTCAAAAGACGGGTACCGCATGGTAAGGGTTAACAAACTTTAAAAAAATAAAATATTTTTTAAGCGTTTTTGAACTAATCCTTGTATCTAGAGGCCTTACTGACCCGTTCTGACCCATAATAAGAAGAAAACACATCCAAATTTGAGCTAAAACTGAAAAAAAAAATGGTTTCTTTTACCAAGGTCCTTAACCCTTACCATGCGGAATTGTTTTTAGAAAATGTCTAATTTTCGTTTATTTGCAAAAATAAGCAAATTATATGCAAATGAGCTGAGCCCTGTTGCTATAGCATATTGATTTCTTTAAATCTAATATAGGTGATCACGGGGTGGGGTGGTCGGGGTGAGGAGGCGGATTTTTTTTGGCGGGAATTTGTCCCAAAGTGGGTCAACAGGTGCAAAAAGCGTCAATTTTGCCGATTTTTCACCCCTTCTCTTGACCCAGAAGACCCAGGGTTGCTGGTGAAGGTATCCAGCTGTAGCCTGCGTGTAGAGTGAACCCTAGTGAACAAATTGACCCCAACAGTTGTTAGGTCAGAGTGAATCTGATCTTGATTCATCAGTCTACAGAAGGTCATTTGGGCCCAAAATACCGAATTTCACGATTTTTGCCGATTTTTGACTTCGAATGAACCCAAAACCGGAAGTAGTTGTTTCCTATGCGTATTTCAATAATACTAATGATCAGTAGTTATATGGCTGTGGGTTTGCACTATCTTTGCCAGTTTTATGCCTCTGAACTTCTTGTGTAAGATACAGATGTGAAGCCTACTCCTCCAGAAAACCGAGTTTAAGCGAATTTCAATTTTCCAAGTCCGTATTTGTGCTCAAAATGCTATTATACATGAGAAACGTGAATATGGATAGCCTCAGGTTGACGGAACATGCATAACTTTTAAAATAAGTATCATAAAGTGGACTTCTAAAAGTATGGAACGCCATTGGAGCCAAATAACGGTTATTAGGGTCCGCCCGTCAAGAGACGGGTACCGCATGGTAAGGGTTAAGAATCTGAACACTTTTTGAACCACTTCTGGAACGCGTAACAGTGTTCTAAATATTAACATTGGTGTTCCAGTTTTTAATAGTATGTGTGCATCTTTCGAACGCTATGTGTGCTATTCTTGAACGGATAGTGTGTACTCCTTGAACGCCGAGTGTTTGAATCTGGAACGCGTAACAGTGTTCTAAATATCAACTTTGGTGTTCCAGTTTTTAACATCATGTGTGCATACTTCGAACGCTTTGTGTGTTATTCTTGATCGGATAGTGTGTACTCCTTGAACGCCTAGTGTTTGAATCTGGAACATGACCTTGTGAGCAAAATTGTATGCCGTTACGCGTTCCAAGCCTTGTAACACTTCTGGAACGCTCGGACTGTGCTCCAGAAGTATGTGTTAATATCCAGAACACATAGTGTATACATGTATTAGTGGAACACAATTTTACATGTTCCAGAAAAAAGTGTTCTATTCTCTGAAACATTATTGTGGTCTTGTAAAACAAATAATTAAATTGATTAAAAACATCTTTAATTGATTAAAAGAGGCAAAATTAAAAAAAAAAGTACAATACAATGTGAAATATTGAAGCAACTTTAAAATGACAAGTTAGACAATTTAAAAATATAACATTTGTAATTTGCAAAAATTAATGTGTCCAAATATTTAACCATAAACAAATTGTTCGTCATATTTAAAATTAGTATGTAACAACAAAGTTTAGTGACTTATGAACACAGTTTAACTCATCGTTTGCAACTTCTCAAGTCAAGCACTGTCCTGAATTACAAAATACTTATGTCAATGACTCGTTTATCACCAATATTTTCGATGATCCACAGCTTTCATAGCACTCAGATAGTCAATATCAAACATAAAATACCCTGTGTACAGCTTTCATAGCACTCAGATAGTCAATATAAAACATAAAATACCCTGTGTATATGCTGCTACTAGTCGAGTCGGTGTTCATGTAACACTGCTACCTTAGGTACTTTTGAACATGATTTGAGTCGTCTAAAACTGATTTTGAGCTGCCATTTTTTTTTAGAACATTCGTCTTTTGAGCTGCCATTTTTTAGAACATTCGTCTCCTTGGGTTATAACTACTCTTTAACCTTGTTATCCATCAACTGTGAGTTCTAAAATATGAAATATAAAGTGTATGAGTAAACAAATTATGGATCATGTCGATATTCCTTAAGAATTAGAATTAAACTCTTATTTCGTTTATTTAATTCCATTATACTTGTCAGCATTATTAGATAAGATACATTTGTTAAAGAGTGGTATACATGCAAGTATATGGGCTCTTGTGTTCTATAGCTTTTAAAAAAAGATGGTAGGAAGTGTCCAGCAAATGCTCATACAGTAGGTGTTTTAGGCAAAACTTTGTCGTTAGACTTGTCACTAAACTAACTGCTCACATTTCTAGAAACTAACTACCTTGCCTCTTTCTTTTTTTTTAAAGATATGTAGTATTTTCACTTATGATCTGTATACGGTAATTCCAATTTAAATTGATGTTATTATATCGAATTTAGCTCAAATAGTTTTCTGATTATAATGTACACCAGTGAATGGTGCACATTTTATTGATAAATCTGCAATAACAAAACTTGTAAGAAGTCAATGGGCACTCCTAAAATTCTTAAACTTACATATGAAAGTACTTTTATGGTGCAGGATAAGTAGTCATCTCTTGAACTGCGAAATTTTCTCTTCATTCTCGGCGAGGTATGCACGAACAATTACCCCTTAGTACTGTAGATGTGTTTGTACCCTATAAAAGTAACATAACAATACATAACAATACATGGTCAATACATGTATGAACGGTGGACATTTGCTAAAATGAATTACTAAGATTTAAGTATTTAAGAATGAGAAAGCTATTAATATAACATATACATAAGAAATTTAAAATTAGTGTTGCAGTATGCCTTTTTACAAACTTCTGTCTTGACATTGGAACATATGGTGTTCAGAGAAAACGATTAGCTGGAACGTTTCATGTTCGAAACTAGAACACATTTACAATAGCAACGATATCATTAAACATTTACGTATAAATTTACATTGGTTATTTTTTTTTATAGCATGATCATCTAAATATATTCTCTCAACGAACCTCCTACTTTTTAAATCGAATTATGGCATAACAGCACCGTTATGTGTTGACACAAAATGTTCTACTTCCATTTATACTTCAGTGTGTCCTGTGAAAGTAGAAATTTGTTGATTTAATACTAAAAAAAATGTGTGATAAATATAGATAATTAAACATACCTATTAAATCAAGCTTTGCTGTAATTTTCTTCAGTGACGCTTCTTCAATCACGATCAAAAACCAAACGTCCGGTACATTAAATACGTCACGCGCTGTTATGTACGCGGGCATGTTTCGAACACATGGCGTTCGGCGGGAAATGGTAAATTTGAACGCATCATGTTCGACGCCAGAACGCTTTTACAATAGCAACGTTTTCATGAGCATTTACGCATTTACATTGTAAAAAAATGTACCCAAAGAACTTAAGTCCTTTAGAAAGAAGATTTATGCTAAAAATCAATCATTTGCACGCTTATATAAATACGCTCTTTCATTTTTTTTTTACCAAACTATAATTTGCTTATGTTGATACAGCTAAAATACATTAATAGTGCGAATCACCCTTATTCATCGTCTGTTTGACTCTGAAGCGATGAAATATTTGTTCACTCCCCATTACAATATTAGAACATTTCTAGTGTTCAATTTAGAACACTTGTCTTGAACATGTGCGTTCAAAGACTGAACACAATGTGTTATAGTTTTTAACGCTGGCGTTCAATGTGGAACACGAATGTTAATAACTGAACATATTGTGTTTAAAAATGGAACGCGTCTAGACGCGTCAGGCGTCCGCAATATTTGCAGTGTACGAAGCGCAAGTTTTGAAATATCTGATGGTTCATGTATGCATAGCAAATTGTTAACCCTGTAAACCTTTCTGTTCCCGTTCTTTTGAGACCGTATGATAAACTTTTATTACCTTATTATTTTCTTGTTTTACTTTATATTTCGAGATAACTAGTATTTATTTACTGTTCTAAACATTGAGATTTCCGTACTTTACCTCGATATCAAATAAAGTCTGAAACGACCCGTGTGAAAACAATTTCCAAAGGAGTCCCTGCAGCAGAAAAAGTGTCCATTTTAAACGTTAAATATCTTTCTTTTCCTCTATATCATCTTTAACAATGTGATTTGTATCCCTGGTTTTCGATGGGGTTCGTTTTGCTCAGTCGGAATCTTTCGCCTCTCTTATACGCTACTGGTTGCTTGAACCGTTAAATTACTATTTTCGCAATGCAACACCAAGGACAGACTATGAATAAGGTCATATAAATAATTATATCATATCTGCATAAAACTATTGATTATTAAAATGATGTTTTACTTTCTTGACGAGCTAGTTATTGTATGTCCTAGTTTTGCATTAACTGTTCAAATTTAATTACAAAGTCTTATGAAGAATGTTGATATATCATTGAGTCGCAGTTGAGAGATGGAGGGAGCCTCCATCTCTCAACTGCGACTCAATGATATATATCATCTAGTTAGTCTTACTTGTCACTTCATGTAAGGTTTACTTCGTTCTATTGCAAGTTCTATGAATTTTAATCCAAATGTTATCTGGTGCGTTGATTTCAATTTTCTATTTCTTATCTATATTTAGCCCTTTTTAGCTGCCTAATTTGCTTCCGTCGTAGCCGTAGTAAACTTTTTAAAAAATCGTATATCCTTTTAAACCACTTTACGAACTTCAACCGAACTTGAACTTAATGATCCTTAGTGTCACTTATATAAAGGTTATGTATTCTATTTGTACCTGTAAATCAACCAACATGGCAACATTGACTGAACAAATAACATAAAGGTAAACTGCATTAAGTATGTTGTATCTTGAAAACCAAAATATATAGAGAAAACCCGACTAGGGTCAGACATGCTAAGAATTTTAAAATCAACCTACTTCTCTGTTGCATCAAAATTATCAGATGACTTTTTATTGGAGTAATTGCCCTTTTGACTTATTTTCGTGCTTGGATATTACCAAAACAATAATAATAGCTATCTAGTATCATTTTCTTAATGCAGTTTACCTATATTAATCGCAATACAAGATCTTCAAAAATGCCAATATGACCGGAATGACTCCTCTAAAGAGTGGTTTGATAAATGCATGACATTTTAAGATAAAAACATTTCTGTAAACAGGAAGCTGAATATCAAAGAAACCAGAAACTTACCATTATCATACTCATCAAGAAATTATTACTGTCAAATGACGAATTTGTTTGGCAATTTTAGCTTTTCTTTTTATTATCTTGAAAACTAAACTAGATAGATAATAGTAAATAAAGTTAAGAAAAATGATCTACAATACAATTTCTAAAGAAATATCATTAACGGTACCAATTTTACTGCACTAGATGCGCATTTCTGCAGTAAATGTCTCTTCAGTGATGCTAGAGGCAAACATATTTACACTAATACAACGTTTACAATTTGACGAAAGTATTCCTAATCATATTTCAGAAACTAAATAATTTAGATTAGATAAACTCATAAAAATATCATCTGAACGTATGCAGTTAGTCAAGTCCAAAGTAGTGCGGGAGTGGGAGTCGTTAATTGTATTGTTCACAACATATCTAGGTAATTAAAAGGGGTTTATTTCATTCTATTTATAATGCAGTTTGTATTGTAGATTATTAATTGCCATCCCATCAGGTTACAAATGTGCATTCGAAATGAAGTCATGTTATTGGTGTTATACAGTTGTGATATTAGTATAGTAGCAGTAAACAAGAAAAGTGAATATAAATTGAAGCCTTTTTACATGCTAAACATTGAAAAATGTGCCACAAAGATATAATTTTCTAATATATACCGCTTCTTTTTTCATAACGCATTTACAACCCCTCTAAACAGGTGGAGTTTGTTACAAAATATACTACGCCCAATGAGGCGGAGTTTAATATAACAATTAATGAATTGATATGACAATAAGTATCCACCTAAATAGGATAAACCAATAAACAACCAATACACAAGTGTCATAATTTAAGGATCAATTCTGCCATTCATACAAACTAATACCAAAAAACATGTCTGTTTATATATTTGATATAAAATTGTGTTCAGGAGAACAGTTTTTATTAAATAAAAACAGGAACGATGAAAATCTCACTGTTTTTATTTGCTTTGATTTTCGTATTGCGTTTACCGCTTCTTGTGCTTGGACAAGAATGGATAAATCAAACAACAATATCAGATACAACATCTAGAAGTATGGTACAAGTCACTGGTACTGGCGTGTCCGGAAATAATGTAAACGGCACAACAACGTCTGATACAACATCTAGAAGTATATCACAAGTCAATGATGCTGACGTATCCAGAAATACTGCAAACGAAACAACAACGTCTAATACAACATCTAGAAGTATATCGCAGGTCACTGGAACAGACGTGTTCTGGAATAAACTATTTCCTTTAGAGATAACAACCCAGTCAGATCAACCAACGTTTACCTACCCGAACATTTTGGAAGATGAATGTTTTTCATTCGGTGGTTGTAAATTACCAGAATATTTAATTGATTCGTACTGCTACTGTGATGACAAATGTAACTATTACAAAGATTGTTGTGCGAAACACAATTTGACCACGAACATTGTTCTAGATAGATATAAGTGTATACAAATAAATACCCAGAAAAACACAAAAAAAGGAGTTCAGACAATATCGATGTGTTCTTTGAAATATCACAATAATAACATAACAGAAAAATGTCTGGAAAACAATATGATAGAAAATGGTCCACCTGTTGTCGACTATAAGAACGTTGATATTTTCAAAAATATGTACTGTGCAATCTGTAATAATGTTCATGACTATATTCCCTTTGATTTAAAATTTTACAATGCAAAAAGTATTGCCGAGGAAATGGACCAATTTCAAAATTTAACAAAAAAGTCAAAGCTGATTTTATTGTTCGCAGATGCTGATTTCGAACTCATACCACCTCCGGGTGTTGAAGTAAGGACATGTGTAGCAGAAATGATAGTAAATAATCATCCTCTTTGTAAGAAGTATGTCAATCCAATAGTGAAAATGGATGGAAGACGTTTTGATGTATACAGGAACTCTTTTTGTATATCAAGAAATGAAAGACAACATGAGTTTTATTGTTTCAAACCTCTCTTGAATTCTATGTGGCAAACTAATGAAGTACGCAGTTTGTCTGTCATTTTCTCCTTCAGAGAACCAAAGTCATATGTAGATGATGTTAACTTCTGCAAAGAATGGTCTATAGAGGTAATTATTAATTTTACAGTGGTTTTTCTCTAATAGTAATTGGCATCACATAATGACGAACTTTGACCAATAAACCTTGAAAATAAGGTAAGGTCTCGATTAAACGTACAACTTATGATATGTATAATTCTATTGACTAAACGGGTGCAAGGCAACTCGGACCGTCTAAAACGACAACTCGAACCGCCAATAAATCAACTCGGGCCGTCTATAATATCAACTCATACAACGTATAAAAGGAGAGTTTTGACTATATAAATGTCTTTATTAGTGTCTATAACGAATGAGTAAACTCGGACGTCTATAATGCCTGTAATGAGTTTGTGTAATTGGGTTATCAATTTCTTAATCTTTTAATAAGAATAATAAAATTTACATTACAAATTGTTAGTTTGATTTAATAATTACGACTTTAGGTAAAATGCAATGAGATTATAATAAACAAATACGACCTTTTATCCGAAAATGATCCATTTCACCTGTAAGCAATTCAATTGATCTCCTTTTGTTGCGATCCGGCAATTGCATCACACTTCTGGTCTAGTTCGTTACGTCCTCGATTTCTGTTGCCTCTTTTGCTCGTTGCTTATCTATCTTATCTAGCTCGCTTATCAAACTGGTTTTTGACTGAATTCTTTAATCTTTTATCTTCCTTTTAAATGAACGCTTTTGATTTCAATTTTAACTGAATGCCGTCGGTCATATCTGCTTATTGTGGTCTCATCCGGAAAAAAGTCCGTGAGCTTAATTAATTTAGTACTAATAGTTTTCACGCAAGGAATACTTGACTTTAAATACTTTTAAATTGTCTCATTCTTTCTGCATCGCGTCGTAGCTTTGAATTTGATTAATCTCGACGGTTGTCACATCCTATTGTCCATGAAAATTGAACATTTTGGCGGAATGTCCAAAACTTCTGCACTTTATCAAAATGAAAATGGTTAATTAACAATTTCTTCACAAAACTTATATAGACAGTTGTCAATATATTGCTTTCTGTACCAAACATAGCCGAGTTAAATGACCTTATGAAATAATGGAGGAATAATTTGCTCCTTAAACTTTTACTTTACCAGTCCGGAAAGACAGCACAATAAACTCAAAATTAAATGTAATTTAATGTAATGATTTAAATCAACAATAAAAATATCTATATTGTGAGGGTATCATCAGCTCAGTAGTCAGTACTTTGGTACTGACATGATTTATAACAAACTATCTAATATTGCCCGTTTAGATTTTGAAATTGTACAGACACTAAGGTTTCAACTCCTTCGGTCAAAGTTTGCCTCAGATGGATTTTGCTATTTTTTAAGTCCTTTTTGGTTTATAGCTCTTCAACTTTTTCGGTCCTTATACATCCTTGACTTTCAAATATTCGGCTTTGAGCGTTCCTGATGAAATTAAATCCAGAAAAGCGCATCGGACGCACGAAATTTATAACGTGTTGTTTTCATTTTTTTATCAGCAGAAGCAATTAAAGGATGAACAGATGCTAAAAAGATACAACAATAGTATCAAAGACCAATTAGTGTCTGTATACAATAAGGAGATGTGGTACGATTGCCATTGAGACAACTATTCAACAAAGTCCAAATTTTGAGACTAATAGTTATGTCTGCAGGTTATGACAAATATTTGTAAACTATTGTCCAAACTGTTTAAGAGAATAAGAAATTGAGAAATGAAAATTATTGGCATCTCCAGTTTCACAATACTATAGTATTAATGTATGGACTTTTTCATATTGGCCCTGTAACATGCCCGAGGTGTTAATAATGGCCAAGGATGGTTGTAATGGCCCTGAGGCAACGCCGAGGGCCATTACAACTGTCCGAGGCCATTATTAATATCAAGGGCATGTTACAGGGCCTATATGAAAAAGTCCATATATTGATACTTTTATTAACCAACTATAAAGGCAACTTCATTCAAGAACAGTCTTTGAGTCTCGGATCCAAAATTATACAGCTATCCACACACTACAACAGGACCAATACAGAAAAGCCCGTTTCATAACATTTCTATTTTAAAAATGGTTTTAATTCTTCGATTAAAAAAAGAGTAAGAATCTTACCGTGAAGAAGATACAGGAATTTCATAGCTGAACTTCAACTTGTCTTTTCACATTCAATTTCGCATGGAATTTTAGTCAAAATTGCGACTTTCAGATGTAATTTCTGATTTCTCATCCAAGTACTTAATTTTATGCTATTAAATTTCATTTCATCTAGCAAATAAAAAGTAGCTGGGAAGAACAAATCAGTCAGTTTAACTATTCGTCTGCATTCTGAGGATTTAACAACGGAAATGAAACAGTGATAATAATCGAAAGTCGTACTCGAAAATTTAAAAGGCTGTGAAATATTTCCGTTTCAAGTCGTTACAAAACAATGTCGATGAACATAATTTAAAACATGTTTTTATGATATTAAGTTTTAAAAAACTAAAAAAAATGTCACACTTATTTAAAGAAATAAATGACATTTTGATTTAATCGATGTCCCGTTTCATCTGTTCATAGTGCATGACTGTGATTTCGTAATGCACGGGTGTGATTTCGTAATGCATGACTGAGATTTCGTAATGCATGGCTTAGATCTCGTTATGACTGGCTGTAGCAATTTCTCCGTTCATAATGACCAGATGTCGAAATTTTCCTTTTATAAAGCATGGGCATTTCTATACATATTGTAGTAAGTTGGTTAATAATATAGAGTTATTAACTGGCTGTTTCTGTATTGGCCCTGTTATAGATTCGAGGTTAGCTGTATTGGCCCCGAGACCCGCAGGGTCGAGAGTCAATACAGCTGACCAAGAATCTTTATCAGGGCCAATACAGAAACACCAGTTCATAACACTTTTATTAAATAATCCAACTTATTCAATATAGAGTTGTTGTTAGTGTTGTATTAAATCCATATATATATAAGGGCCAATATTTTGAAACACATATATTTGTATAAACTGACAAATTGCACAGTTAATATTTTTAATGAAACTAAGCAAATTATACTGAACAAAGATTATATGTTAAATCTAATTTGAAATTCAAAATATAACAAAACATCAACAATTTGATTAACAACTTTACTAAGAACAATTGCCAATTTAAATTTTACTGTTTGTATTGAGATTAAAATTGAATGTTCCACTGCTAATATTTGTCCCATACAATATTCCATTGATTTTACTGATGTCAAATGTTGGCATGTTGAGGTTATTTATTGTCGATTGTTCAGTTATATTCAAAGATGCCCCAGATGAGTTAGACGAAGCAGCAATAGGTCCATCATTAGCATTTACGGACTGTAGTTGAGTATTAACTGCTCTTCTTCTTCTTCTTCTTTCGTTAATCAGCAACGGAAAAATACCATCACGCTGATGCTGTGTCATCAAGTGCAGGTGCTGTACAATTTGTGATCAACAAAACCGAAAAGTAAATAAATATATACAAGTTTAAAATTGTGGTCTGTGCAGGATAAAAACAAGGATGATCTTTACAGCATCACTGTGACTCTGGTCTCAGGATGGAAGTGTGACCAGAGGTTTTTACCCAGATGCTACAACATCTACTGTTGAACTTGTGGTTGTAAACGAATTTTCTAAAGTAGTTGAACTAGGTTCTGTAGGAATTAATAGACTGGAGATGGTGTCATATGCTTTCTCTAGAACTGTTCTAAGTAGAACTGTCAGAATCAGTTCTAGGTAGAACTGTCAGGATCAGTTCTAGGTAGAACTGTCAGGATCAGTTCTAGGGTAGAACTGTCTAAATCAGTTCTAGGTAGAACTGTCCAAATCACTTCTAACTGTAGAACTGTCAGCAGAACTGACTAAATCAGTCAGGACTGTAGAACAGTTCTAAATGACGTCACTGCAGTAAGGGCACTTTAGAATTTAGAAGAAATAAATCACTTCAAATTACTTTGCTATATATTAAATAGCAGATTTTCTATATTTTTTACTGATCAAACGACTTTTATTACGTTACATGTACAAATTAAATATCGAAGTGAATAGAAGGTTATCCAACTCATCGGAGATATATTTTTATAAGATTGCATACGGAAACATCATTGTTTACGTTTCTTCGTTCCCCGTTTTTAACAGTCTCTTCCTAAATAAAACTCTGCATTTAATTCATGGAATTTTAATCGTAATTTACCTTGTTTGCCTTGGATTTAAATTCATTTAAGATTCTGTTTTGACAAATGTTCAAACGAAAATTGTACAGTTGATGAATTATGGGATATATTAATGAAAAAAGTGTTGTACAACGTAAAAAAACTATATATATGTCGTGTACAAGTTGCGTTTTTGTACAGGTTATAACATGTACAAAAATATTGTACGTGTTATAACTTGTATAATGCAAAAATACAAGTTATAACATGTACAAAAGTACCTCATACATGTTATAACCTGTACAAATTATTGCTTAAAAATGGTTTTAACTTGTACAAAATTTAAGATAAATCTTAATGAAGTAAAATGAACATTTAAATTCACCAATGCATAAAGAACAACAATAAATAGGCCATAACGTGTCTCTTTCTGTCGAGGACAATGATCACATAGTTACAGAAATATATGTTTCATCACTTATGTTGGCAAAATGTGTTTTCATGTGATTGAATGTTTTATGTAGTCCATCATGGCTTAAATAAGTGTGACACTATTTACTAAAAGCTTGTATTTCCTCAATGACAATTACATTAGATACTAGTACATGTAACTAAATTCTTCCCAAAATTTTAAGAACGATGCCTAATAATTTTGGGTAATACTCCTCCCTCTCGTTTTATAGCATGCAAAGACTAAAACAATGTCTTATATGCTTACTCTGTAAAATCAAGAGAGAGCTGAAAAAGTTTTCATTGGACTACGTTTCATTATAAATATCTTTGGATCTACTCTTCAACATTTTTGACCTTCAGCATGACTTATGTAAATTCATAACTCAATTTTTTTTATAAACTATAAGATTATTTCATTAGGCGAATGTCATTTTTATGTTTTAAATATATATCCTCTACTTTGAAAGCATGTATTTGTGTCCTTTGGATGTTGTCTGCTCCATGGGCGGGTTGTTATCTTTTAGACAGTCACACATACCCCATTTCAATTTTCAATTGTATTTGTAGACACATCTTCCCTGGCTATCCTCTTCTGTCTTTTAGTGTCAACTAGAATGGAAGTATTTCACTATTGCCTTCAAAGTGGACACTCACATTTATAATTCATCAAATAAAGATATGTCTATAGATAGTCATAAGAGGATCATAAGACACGTCCTAAGATATACATATATCTTATGACAAGTCTTAGGAATGCTCCGTAATACCGACCCCTGGACATTAACTATATTAAAAAAGGACAAAACACACTAACATGAAAGAATAATAAAAAAAGTTATGAAATATTATTGATGTCAATAACATCTGTTGCGATAATAGAAACATATCCTTATTTTTCGATTTTGTACAAGTTAAAACCATTTTTAAGCAATATTTTGTACAGGTTATAACATGTATGAGGTACTTTTGTACATGTTATAACTTGTATTTTTGCATCATACAAGTTATAACATGTACAATATTTTAGTATATGTTATAACCTGTACAAAAACGCAACTTGTACACGACATATACATTTGCACCATCTCGTCAATTTAGCCAGACTTATCCATAACGATTATAAATGATATCTGGGAGTCTGCAACTCAGAAAAATAAACTGGGTCTGAACATGAATGAAACATTTGCCCGGCTGGAAGTTCGGCTACAAACAAAATCATGCCTTTTTCTTACTATTCCAAGAAGAGAACTTCCCATACATGTACTTTTTATTTTATTTTTAAAATAAAGTATATCAGTCATGTGAGTGTTGGATGATGCCATTAAATAGTTTTGTTTAAAAAAAAACCATTACAAACTACTGACTTAAGGTGGTATGGGGAGTCTAAAATAAAAATGATCTGTTTGTTCATACTTTGCCAAAACGTAGTATCTATTGATATATGTTGAAAAATATACTAAAAATGATAGGTCACCGCGCATTTTCTCAAGCTACAGGACGTGACAAAATGACACATTTTGTATGGATTACACAGGAAAAAACACCATTTTGTGATTAGAAACTAAACAAAATGATAGAAATGTTAAATACTTTAAACATGCTTAAGGAAAAGATAGCTTTCAGACAATGCTTTGAGAATATCAAAAGAAATGATAGGGTCACCGTACGTTTTTTCCGGCTAGAATACAAAATAGGAAAATTCCATGTAGAATCCTTCAGAAAATGCACTGTTTAATAGTTATCTCCCCTTAAAATGCCAATTTAAAAAATTCAAAAACAACCAAAAAAGAATCAACATTTACAAAAATATTAATATTTATAAGTTATATTCTTATAAATTGGTTCTTTTAAATGAAAATTCACATTAAATATCTGCATTCCTGCATCTAATTTTGATGACTTGATAGAAAATATGGACCTTTGGTTCACTGTTTTTTACAATCCAAGATGGAGGAAGACACCCATACCACCTTAAACATGTTAAAAAGTCACTTTAGCATGTTTAATGACAGTTCATTAATATGGATACAGAGAGCAAATAACGGCGCGCTAAATTCTTAGATATGGTATAAATACACCTTGTCGCTATTTGTCTGCCATTACTGGATATCACACAGGTTCCCGTAAAATTTTGACGTCATAAAACAAAATATCTGACGCCACAATGGAAAAGTCATTGTTGTATGCTTCAAAAGTTCAAGAGGCCGGGTCAGCCAGGATTAGCGATAAGGTGTATTGTGTTTCAAAGTTGGTGTCATTTTTATCATACGATCCGTCCTCACATAGAAATAATATTGGTTTACCATGTTTACAATGAGGCCATATACATGTATATTTACATGATAAAGTGTAAATAAGTTCAGTTTTGGTTGATGCGGTCAAATAATTTTGTTAAAACAACTCTCACTCAGTCTGATATATCGAAACCACTGAAATTTGTTTACAATTCAATATTTTGAATAAAAAGAGGACTTGCTGATATTCTAAATTGATGTGGAAATTTTTTTGTAGCCAATGTGTTCCAATATTCATTGATATTGCTGTCATTTGAATTATACAATCCATCGTAATATGTATTACTATAAGGGATTTAGTATGCGGCTATATATATATTAAGATTTACATAACAAAGTGTAATTATGGTCAGTTTTGGTTGATGCTGTCACATATGGTCAGTTTTGGTTAATGCTGTCAAATATGGTCAGTTTTGGTTAATGCTGTCAAATATGGTCAGTTTTGGTTAATGCTGTCAAATATGGTCAGTTTTGGTTGATGCGGATAAATAATTTTGTTATATATATATTCATGAATCAGTCTGAGATATCAAAACTACTGAAATTAGTTTACGATTCAAAATTTTGATGAAAAAGAGGACATGCTGGCACTATAAACTGATGTGAGCATAATTTTATTTTCCAATATTGCTTTCATTTATATTAAACAATCCATCCTGATATAAAAATATACGTGATTTACTTTGCGGCTATTAAGATTGACATCATGTACATAATAAAGTGCAAATATGGTCAGTTTTGGTTGATGCGGACAAATTATTTTGTTATACCAGTCAGTCTGAGGTATGAAAACTACTGATATTTGTTTATGATGCAATATTTTGAATAAAAAGAGGACATGCTGGCATTCTAAATTGATGCAAATGAAATAAGGTAGCATTGTGTTCCAATATTTCTATCATTTGTATTTTCATGATTTTACAATCCATCCTTACATAAAAATATTAGATTTACTATGCGACTATAAGAGTTACATAAAAAAGAGCAAATATGGTCAGTTTTGGTTGATGCGGTCAAATATGGTCAGTTTTGGTTGATGCAGTCAAATATGGTCAGTTTTGATTGATGCAGACAAATAATTTTGTTACACGATTACATGTTACTGTCAGTCTGAGGTATGAAAACTACTGATATTTGTTTCTGATGCGATATTTTGAATAAAAATAAGAAATGCATGCACTCTCAATTGATGCAAGAGAAAAAATTGTGGTCATTGATTTCCAATATTGTAGTTATTTATATACTACAGTCCCTCTTGACCTAAAATTATAACTGAACTACTGTGCAGCTGTTTAGATTTACATAAAAAAAAAGCAAATATGGGAAGTTTTGGTTGATGCGGTCAAATGATTGTAATATACGACTCAGTCTGAAGTATGAAAACTACTGATATTTGTTTATGATTCAATATTTTGAATAAAAAGAGGCATGCTCTTGGCAGATCAAGGGGGGGGGGGGGGGGGGGGGGTTCAGGAGTTGGAACCCCCTTTTTTTGACGATCAATGCATTTGAATGGAAACATATAGTTGGACCCCCCCCCTTTAAAATGGCTGGATCTGCCCCTGCATGCTGGCACTATAAATTGATGCGAACAAAATTGTTTTCAAATATTGCTGTAACTTGTATAGTACAGTCCCTCTTGACCTAAAATTAAAACTGAAGTACTGTGCAGCTATATAGATTTGCAGAAAGAAAGAGCAAATAATGTCAGTTTAGATTGATGTGGTCAAAAGATTTTTGTTAAACAGGTACGTCCATTCAAATAATACCCCCCCCCCCCCCCCCCCCCATAATACTAATTAACGGCCTAATTTATGTACAAACAAGAATGTGTCCATAGTACACGGATGCCCCTCTCGCATAATCATTTTCTATGTACAGTGAACTGTGAAATTGGGGTCAAAAGTCTAATTTAGCAAATAAATTAGAAAGATCATATCATAGGGAACATGTGTACTAAGTCTGAAGTTGATTGGACTTCAACTTCATCAAAAACAACTTTGACCAAAAACTTTAACCTGAAACTTGCACTATCCTTTTGGGGTCAAAAGTCTAATTTGGCAATTAAATTAGGAAGATCATATCATAGGGAACATGTGTACTAAGTCTGAAGTTGATTGGACTTCAACTTCATCAAAAACTACCTTGACCAAAAACTTTAACCTGAAACTTGCACTATCCTTTTGGGGTCAAAAGTCTAATTTGTCAATTAAATTAGGAAGATCATATCATAGGGAACATGTGTACTAAGTTTGAAGTTGATTGGACTTCAACTTCATCAAAAACTACCTTGACCAAAAACTTTAACCTGAAACTTGCACTATCATTTTCTATGTTCAGTGGACCGTGAAATTGGGGCCAAAAGTCTAATTTGGCAATTAAATTAGAAAGATCATATCATAGGGAACATGTTTACTAAGTTTGAAGTTGATTGGACTTCAACTTAATCAAAAACTACCTCGACCAAAAACTTTAACCTGACATGGGACAGACGGACGAACAGACAGACAGACAGACGGACGAACGGACGCACAGACCAGAAAACATAATGCCCCTTCTACTATCGTAGACGGGACATAAATATTAAAGAAAAACAAATATTTTATGTTACACATCAACAAAAGAAAACTGATCACTGAATTACGGGCTCCTGACTTGGAACAGGCACGTACATGCAGAATATGGCGGGGTTAAACATGTTCTCTTGCCGATTAAAAATCTGAAATAAAACCGGCAAAATAGCAAAACTCTATATAATATCAGAGACATATAATCTTTATATGTCTCTGATAATATTAATCGCTATTTTGCCGAAGCCTTTATATTAAGACAAATATTTCTTGAAACTTATAAATCAATTCTAGCCGTAGAATTTATAAATCAATTTTAGCCGTAGAATTTATAAATTAATTCTGGCCGTAGAATTTATAAATCAATTCTAGCCGTAGAATTTGAAATCAATTCTAACCGTAGAACTGTTCTAGAAGTAGAACTGACCAAAGATTTGGTCAGTTCTAGCTAGAACTGTCTAAAACTGTTCTAGGGTAGAACTGTCAGGATCAGTTTTAGCTAGAACTGTCCAAATCAGTTCTAGGTAGAACTGACCAAATCAGTTCTAGCTAGAACAGTTCTAACCTAGAACTGACTAAAAGGTGTCAGGCTGACAGTTCTACATAAGTACTGTTCTAGAACAGTGCTCCTGACAGATTCTGACAGAATTTATGAGAGGTTAGAACTGATCTCCACTGTAACTCTGCCATTGTTTTCATTATTAATTCCATTTTGTTTTTCCCAACACATTGTTTAGAATACCATATTGCTGTAACTGGACGGTTTAAGGGTTTAAGATAAAATCGACTATCTGGAGCCCTCATATCTATCGGACGATGGTCCCTATATGCCTTGTAAATTTTTACTGGACAATTTTCATCTTCCGGGACTGCAAAAGCCTTAGGTAAATCTTTTCTGCAGTTCCCTGACTTTACACCACTCCTAGTTTTAGTTCTTTTCTCTAAAAAAAAAATAAAGGATACAAATATGTTATAAATATAAAATTATAAAAAAAATTGGATGAGACATGAATTTTTTTACCTAGGTTAATTTTACTAAAAATAACTGCCTTTTCATGTTTTTGGTGTTATTTTTTTATGTACCGGTATATATATGTGCACAAGACAAAATTCATTTAAAACAAAATATATTCACTTGTATGAAAACAACAGAAAACGTGCATTATATTTCATTAAATTTAAAATAATACCTGTGAATTCCAAGTACTCCTTTCCAACAGAAGTTTTTTTTTAGTTCAACATCACCCCATATCATATTTGCATGTTCTTGCCTCCCCCTCAGTCCAAAACAAACACCATTGTTCAACCACACAGTATTAAGCAAGGATTCTGGATTACCTGAAAACATGAAGTAAAACATTAAATTCACTTGAATAAAAGTTGTTAAAACAATGTCTTTTTCATTATTTGCAGTCAAAATTACATCTAGCACATACATTTATTGGTCTATTTGAAGAACTGTTCAGATGACATATTATAAATATTACTGTTTGATGTTATAACATGTACATATTTTGAATTTTCCCTTTTATCTTATTATTACTTTTACTAAAATATTTCAAACCTACCTTGAATTTTTGTGCATCATGTAATGATACTGTATATCATGGTATATGGGATTATGTAGGTTAATTTATAAATTTACCTACCAGCACCTAAAACATTTTTCTCATACATCATACCAATTTCCTCCTTTTCCAAGGGATCAGCTTTAAGTTACTAGTTCCCTTTACCCATAGCTTTTAGGGATTTTCTTTTTGACTCCAAAACTCTTTTAGTGACTGAATAGTGAATCATCTTTTACAGAATAAGGCATCTGTATGTCCTTGAAGTGCCTAGAAAATTAATATTTCCATAAATGCATGATAAAAAGGGCGATAAATAATTATGCAATATTTGGCAATAAAAGTATATTAATATAAAAAAAGAAGATGTGGTATGATTGCCAATGAGACAACCATCCACAAAAGACCAAAATGACACAGACATTAACAACTATTGGTCACCGTACGGCCTTCAACAATGAGCAAAGCCAATACCGCATAGTCAGCTATAAAAGGCCCCGATAAAACAATGTAAAACAATTCAAACGAGAACACTAACGGCCTTATTTATGTAAAAAAAAGAACGAAAAACAAATATGTAACACATAAACAAACGACAACCACTGAATAACAGGCTCCTGACTTGGGACAGGCACATGCATAAATAATGTGGCGGGGTTAAACATGTTAGCGGGATCCCAACCCTCCCCCTAACCTGGGACAGTGGTATAACAGTACAACATAAGAACGAACTATAAAAATCAATTTTTATTTTATGTAGTGTGTGTGTGGTCATTATTAATTTTTGTAGAGAGAAACAAAACAATTATAACCAACATTTAGATAAAAATATAGTAGTAATAAGTATAATATTGATGAAACAACTACTGAAAATACAATGTCATCCATGGCTTGGTACAGACACATACGAAAAGAAAGGAAATTTCCATTTTTATGTTTGTTACCTTTCAATACTATTGATCATTGCAGAAATTGAATCTGGTTCATACTCTGTTTTGGGTTTTTTACGGACACAAGCAAAATCTGGCTAACAAAGTATCCATTTTCTTTGCTTATATATCAAGAAAGTTCCTTTCCTCTCCAATTTCACTTAACCAATCTTTAAATGTTTTAATGTCAGCTTTGGTTTTGTAGAATGTATTCTTATTTACACTATCTGTTAGAAATGCATCAGTATCCTCCAGCGACACGTTAGGAAATCTGTTTTCCTTGTTGTTTGAAACATGTTCTGATTCTGAGTTTACATTCACCGGCGGCGACGAGATTTCAGGGTTTGCATCATTACCATAGTTGAGCTCATCGAAATTATATAGCTAGTCTAGTCTATGAATCATTTCTGGCAAATTGTGCTAATACTTCCTTTGCCTCTTCGCTAGTGAAACAAGCGATCGGGTCCCCCATGTCTGTTTCCTTTGACAAAGCTTGCTCTGCAGACGACATTGTTTACCTTTTTTACGTTTCCAAAACGGAAACGTCAACATTTCGAAAACAACCGGAAGTCAGTGTCCCATATTATGTGTCCCATGGGCCAATACGGGTTTTTTCCGTATTGGCCCTGTTTGAAAAGTCGTATTAATATTAGCGAAGTTACATCTATAGTATTAATGAATGGGTGTTTTTATAATGGCCCTGTTATATGTCCAAGGTATGAAATAATGGTCGAGGAAGTCTGTAATGGCACGAGGCAACGCCGAGGGCTATTACAGACATCCGAGGCCATTATTACTGACCAAAGGACATATAACAAGGCCATTATAAAAACACCCATTTCTTAATACATTTATTAACCAACTGAACAAAAGTGTATGTGTTGCTGCCAACTTAATGTACTCTCTTACTCTTTTAATGACAATTTAGTTTGAAAAAAAAATAATTTGTACTTCACCATGATAAAGCTTTAAATATACCAAATATCCAAAATATTAAGTTGAAAGAAGTTATGTGTTGAAAAATAGGATGAACAGTGATCCCTTTATATGGTTCTTCTGGTTACTAAATTAAATAAAATACAAAAAGGTATTATACTCTTTACAACTTAATTCTTTTAACTTTATTAAAAACCCTAACTGAGCCTAATACAGACAAACTGGGCATTAATACAGGGCCATAACAGAAAAACAGGGCCATTACAGAAAAACAGGGCCATTACAGAAAAAACAGGGCCATTACAGAAAAAAACAGGGCCATTACAGAAAAGATGTTATTTCTAATAAACAGTCATTTTTGGCAATAATGTACTTAGTTGGTTAATAAATTAATTTATTAACCAACTTACTACAATATGTATAGAAATGCCCATGCTTTATAAAAGGAAAATTTCGACATCTGGTCATTATGAACGTAGAAATTGCTACAGCCAGTCATTACGACATCTCAGTCATGCATTACGAGATCACACCCGTGCATTACGAAATCACAGTCATGAACAGATGAAACGGGACATCCATGATCGATTAAATAAAAATGTCGTTTATATTTTTAAATAAGTGTGACATTTTAAAAAAAATTTTAAACTTAATATCATAAAAACAAGTTGAAATGATGTTCATTGACATTGTTTTGTAACAACTTGAAACGGAAATATTTCACAGCCTTTTTCGAGTACGACTTTTGATTATTATCACTCACGGTTTCATTTCCGATGTTCAATCCTAAGAAGAATGCAGACTTTAGAATAGTTTTTAAAACTGTCTGATTTATTCTTCCCAGCTACTTTTTTTTTGCTAGATGAAATGAATTTTAATAGCATAAAATTAAGTACTTGGGTGAGAAATCAGAAATTACATCTGACAGTCATAATGTTGACCAAAATTCCATGCGAACTTGAATGCGAAAAGACAAGTTGAAGTTCAGCTATGAAATTCCTGTATCTTCTTCACGGTAAGTTTCTTACTCTTTGTTTAATCGAAGAATTAAAACCATTTTATAAAAATGTTATAAAACGGGCTTTTCTGTATTGGTCCTGTTGTAGTTTGTGGATAGCTGTATAGTTTTGGATCCGAGACTCGAAGACTGTTCTTGAATGAAGTTGCCTTTATAGTTGGTTAATAAAAGTGTCAATATATGGACTTTTTCATATTGGCCCTGTAACATGCCCTTGGTATTAATAATGGCCTCGGACAGTTGTAATGGCCCTCGGCGTTGCCTCAGGGCCATTACAACCATCCTTGGCCATTATTAACACCTCGGGCATGTTACAGGGCCAATATGAAAAAGTCCATACATTAATACTATAATAATACATGCCGATTTTACCGTAATAGGTCATTTTTAATCATATTATTTAATAATATAAATTATAATTCAATTGAAAAAACAATACTATATGTATCATAAGATATTGTATTATTTCTGTGTTAATATTAAAAAAAAATAACTGTTTGAATAGTTATAGTGTATGTTCCACCGTAGAGTTATAACTTTTTTCTAATGGAGTATTGTAGTTTAATATATTTTACGAACATGATTTAATGTAAATATGAATGCAGGTGAGGTGGTCTATACTTAAATAATTACATTGCATGTATAAATCACAAGAACCCATATCTTGATCGACAGAAAAGAATCGCGAGGCATTCCAAAGTTACATTTTATTTCCCAATAAAATCCAAAATTCATTACAGCACGTGCTTCATATGTCGTCAATCACACAACAATGCATAGTAAACCAACGAAAAATTTGATATTAACTCTTTATTTTATGTATGTTGCAAAAAATGTAATTATAAGAATTAAATTCTTCTTTTTGTAATTGTGTATGGTTGTTTTAAAAAGCGTTGATCGTCCCTGGAGGATCGTGCACACATTTTTATTCCTACAAATGTGCTTCGGTCAACACCGAAATTAGATCTTTCGTATCCAACATTTAACCAGTTCGGACAAAAACTATAATAATCCTGCAAGAAAATACCCAGTGGTGGTTTGAAATGAGGCAGAGTACCTGTATCATTTTGAACTCATTGTTATCTTTGAAATCTTGTATCGAAATTATCCAATGTTTGTCCATTCGAAAGACAATGTTCCCATATTGTGCTAGAGTTTTTTGACAACCTATGTTTGTTGAGTATTGGGTGGTAATTGAGGGAGGTTATCATTGGTATAACATTAAAATGTTTGCCTTTTCCTGACTGTTCTATTAAGGGCCTGTATGAGTGGCCGTTCATGTCATTTGCGCGATTATATACGCGTATATAATTTTCAACGCGTATATATACGCGTATATTGTGGTTTTCAACGCGTATATTGTGGTTTTCAACGCGTATATTGTGGTTTTCAACGCGTATATTATCGTTTTATACGCGTATATTGTTAAAATAAACACGTTTATACTTTATTCCAATTTATTTATCATATACGCGTTGATATACGCGTTATTTGCATAAATATACGCGTTAATATACGCGTTATTTGTGTTAATATACGCGTATGAAATCATTATATACGCGTTAATAAACATTCGTTTGTCTTATTGTTTTAACCAATGAAAGCTGCGTTCTTAAACTGGTTTGCATGTGACAATTGTATAACGGTCCGTGTAACACTTATCAAATCAAAGTTTTAAAAAGTTTTGAAATTTTAGATTTTTGGAATTTTGATCCAAGTTTTAAAATATCAAAGTTTCAAATTGTGTTAAAGTTTTGAAATTTTGAAATTTTAACCAAATTATTAAAATATCAAAATTCTTAATATCGTTTATAAATTTGATAGTTTAGAAATTTGATCAAACTTCTAAAATACTAAATCTAACGCGCAATTTTAATTATTTCACTTTTTGAAAGTTTGATTTTTCAAATGTTTGCTTAAAATATCAAAATAGAAAAGGGGCAATAAGAGGGATACCTGTAAAAAGCGAAAGGAAATAAAAGCGGAACGATAAGAAACAATATGAATTAAAAACATACTGATACTTAAGGGCATACGATACAGTTACAGGGGAGGTAATGACGTTGCTAACGTAAAATGTTATTTTCGCGACGTCAAACTGTGATATATCGGGAAAAGATGCATTTTTCGACTGATTTTTATCATTCAAACTGATTTAATTTGAAAACGAGTTCATGGACCCCTATTTTTCAAAACGGCGATTTGTTTCATTTTGCAGGGAGGTTATATGACTCAAATTTTATAAAACTGTAAATAGAGGATTTTTTTTTATTTTGATAAACATGCAGTAAAAATGACGTTTTTCCTCAATTCATGAATATTTGATAAATATGAGTTATTTCTGAATAAAAATTTGCATATTTTTTAAGGAGACTTATGAAATACAGAAATTACCGATTATTTAACAAAAAACAATTTGTGTTTATCTTTTATAACAAAAAAGTTATGTCTTTCTTGCAAAAAGAAATTACGGCCACAAACTGAATTTTGAGCAAGTACACAAAATTTCGACCACATTTTACTCAAAAAGTAGCACATGAAGGTATATTTTTAATTACATATTTGTTTTAATCAGGTAAAAATTAGCCTATATGCAAATTTTCATGAACTTGTAAATACAGAATCAAAACTGTATCGTATGCCCTTAAAAGTTTATGTATGAAATAAAACGGACAGTTGTAAGCGGTGAAAAAATAATGACAAAATTAATATTTCTTCAAAGAAGATACCAGACGTACGGCTCTGATATTGACCATTTTACCTGCTGGTTTTTCTAGCACCCATATTTTTGGAGAAACAGGAGTAACAGTAAAAACTGAACAACTCGCAGTAGTTCATATAGTATGGTTATGTTGAGCATGTATATATACATTTTCTACTAAACTCTTAAGCAATAAAAAAGCCCAATACACGATGTATTACTTCTTTTGATTTCATTTTTTTTTCTGTTTTGCTTTACGACTTCTTACTTTCTGCAATCATGTTGGCTAAAGAATATGTTATTTCATGTACAGAATGAACGATCATCTTAAACGTTTTTATCTATTCTTTGTAAGTTGTTTGCCCTAAATATTCAGCTTTAAGCGTTCCGTAAGAAGGTTGGTCAAGAAAAGCGCTTCATGATACTGAATGCACGGTGTCCTAATTAAGGTTGTGCTAGTCCACAACGTGGGAGGTTTTTAATATAATCTTATTTACGCTGAAATTAAGACGGTACTAAGATCCAATATCACAAAATTGGAGCCAAGATATTGTTACAAGGTATCTACAACAACTCATCATAGATTGATACCAGGTTATAAATTTTGCCGCTTTTTGCGCCAGACGCGCGTTTCGTCTACAAAAGACTTATCATTGACACTCGAACCAAATTAAGTTAAAAAGGCAAATAAAGTCAAATGAAATTGAAAAGGCCAAATAAAGTAAACTCAAGAAAAATAAGAACGAAACAATTAAAGAGGTTTTTGACCAAAGTGAAGTTAAAACATATCTACTAGTAGTTTAATTGAGGTATCGAGCTGGCGTATGACAGTAACTGCTAGACTTATATATAGAAGTCCTTTGTTAGTTTATTATCATTGTCATATTGATTAGTTTCTTTTGTTTCCTATTCTGACACATTAAAGTGCGTTTTACTGTTCGTATTACTGTATGTTTTTCATTCTTTATTGGCTAGAGGTATAGGGGGAGGGTTGTGATCTCACGAAACATATTAAACCCCGCTGCATTTGTGCGCCTGTCCCAATCCAGGAGCCTCTGTCCTTCTAAGTCTTGTATGATTTTGATTTTAGTTCATTGTTATATTTCGGAGTTTAGTATTACGTCTATAATCACTGAACCAGTACACTTTTTGTCTAGGGGCCAGCTGAAACACGCATAGCACAACTTTCATTGCGACGCTATATATTAAGTATTCCTTCCGTATCATTTCTGGGAACTGAAATAAATCTTAAAAGGCAATATATGTTCATCAGGCAATCGATAAACATGAAGGAAAACGTTTTAAGTTGTATATGCGACCGAAGCGCTTTTTCTGGATCCACCTTCATCAGGAACGTCAAAAAGGCGAATAATGCTATTTGGTTAACTGCATGCGAGTTGGTCATTTTTCACTGGTACTTCTAAATGTTGGGCACTGGGAACACAAGATAGCTTTGAATTATTTATCTCAAACACTAACCTTATACATGTATAAGAGATTTAAATCAACGTAGTTGATTCCGGATTAAATAGGTTTAATTATATTTTTTTTGGATAGATGCACAACCTTAAAATTTCAGGATACTGTTATCCCATGTGATGTCTAATATGTTTCATAAAAAAAAAACGACTTCTTCTTTTCATTATTTATTTTGTTATTAAGAATGTTTTGATATATTTCATGCTATTTATTTATAACTAAGAATAGTTCTTATCAGAGCCGTGTTTACATCAGTGTTTACAGGTACCCCTCTTGTCGCCCCTTTATATTTTTGATATTTTAAGCAAACATTTAAAAAATCAAACTTTCAAAAAGTGAAATTATCAAAATTGCACGTTATGTTTAGTATTTTAAAAGTTTGATCAAGTTTCTTAACTATCAAATTTATAAACGATATTTAGAATTTTGATATTTTAATAATTTGGTTAAAATTTCTAAATTTCAAAACTTTAACACAATTTGAAATTTTGATATTTTAAAACTTGGATCAAATTCCATAATCTAAAATTTCAAAACTTTTTAAAACTTTGATTTGATAAGTGTTACACGGACCGTTATACAATTGTCACATGCAAACCAGTTTAAGAACGCAGCTTTCATTGGTTAAAACAATAAGACAAACGAATGTTTATTAACGCGTATATATAATGATTTCATACGCGTATATTAACACAAATAACGCGTATATTAACGCGTATATTTATGCAAATAACGCATATATTAACGCGTATATGATAAATAAATTGGAATAAAGTATAAACGTGTTTATTTTAACAATATACGCGTATAAAACGATAATATACGCGTTGAAAACCACAATATACGCGTTGAAAACCACAATATACGCGTTGAAAACCACAATATACGCGTATATATACGCGTTGAAAATTATATACGCGTATATAATCGCGCAAATGACATGAACGGCCACTCATAGGCCTGTGTTGGATTGCAAATGCAAGTGATCCTAACTTTACAGTAATAAGAGCTGCAAACATTCATTAAGTTTTAAAAGGAAAATGTGAGCACATGTATAAATAATTGATAAATATGTCTCTTTCACAACACAAGAAAACATGGAAAAAGGAAAAGAAAAGAAACCACAATTATACAATTGATTGAATTTATCAGCCAATTAGCCGATCGTTTACCGTATGGTTGGTAGATATTGTAAAATGTAAGTTTGAAGGTGTCAAGTTAAATGCTAGATATAGCTTGAAACTTCATTGTTGTGCAGGAATTTATGCCAAAAAATGTAGATATTTTCTTGCCTATTCCTAGATTACGTAGAATTGTTCGGCTTTTCTTAAACGAACCGAAATCACACTTATATAATGACATTAATTTTATTATACAGAGATGAGTCTTTCGATGATGCTCTAGGCTAAAATATTTAAAAAGTTAAAAACATAATACAAACATTGAATGCCTTATATAACCATAAGTGAAAAAATATTCCTACATCAAAGATTAAGTTACTTTCTGACTTCAAACTTAATTTATTTTAAGGAACCTTATGAATAAAAGTTCTAAATAACTTTTCAAGAAGTCTGCAAAAAAATACTTGTATACGTCATCTTGTGGTACATAAACTTCTATAAAAAAAAAACTTCTAATTACATAAGAATAAAAGGCGATCACTTTGTCTTTTATGACTAAACATACAAAAGGACAAACTTCGAAACAGCCTTGACTTTGCTTTGCTTAACTTTCAATGTAGCCACTTTTTCGGAGTTTGACAAAAGAAGCGAATACAACCACATTTCTTCCATCCATTTGCACTAATATGTTAACATGCTTCTTAAAATGACGGTGGTTGCTTTATAACAATTCTGCTGGGGTTTACATCAATCTGACAGCACCTCCACGACACAGATACCCAAAACACATTTACATGGTAATGCAGTCTTTTACAATAGGCACGTGTCTTTATGATATGGAACGACACTCTCTAAATCGTCCACACTCTAAGAAGGTATGACTTAACCTGTATTAAATGTTTGCTTTAAATAATTATACTTCCATGACCGTTTAAAAAAAAATAGATTGGGGAGTAACATGTGTGTGTGATTTTTTTTAACATTTATCATTTTTGCAGGTTGAGAGAAGTGGCATGTGCTCACATTTAGAAACATATCTCAATTTCGATATACATCTGGTCTATTATGTGATATCGACAAAGAATCATACAGACAAGGAGCTAATCAGAATAGGACTTGTATCAGTTTTGCCACTTTCCGTTTCAAACTTTACCCAATTTATAGGACGATTAGTAATAAAAGCAAGTGAAAGTAAAACGATGCTTAAAGTTGACGTAACCTTGAAAGTTCTGAAGAAGGCATTCCATCATGAAAAACGTTTAATTGAAAACTCATTGTATGAATGGAAGACAAATATCATTATCAGAGGAAATGCAACGGAGTCCATTATTCAGATAGAAAACAGAAAAGATATTTTAAGTACGGGAAATGAATTAGTTCAATTTTATTCACTATATTTGATAAAATTTGTGCACGTTGAACCTTATTCTTTATTTTTAAGTAGTTTGGACGATAATGATATTCATACTGAAGCCAATATTGACAAATTTTGTTTAGATCAACAAGTTACTGTGGATGTCATGCCTGATGGATCATTTAACATTGATGCAGATAATGTTCGTTGTCACATTACCCATGATATTGGTAATGGCAAGATCTCTTCAAATTGGTCAGTTTCAGCAATTATGACGTATATTTGTTTCTCAGTGTCCATTATCTCATTAGTCGTTTTGATAGTTTTTAATAGGAAACAAGATTTTTATGCGAGCATTCCAGGCTCAAATTTAGAGAACCTGTCCATATCACTTTTACTATCAAATCTGTTGTTCACACTTGGTATTGGAGCATCAAGTATTCCTGGACTATGCTATGTTGTCGGCGTAACACTCCATTTTCTATGGTTGACCGTTTTTGCATTTATGTCGATTGCAGTTGTTTATATTATGTCTAACCTTTTAGCAATAAAATCTCGGAGAGAAGTACCAAAACGAGACCTTGTACGCAAACGGCGCCATATAACTGTTATTGGAATTCTAATCCCTTTACTGATTGTTGTACCAGGAATTGTAATTGATCAAACTGGCCCAGAGTATTGGTCACTAGGATATGGTGGTGCAGTGTGCTTTCCAAATCGGTATCCTTCAAATGTAGTTTTATTTTCGGGGCCCGCGGTTTTGTCAGTGGGGATAGATTTTGTTTGTCTAACATACATTATTTCCCAGATGTGTAGGGTACGATTGGAGTTGAGACACATACGCAAACTGAATTTATACAAAGATGCGCAGATTTACCTAAGAATTGTTGCCTTGTCGGGAGTTTTTTGGACAACCGGAATCATTGCTGCAATCTATGAGATGCAGTGGTTAGACGTATTGTTTACAATTCTTTGTGGGCTGCAAGGGTTCTTTGTTGCTGTTGCTAATATAAACACAAGTCGTGTGCAGAATCTGAAGTCGGGACCAATACAAAGGAAAACAACAGATACAAAAACATAAGATGTTGGTCATATTTTTTATTAGCTACTGCATTGTACTGTGATTAAAGATAAAAAAATATTGTAATTTGGTAATAAATCACTTTTCGTGAATAATGATTATTTCTTGTGCCAAAGAAATGACTTGACAAGAACGAAGTCTTATAAGGGAATGACCATTTGATATTCTTGGGAAAAGGGGGAGGGGTGAATAGTATTTTTTGCAGATAAACTATTTATGTCCATCTGATGCTATCAAAAAGTCAGTCAACAAATATACTTTTTTTCAAATTTTTACATCTTTTTTTCTGGGTTTTATTTAAAGTGTACCCTCAAAGTCATTTGCATTGTTTCAAAAATCACTGCATTTTCAAAGTTTATCCAATAGGACATTTGATTGGCAGTTTGTCACGTCTTGATGTAATGATATTGTAACAGCATCATCAGCGGCCTGTCGACTTTTTAAAAGCATAACACACTTGACTTAATATATTTCGATAAAAAGAAATGATAATGAATAGTTATTTCTTTGAACAACAAAATGTCAAATGGTTTAAGAAAAAAGTGCTCCATGGAATTTGTGCATTGTGGGAATAAAGATGTCGTAAGATATTTGGCAATTTATTTTCAAGTAGATAAAACTGCACCTTGTAATCATTTTTTATTCTTATCTTAAAATTAAGGAACTGGGTAAAAAAATATGTAGAAGAAAGGCTTATGTAAACTGATAAGTAAGGGGTAACAAATTTGCACTGCGAATTTTACTCAGAATGCGACAATAAATTTTATGAATTATTAATTTTTTTTTCAATGTAAACTCTAACCAATAATATACAATTCAAAATGATGTGTTTTGCAAATATTATTTTTGAAGCCGTGAACGACCTTTAAAAAAATTCTTACTCTGCCCGTCTACATTGCGTTTAATTGATAACTTCAACAACACTTATACCGGGCGTATGACATTTGCGCCGATTTTGAAATTTTTCATTCTTTCATTTGCGCCGATTTCATTTTTTCATTTGCGCCGATTTTATATTTGTTCCTAATTGGATTTACAGGTAAGTTACAGGTAAGTTCATACTTTAACATTGGCTGAGCAGGGAATATAATGACAAATCAAGTGACATTGCAATTGGTAAATGGCTATCCCAATGTTTCGGGTTACCATTCCTTTCCCTAAGTGAAAACGATGACTGCTTTATGTTTGACATTGTCTGACGCTCCGCTCCTTCTGATGACAAATCTCATACATTCTTAAACAACGTACAAGTACACATTCGGCATAACGGTCAACCAATTCGTGATGGCGTCCATAAAATTAACGAAGGGATGAATTCAACTTCACCATTTGGAACTCTTGGTTTAATAGCTTCCTTGTGAGAAAATGCGATCTCGAGAAATGCCCCCACCAGTACGTATACCAGACAAAGAAAATGGTCTTCGTTATCGACAATTACGCCAAATATAGAAGAGACGAAATCATAAGAAAAGAATATATTAGATGTGTAGCCTATACAAACTCGGAAAGAACAGATTTTTTTATTTAAATGTATTCCGTTTTTATGGATTTGAATGCTGTACATATATTTTTAATTCGTCATTTTAGTATAAACAAAGTGCTTTTATCTTAGATTTTTACTTCTTTATTTTAAGCAGGAGACAACAGTTATATATACATGTTATGATTGACAAAGAGTATCATAACACATGTACAACTGGCTAACGGAATAGGTCTTTAATGATAAATGAAAATAACATTATGGGATGGAAAGTTGTCTCATTGGCACTAATACCACATCTTCTTCTATCATTTCACCTGTAATTTACCTGTTATTTACCTGTAAAAAAATCGGCGCAAATGAAAATAAAAATCGGCGCAAATGAAAGAAAAAATCGGCGCAAATGAAATGCAGATCGGCGCAAATGCAAAACGCCGCTTATACCGTTATCTTGATGATATTTTATCGTTAAATAATCAAAGAATTTTCTAAATATACTGCCGAAATTTACACAAAGGAACTTTCTTTAAATAAATCAAATATTAACGGTAATAACTGTCCTTTCCTAGATTTAGATATTTCAGTTTTAATTGGAAAACTTCACACTAAAATTTACGACAAAAGGGACGATTTTTTTCGTTCCCTATTGTTAATTTTCCTTTTTTGGACGGTGATGTTCCTTTGGCACCATCTTACGGTGTTTATATATCACATCTCGTTCGCTATACCCGTGTCTGTTGTGACGTTTTGGATTTTAATAAACGTAATCTATTTATTACTGGTAAATTACTAAGTCAGGGAAATCGTTACCACAAACTACTTTAAACCTTTACTAAATTCTCCATAGATATAAAGATTTGGTATTGAAGTTTGATTGTACCTGTAGAAAACTTATTTCAAACGGGATAGCACAAGTCATCCTTGTCTTTACGGATATGTTGATTACCGTGCCCGGAAATGTATAAACAATCCTTTAAATAAACTTATTCTTAAAAAGGTTACCAATTCAACACTGTAATTATATCTTTGAATATTGTTTTTATTGGTATTAATATTGATTTTGATATCAGTAAATAAAAAGCAGACTTAATATTATTGTTATATACATATGCACATTCATGGCTCGACAATCTGTCGATACCTGTATTTTGGCATTGCACAAGGTCATGTCTTTCTCTGACTGTTTATGACGTTTTTACACTAAACCCAATGGATGTTGGATGTGTACTGATTGATAATTTAGTCTCAGATGCATGATTTGTTTTATTAGTTGTTATTGGCTTTGAACTAGCTGCAAGTAACTGCAAGTACTCTCAGATCTCTAATGTCTTTTTGTTGTTGGGATGTACAAGTAGCCGGCCATAGTTTGTTCTTATGTTATACTGAAACACCACTGTCTCAAGTTAGGGGAGGGTTGGGTGCCCGCTAACATGTTTAGCCCTGCCACATTCTGTATGAGCCTGTAATTCAGTGGTTGTCGTTTGTTGCTGTGTTACATATTTGTTTTTCGGTCATTATTTGTACATAAATTAGGTCGTTAGTTTTCTCGTTTGAATTGTTTTACATTTTTCATTTCGGTGCTTTCTATTGCTGACTATGCGGTATGGGCTTTGCTCATTGCTGAAGGCCGTACGGTGACCTATAGTTTTTAATTTCTGTGTCATTTGGTCTCTTGTGAAGAGTTGTCTCATTGGCAATCATACTACATCTTCTTTTTTATATTATAAATAAGAATGTGACACCTGAGTGTTTGCACGGACAATATAACATTATACATAGTGCAGAAAAATATATATCTAAAATTGAGAATGGAAATGGGGAATGTGTCAAAGAGACAACAACCCGACAAAAAAAAAAAAAAACAAAAAAAAAAAAAAAAAAAACAGCAGAAGGTCACCAACAGGTCTTCAATGTAGCGAGAAATTCCCGCACCCGGAGGCGTCCTTCAGCTGGCCCCTAAACAAATATATACTAGTTCAGTGATAATGAACGCCATACTAATTTCCAAATTGTACACAAGAAACTAAAATTAAAATAATACAAGACTAACAAAGGCCAGAGGCTCCTGACTTGGGACAGGCGCAAAAATGTGCGGGGTTAAACATGTTTGTGAGATCTCAACCCTCCCCCTATACCTCTAACCAATGTAGAAAAGTAAATGCATAACAATACGCACATTAAAATTCAGTTCAAGAGAAGTCCGAGTCTGATGTCAGAAGATGTAACCAAAGAAAATAAACAAAATGACAATAATACATAAATAACAACAAACTACTAGCAGTTAACTGACATGCCAGCTCCATTAATTACACAAATTTCATATAAAAAAAATATATTAATAAAAAATACCAAACTCCAAGGTAAATTTTAAAATGAAATCGTGAATGGGCTATATTTCAACTGAACGACTGAAAAACAGCTATTATATTCCTAACTTTGTACAGGCATTATCTGCAGAGAATGGTTGGATAAACCTCCCACTTGCATGACAGTGGTTAAAAGTTCCTTTAAATTGACAAAATTGTTTTAGCAACTCGAATATATATAATTGGTTAACGTGACAATAAGTGGGATCCATCAGCCAAAATTGTGAAAACATACATCATAAATATAAAACACAATTGGCTTACAAAATCTAAACAAACCAACAATAAAAGTGTGTGTAGTAGGGTGAAACACTATATATACACATTTTCCCGATTGACTAGAAATTAAGTAAAATCTAGATGCAAGGGTATACAAAATGAAAATAACACTATAAAACGTCATCCGAATCGCACCTCTTAACCCACCCTCATCGACAAGAAACGTTCAAAGCCAATAACCAGAAATTTAGATGCAAAAATAGCCAGCCACGTAGAGAGTCATACGACCTAAAGGACATTGACCAAAGTACAAGACAAATAAAGAGAAAGCTGCATGCAAAGAACATAAATTGTTATATATCGTTGATATACGAAAACAATAAAAATAATTATTCCAAAGCATCTGTCATCCTTCAATTCTCCATGTAAAAATCAAACATTTTGACAGACAGTACGAAATTGCTGGCATCGCAGATAAAATATGACAAATTAAAAAAAAAAACAGATTTGAATATCAGACGCGCAAATTTTATCATGTTATTTTTATCATCAAATTAAAGTCGTTGATATGTACATGTATTAAGTATTTCAATTTATGAAGGAATGATATCCAATCAGCCTGTCTTTGGAACATAGTTTGACGGGTAGTGTTGCTTTAGGATATACACCTCTGAGGAGCCAAAAATTTCTAGAATTAAACTTTTTTTCTTAACCTGATTTTTGGGTTTCTATGACTGTAAAAAAATTATTGGTGAAGAAAAAATCATATGGTGGTGCACTTTTTTTTTTACTACGGCCCTTTGAAAGTACCCAATTTTGATGATTTTCCCATTTTTCATCAATTTTTACCTGTTTTTGGACTATTTTCGTGAAAAAAAATCACAAATCCACAATTAAACTTTTTTTCATACTTTCAATAAAGATAATGTGGACCAATCTGAATAAGTTAAACTTAAAAAAACTATAGGTAGGTGTTAATATAAGAAAGTTTTATCATATTTTGATGCTTTTTTGTGTCAAATTTACCATGCTGTCAATTTTGTAAATTTGTGATTTTTCTCTGTTTAAAGAACAAAATGCATATTATTTCAACTTCTTGGTTATAAATGTTTGAAAAAATACATATCAAAGAAATTTGAAAAGAAAAAAGTGATATGGAATGTACATTATTTTGGTAAAATCATTTCTTGTACCCCTCACCCATTTTCTCAAAATTTTGGCTAAAAAGACTGACTGTCAATGCAGAGCGTTCGGCTGGTTGTGCAAGATGCACAATTAGCAACGTCCGGTCATTATAGAGGCGATAAAACATAGGTCTCGTGCGGAGAGAGTAACATGCTATTATAAACTCTCGCAAAATATCTATAAGGGTTTGAAAAGACAAAAGTGATATGGGATGTACATGTTTCTGGTAAAATCATTTCTTGTACCCCTCACCCAGTATGGTATTATATGTTAACGTTAGCGATTGGTTGATCGCACTGTTAAGTTTTTGTTAACGATATTATCAGAAATTTGTTAGACCGCACGGTCTCACGGTCTTACTTTGTTAGTTATATAAGAAGACTAAAAAACCTAATATATTTCTTATATTAAAAGATAAAAAGTATAGGATGGGGTGATAGAACAGTAGCAAGGGGAGAAAACTTTGTTTGACCAACGTTGCTGATGTTCTTAACCTTGCTATCAAAAATTAATGTTTCAGTAATAAAATCTACAAACTTTTTCACTTCTCTGAAGGTGTGGAAAATAAAAGGGTAAAAAAGAAAAAGGAAAGAAAAAAAATGTCTACAACACCCGGTATTCCCAGGCGGTCACCCATCCAAGTACTAACCAAGCTCGACGTTGCTTAACTGCGGTGATCGGACGAGAACCGGTGTTTTCAACGTGATATGGTCGTAGACACAGAAGTGTTAAAATTTTCTGTATATAAAGTTAGGAACTGCCGGAAGTCGACTATAAAGCATTTCTTTACCAAAATGTGTATCAAATTAAAAAAAAGTTTCCGATATATATAAAACAAGCAAAATGTTTCACTGAAATGAAGAAAAAAAGAAGAAAAAAGAAATACATATTATAAATCGCACAGCGGGATGGGTCCGCAGAAATTTGGTGTTCAACGAAATTCACGGGCAAATCATGCATACAAAACTTTTGGTTTTATCCTTATTAATTTCAAAAGCGGGGTATTTAATTTCGTCTGGAAAAAAACAGGGCAGTCTTATTTCATGATATAAAACGCAGCTAGCTGTGAATCAAATACAGAGACGTGCAAAAAACGGCAAACTCGGCAGGACAGTCTTGAAAAGAGACAAATTGAGGGAAGAGACAAAAATTCACTTACCCGACTTGCCGTGTGAAATCCAACGTATAGCCTCAGTTTCAGAAGCCGTCGCTATGACATTCGATTATAGAACAGTAGCAAGGGGAGAAAACTTTGTTTGACCAACGTTGCTGATGTTCTTAACCTTGCTATCAAAAATTAATGTTTCAGTAATAAAATCTACAAACTTTTTCACTTCTCTGAAGGTGTGGAAAATTAAAGGGTAAAAAAGAAAAAGAAAAGAAAAAAAAATGTCTACAACACCCGGTATTCCCAGGCGGTCACCCATCCAAGTACTAACCGGGCTCGACGTTGCTTAACTTCGGTGATCGGACGAGAACCGGTGTTTTCAACGTGATATGGTCGTAGACACAGAAGTGTT